>NW_023270426.1:28847894-28876163 GCF_011800145.1 Mirounga leonina | reverse complement strand
ATCTATCTATCTATCTATCTATCTATCTATCTATCTATCTATCTATCATCTATCTATCTATCCATATATCTATCATCTATCTATCATCTATCTATCTTAGCAGGAACTTTGCCAGGTATTCTCCAATTAAAAAATGTGTTTTTGTCTTGTAGGATACCAAATTTCCTTCACATGCTTCCTTTTTTCCTCATCAATCCAGACTCTACAGTGTTTCTTCTCCCTTCAGATGTTGTACCTTTCTGAGGCTGCCCCCTGGGGTCCTGCACACCTTTAACTCTCTTTTCTGTAGTTGTTCTTCTTATTAAGTTTTGTCACAGTTAGTGTGGACTTTCTCTTTCTGGAGATGCTTTTAATTCAATCTTAGGCAACTACACCCTGTTGGAGGAGGTCATCAAGAGGACGTGACTTTTGGTTGACCCTTGGGCTGGAACCCCGACAATTGGAGGTTCCTCCCTTCCTCCCACCTTTTCCACAGCTGAAGCCGTTTTCAAGGACGCAGTGTTGAGAAAGCTATGTGCTACTGAGAACATCTGTGTGGTGTTCACAGTGGAACCTGGTTAAGGCCTCTTTATAAACTCTTCAAGTGGGGCCGTTGGGAATGCAGGTTTCTTAGTTTTGCAGCGTCCCAGAGAAGCTTCCTAGGTAAGTTATCTTGTTTGTTAAACATGTCCCCTACTAATGTGGGGGGGGGGGGCTGTGCCTATCTCTTTAGTCTCTGCCTTCCCTCCGAGTACAGGGCTGGTACTCCCTTGTCTGTCCTTCCCCAGTTTTCCTGGGTTTCTGTCACTTTCCACAAAAGCTTGCTGGGGGAGCTACTGTTGTATTGTTGATATAGTATTGAGGCTGAAGCCTTGAGTTGTCTGTGTTTTTTTTTGTTCTTCCAGTTAATCTGTGTACTTTGGTAAAATTGTGGAGTGATTCTGATTTAGGTCCTATCCTTGTCTGCGGCCCACCCTGGGTGGTGATGCAACCAAATCAATCATCTTTTCCCTATTCCCCAACATAGATGCTGGTTTTTTTTTTTTTTTTTTTTTTTTTAAGTTATCTCTACACACAGCATGGGGCTCAAACTCCTGACCACAAGACCAAGAGTTACATGCTCCATCAACTGAGCCAGCCAGGCTCCCTGTATATGTTTTAATTTTATTTGTTTTGTCTATGAAGTTCACGAAAGTTTTTTTCAGTCAACACTATAGTTCTGTTGCTTTTATATCTCAAGCCTATCCAGAGTCTCCCATTTATATAGTGTTATGATGTTTTTATGGTTTGATTTTTTCCCATGTAGTGAACAAATTTTCCCAACACCTTCTTTTAAACAACCCTTCTCTTACTTACTTGCCTTTTGTCACATATGAGGTTTTCATATACACATAAGGGTTTCTAAGATATTTATTCTGCTCCATTGGTTTATTTTATTATTATGGCTTTATAGTGTGTTTTAGTATCTACTTGCCAGCTTTTCAATTTTCTATTTTAAAGTTGACTGAGCTATACGTGGACCTATGCAACTTTCTTCCATGTGAATTTTAAAGTAAATACTATTTCTCAAATGTTGAAGTTGAAATTTGGGGATTTACAGATGAGTGATGGCAAAATTTACATGTAAAAAACTATAGAAATTTCCATGCATTCTGACCATCTTTGTCCTTCATTAGATTTTAAAATTATTTTCTAGAGAGGTATTGTGATTTACTGCTCAACTTAATTCCTAAATATCTTCTATTTTTGTTCTCTTACTATATTTTCTAACTGGTTATTACCGATGTTGAGTAATATGATTGATCTTTGTAGGTTAATCATAATTAGCAGCACACCTGAGCTCTTTTATTCTAATAGTTTGTCTCTAGCTTATGTTGGTTTTTCTAAGTAGATGATCATAGATAATTGACACAGAAAGCCTCCACTTTGTCCACTTTCTCGCTCATGGATTTTGTGCATTTTATTTTGTTTTTTTGGGTGAGATGAAAGTAGGAAATTATACCAGTGTTAGATTTGTTCTTGACTGTCCGTGAACTTCAATATTTCTTACCCTTACTCTTCAGTGTGATTATTGGCACCACCTATGGTCATATTTTAATGTAGTATTATGTTAAAACTATGGAGGAAATACTCAGCCTCTGAAGCCAAATGATGTAAGGAGGAGAAACATGAACGTGAAATCCTCCTACCTGTTTAATTTCTGTTGATCTTAATACCTTGGTGAGCTAACTAACAAAAATCAAACAATGTTTTAGATACTTGATTTGAATTTTGAAAATCTTGTTACTTTTCATTACACAATGGGTTATTTTAAATAAGTAATTAAAATATTTTAAGTGAATTTTTCCCATCTGATGATTCAAATGATGTAGAACTAGAGGGGAAGAAATTTCTACTTTGTCATTGCCTGAGGTTCCTTCCTCCACCATGAACCATGTTCTGTGCATCCTTTTATCCCTTTTCTTGATTTTTAATTATGTATTTATATATCATTTCTTTATTCAGTTACTTCTTAAATAGGTTCTTCATTGTAATATTTCTTCTATAGCAAGAAATCCCTACCATTTTCAAATGTACAATTCGGTGCTTTTTAGGTATGTTCACAAAGTATACAATCCTCACAAGTGTCCACTTCCAGAACATTTTTATCACTCTCAAAAGAAACCCCATATCTGTTAGTCATCACTCTTCACTTCTCCTTTTCTCCCCACCTCTGGCAACCACTAATAAAGTTTCTGCCATTGTGGTTTTATGTGAACGGAATTAAACAATGTGGTCTTCCTTAGCTGTACATGATAAAATAAGTCTTAATGGGATCCTTTTTTCCTCTTACATGCTTTTATATATATATCTGCATTTTTTCTACTTGGCTTAGATACTTTAAACCTATCTTATGTATTTCTGAGTAATTGTTTTTAAAAGAGGTATAATCTCTACAGATGAGATGCATCATCGTTGATCGACACATTCCATTGATGGATAGAAGTCCTAGCCAGTCATTCTTAAAAAGAATCTCCTACTAAAATTGGTTGATAACCACAGTGTGCATGTGTAAGGGCTTTGTCTAGAAAGGGAATCTACAAAATGGAAATAATACTACCCATCTTTAAGTTATTGTGCAGATAAAACAAGATAATACCAGGGCTTTGAACAATGCCTGGCAAATAAACTCTGAAATGTTGGCTATCATTAATATTATAAAAATACTCAGTAGCCTAGAAAATGTTTATAATAGTATAAAAAGCAACCCAGTAAAATAGTGTATATTCTTTGGCCGTAATCTTGTAAAAACTGTTTCTGTTTATGAATAAAAACTGAAAGGAAATATATGTGTGAACAGAAGTGCTTTGCTATGATGATGGTATTATGGGTTGCCTTTTCACGTTTTCAAAATATCTTTAATGTTATAGCAGTGTAACATTAAAAAGAAATGTAGAGAGAGGTGAAGTCTTGACTTGCCCTTGAAGATGAGAAGGAGGTTCCCAAGCACTCTGAGATGGGGCCCCCACCCAAGTCAATGTGGCTCTGCGAGGGGTGAGTCAAGACCATCCATTCATTCAGTGCATATTTATTGATAGCTCACTGCGTGTGAGGCAGTATTTGATGTAAACTATAGTGGACAATGGGGAAGTTCTTGGGTTTTGCATTTTAACATCATTGTGCAACTTAAAGGAACAACAAAGACAGAAAAATCAAGGACAAGTGCTATAGAGATAATTGAAGTACAAAAATGTATGGCCGGACTTGGTGCTGGTACCTGACTTGGTATCTACTTGAGATTAGTAGTCAGGACTAGGGGTAGGTCCATGGGGAAGCAGCACTAACCACTCAAATTCATGGTAGATGGGATAGGGGTGGGAAGGGCATTGGTGGGCCAAGAAAAGACCCACACAAAAATGGTGACTGGAGGTCTAATATCAGACCTGTTTTACACAAGGTTGGCTCAGTACGGTCTTGGGGTCAGCTCAAGAACTGTTACCCATGTTTATTCCATGGGGTCAAGAGATGGAGCAGCTTTTTCTTTCACTTGCCCCAGCAGAACTCCTGGCATCTCACAACTTCTGTGGTTTTCTGGCCATACATGCCGGCAGCTGTAGACCATGTCCTTGATGCCAGTTTGGGGAATTTTCCACAAAAGTATGCAAGGATTTGTCCCACCCGACTGAGAAGGCTGTTTTTCTGGATGGATCTCTATTTATGCATGAGGAAACTTGGCACTGGCGAAGCGGTAGCTTATTTCTCTTTTTTGTTTGGTTTTATTTTGTGCTTCAGAAATAGAACAGATTAAGCATTACTTGCTTTTGAAGGCTCCAGTTCTCCCTACAGCTTGACTTTAAATTCTCTTCTCCCCAGGCGAGAACGTGGAAAACATCTTTGCTAGCTTTTGTTAAAAGCAATGCAAATTCAGGGAATACTTGGGAGGGATTTTTTAGTTTAATTTAATTTATATGTCTTTGAAAATAAGTCTTCCTACAAAAAAATAAAGCCTTGTTGTAAAGAAAATAAAGCAAGAGAAAAAAAGAAAAAATGAAATTGGATGGTAATTAAAATGATGAAATAAAACTACATTAGAACTAGAAGGACCTTAAAAATAATGTAACCAGACTCCAACTATTTTATGAAGGATGAACCTGGGGCCCAGGGAAGTAAAGCCACTTGCTCAGGGTTCCACAGCTAATAGTCTAGAGTTAGAATCCTTTTCTTTCTTCATTCATCTTGTTTTCTTGTACTGGGATTTCCAGCATTTTAGTGACTTTGTAGTGAGGAAACTCTTCAAGGTAAATCTTAATTAAAAGCCAGGTACCTAAAAAGAGGTGATGTTGTAGTTAGATGTGGGGAGGAGCTCCTGCATGCCTGTTGTATCCACCCAGAGTCCCCCACCATTCTCTAGAGACCCCCCTATGAGTCAAGGATTTCCTGGGGGCAATGTTGGATGTATTTAGTGATCATTGCCTGATACCACTTACTCATTTAATTGTCAACAATTGACTGAATGTTTATGATGTGCCAGGCATATTTTGAGGTGAAAGGAGTATAACCTTGAACAGAACAAAGATGTGCAGGGTACATGAAGTCTCTCTTCTGCTTGCCTGTGATAGCTTTCTCCATTCCTTCCATGTAGTTTGCAATACCCGTTAAGCTTTGAGTTAGGACAACACCCAATATAAACCATCCTGCAAATCCTTTTCCTTCCCCACTCCCCACGACTTGATTAGAAAATAGTTCAGTCTTTCCTTGTTTTGAAAAGCTCCAACATTTCTCGGTGTTCATTCAGAGCCATTTCTCTTTAGCTGACTCAGTGTTTAATAGTTGCCCTGAGACTAATTTGTTTCCACTTTTATTACAGATGAGGAACTTGACCAATCCAAAGGCTGCCATTTCAGCATCTTTTGGACAAACCTCCTAAGGATACTATACATCCTTAATTAGAAGTGGTTAAAAAAATTTCTGATGGACAAAATTAAGTATCCTATACCTCTTTTGCCCTAATGTAGCCTATTAAAAATTTGAATGTATAAAATAGAAATGACTCTATTTCCAACATGAGTTGTAAACTCCATTCCCAAAGGTCACCTGAACCATCTTCCAAGTTGGCTGTGTGGTCCTCCACCTCCCTTGAGCCCCTGACATGAAAGCAGGAAGGGCAGATGGAGAGGTGTTGGGTCCTGGGGGTCAAATCCTGGCCCTGCTTCTCACAGGCTGTGATTGGAGGCAAGGTACTTCCTTGAGCCTCTGGTTCCTCACCTATGTATTAACATGAATAGGTATGAAATGGGGGTCATTTTGTATTTAAAAGAAAAGTCTATTCGAGTGGCACAATGCCTGGCCCACAGGTACTTAGTACAGCCTGTTTCTTTCCTCCTTGAAATCTGAAGAAGTAGTTTCTTAGGGCAGTGGCGTTATTGGGCACATGACACCTGGGGATTGTCAAAATGCAGGTTGACCTGGGCGCCTAGGTGGCTCAGTTGGTTGGGCGACTTCCTTCGGCTCAGATCATGATCCTGGAGTCCCCAGGATCGAGTCCCGCATCGGGCTCCCTGCTCAGCAGGGAGTCTGCTTCTCCCTCTGACCTTCCTCCTTCTCATGCTCTGTCTCTCATTCTCTCGGTCTCAAATAAATAAATAAAATCTTAAAAAAAATAAAAAAATAATAAAAAAAAAATGCAGGTTGACCATCAGGTCTGAAGATGGGGCCTGAAATTCTGCATTTGTGCTCAGCCCTTGACCATGGATGCCTAGTGACTTCAAGATTGTGTTTGAATCCTGACTTGACCACTTGCTGGTTGGGGTGAATCACTTTGCCTTTCTGAGTCTCTTCGTTCCGACTGGGGTCATTATACATCAGAGGTCAAGTGAAGGTTTAAAATGAGACCCTGGGTTCCAGGAATATTGCACCATTATTGTTAGTGCGATTTTTAACCCCCTTATATTAAACTGAGCCCTAACAAGAAGATGTGGAGAACATGCTGTGCTGCTGGTGGTGGAGGGAGTGCATCTTTTGGGTAGCCCCTACCCCCTAGTCCCTAGCATCGTGCCTGGCATGCAGGAGGTAATCCCTGGATGTTGACTCGCAGCGCACATAAGTTCCTTCCAGCCCTGGCTGGGGGAGAGTTGGGAAGGGTGCTATGTGGGTCTTGGTTAGTTTGGGTGGATGCTCCCTTGAGAGACCTTCTAAAAGGAAAAGCAACTACTCGCTGATCATCTGGATCCACCACAATTGGAAACCATATGATTCTAGGCTGTGGGTTTTTAATATAACTTCTGGAACTGGAGGCTAGAATAGTTGAGGCTGTCTGCTTGGTAAGGTGTCTCTGTGTTGATGTGGGAAGCTCATTTCAGACAGGATTTCCTGCGTTCCCATGTGGTGTAATCCTGGTTTTCAGTGAGACTTAAGTCTGGCCTAGCCACCAGGAAGATGCTAGCATTCAGGGGCACAGGAGGGCTTGCACATTCCAACGCGGATATTTTTCTTCCTTCTCATTGTCTTTGAATGACCTTTCATGACCTCACTTTCCTTTTTTTTTTTTTTTTAAATGTAACTAAAACTAATTTAATACACGCCCATGCTAGGAAAATAGAAAATATATGTGATCAAAAAGAAAATAAGTATCCCTGAAACCCAGCACTTTATTTTATCTTTTTAAAGATTTTTATTTGACAGAGACCTAGCAAGAGCAGGAACACAAGGAGAATGGGAAAGGGAGAAGCAGGCTTCCCGCTGAGCAGGGAGCCTGATGCGGGGCTCGATCCCAGGACCCTGGGATCATGACCCGAGCAGAAGGCAGATGCTTAATGACTGAGACACCAGGCACCCCTGAAACCCAGCACTTCAATGCAGATTAACATTGTGAAGTAATTTTTTTTTTTTTTTTAAAGAACGAGTGAGCGAGTATGTGCACAGGTGAGGGGCAAAGGGGGGGAGGGAGAGAGAGAGAGAGAATGAGAATGAGTATCTCCAGCAGGCTCCACACCCAGTGCAGAGCCTGATGAGGGGCTTGATTTCACAACCCTGAGACCATGTCCTGAGCTGAAATCAAGAGTCAGACACTTACTAACTGAGCCACCCAGGTGCTCTGGGATAGTAATATTTTCAAAGCTATGTGCGTTAACATGTGTATAGAGCTCACAGCTAAGAATATATTTTCATATCTTTTAATGACCGAAAAAAAATCAGAAGAATACAATTTTGTGACCTGTAAAACTTTTATGAAATTCACAGTTTGTTGTCCATAAATAGTATTTCTGGAACATAACCACATCTGTTTGTTGGCATATTACCTATGGCTGCTTTCTTGATTCAACAGAGTGGTTAGGACAGAGATCATGTGACCCAAAAAGCTTCAAATATTCATTTGCTATTTGACTCTACAGAAAAAGTTTGACTCTGGATACAAAATTCTATTTTGGTAATGTGATGATCAGTTTAATGACAAATCTTTACATGTTAACAAATTCCTTTGGGCCAAATAATTTGTTTTTCATTAAATTATACATTTTTGTCAGATCTATTGTTTTTGTCAGTCATGAAATGGATCATCCTTACCAGTTTTTATAGTAGGATATTATATATTATTATTATTTTTAAAGATTTTATTTATTTATTTGAGAGGGAGAATGAGATAGAGAGCATGAGAGGGGGGAGGGTCAGAGAGAGAAGCAGACTCCCTGCTGAGCAGGGAGCCCGATGCAGGACTCGATCCCGGGACTCCAGGATCATGACCTGAGCCGAAGGCAGTCACTTAACCAACTGAGCCACCCAGGCGCCCCAGGATATTATATATTATTGCATATAACAAATCATCATTCTCAATTCTTAGAGCTGCCTAGTGAATGAGACACGAGGAATTCTTGAAAATTTTCTGCTTGAAAGTAGCAGAAACCAACTTAAATGTCTTAAACAAGAGCAGGGTATTGAGGAGGATTGATGTAAGATTAAGGGATTTGCCATGGAACACTTTGGCAAGGCTGTAGCTGGGCTTTTTGCAAAGGCCTAGAAAGCAGCTGGGACTCTCTTGACTTCCTTTCAGCTCTTTTGCGTGTCTTTTAAAATATTTTTGCATAGATTGTTTTTCTCTGCTGGTTAGTACAAGTGGTGAACTCTGCCTGATGATAGCATGAGGTTCCATGTTCCTGGTCCCACCACTCTCAAGGAGCCTAATTGTTCCTTTTCAGGCCTAATTCGAAATACTATATGGGAGAGAAATAAAGTTGGCCCAGTATTGGCCAGATTTTACTCCTGGCCCAATCATCTGCAACGATTATGAAAACAGTTGTTGGGGCAATTATTTACAATGTGGCTCCTCTATACATAGGGGATAGATAAGAGGGGTAATTGTGAATTACACAGGTGCTTCAAAAGTAACTGATTTCATTATATTGCTCCCATTTTATCGAAGAGGAAATTGAGTCTTACAGATACCAAATGAATTACCCAAGTAGCAAAATAATCTGCCGAATAAGTCTTCAGAATCCAATCCCAGGTGTGTTCAGAGTGCAACCCACTGCGGCTCATTGACTGTTGGGGTCTTGAGATGTTGCAGTAGTAACATCCTATTTGGGTTACAGGTCATGGTTTGCTCATTTTTCATCTCCTTGCTTAATAGATCCTTGGAAGCTGAGAATTGCCTCCATATTTCTTGTTTTGTGTCTAGGCTGCAGCTGGGAGCTGGATAGATAGAGCAGGTTTTGGAATTTCCTCCTGGTTGACCACTGTGCTCAGAGTGCTATGCGTGAGAATGATCCATGTGCTAATCTGGGCTGACATGTCATCCCTTAGCCCAATTTTTGTTTCACATCTTTGTGTCTAATGCCAGCAACTAAATTTCCAAGCTTGATTAGGGATGGTTACAGCACAGGAAGCATGAATCCAGAAACCACCCTGACATGATGTTTCATCTGTGAGAGCTGTAGCCACAAAACCTCATGAACCAACAGGAAGATGTCTCCAGTATGTTGACTTTGATTCTGGGGTACTTGTTGAATAAAATATGCCATGATTTTAATTTTTTTGTCTTGTTGAATGAATAAAATGAGTCATGTCATTAGTACAGTGTAGCTCTGAAATAGTCCTGGAAATTGGAGGCTTGCTGGAAAAGTTCCTTTAAGGAGCTACAAACTCAGATGTGGAGGAGCAATTTGTTGTTCACTGGACCAATAACCATGGCTTTCTCCTCCCTCCCTTGGACTATATTTTAAACATTCCCACTTAAGTGTGGCTGGGGGGTGGGACTGATCCCACTGACAGAGGAGAAGGTATATTATGAGTAACCTATACCAACCTTCATATTCTTCCCCTTGGTTGCAGTTACTAATTTAGGGTTAGCCAAATAAGTCCATTCTGGACAATGCAATGTCCCAAGACCTGGGTATGTTCTATGTACTGACTTACTGTTTTCCACAGATCATTTATGATAAGGATGTGAGGTCTAAATCTGAAGCAGCCATTTTGTCCTAAGAGTGAAGTTTGAGCTGTTGCGTATGTGGACGGCATGTCTATCATATGGAGTCTGATGATGAAGCTGTCCCCACTGGAGGAAAAGCTAAGAGAAAACGAGATGCCAAGAGGTCTTGGGGAAGATGAATCCACAAGTTTCCTTGAAAGCCCACCGTGGGTGGATTGTTGAAGTCATTTAGCCTATGTTGTAACAATTTACATTAAAAAAAAAAGCATCAGATGCAAGTAGTATCTGTAATTGTCTGCTCTGAATAGATTGTTTGCTTGGTAATTTGACTTCTTCCAAAGGGTTAATATACTTGTTACTTGATGGCCAACAGGTACTGAATGGAAAATAAAGGAAGGGTAAATCTTACCCACAATTTGGACCCGGCTTCACGTTTGCATAGTTAGTGTACATTTTTGTCAGGGTTCAAAGGTGAGTGGTTGGTTTATTTTACAGTATTTGCTGTCTTTTTTTTTTTTTTTTTTAAAGATTTTATTTATTCATGAGAGACAGAGAAGCAGGCTCCCCAAGGAGCGGGGAGCCTGATATGGGACTTGATCCCAGGACCCCGGGATCATGACCTGAGCCAAAGGCAGATGTTTAACCATCTGAGCCATTCAGGCGCCCGCTGTCTTTTGATAGAAACGGAAATATATATCCGTCTATTAAATGATTTGACTTCTTAAGCTCTACCTTGACGAATTTGTGTAGTGAACGTAGAATTCAAGTCTAAGAACTCCCCTTTGTCTTCTGGCTGAAGTTGCCTTAGGGGTGCTCTGGAATGTAGAGTATATCCTGAATGGCGTCATTGAGACCCTTTCTTCCCTCATGTGAATGGTTGGCTTAGAAGGTGTATGTAGCTCAGGTCTGGCCAATGAGACAAAAATGGAAGTCTGCTGGAGGTAGGATTGCTGTGGAAAGGTTTCTTAGGTCTTTCAAGACTGAGATACCTTGATGGGATTGAACTGCTTTCCCTTTTGGCTTCTTAGATTGTGAGATTGATGTTTCCAAATTCTGACTGTCATACTATGGTATGAGGCTGCCTTTTAAAATTTTTCATTTTTTTTAATGCTGTTTAACTCAGGCCATAGGCCACAGAAAGCATCCTGATGAACTCTGGCTGGACCACATGAAGTAAGGAAGAGTTGGATCCCCCTAAGGAGGGATGCTGAGAGTATCCCCTCCCACACCCTAAAGAACAAAAAAGGCATCCATCTATCAGTTTCCTTGACCTTTATCTGGATGTCCTGATGGTGCACAGCTCTACCCTCAGCCCTAGATGAGGAGTGGTCTGTGGGACTTCCAGATTTCCAGGTGTGTATTGTGAAAAGTGGTGGTGCTTGAGTAATGACTCATGATAGTTTTGCTAGCTGACTCACCTACACACTTTTTTGGTGAGTAAATGCAGTGGTGGTATGTAAAAATACTTAAGCATTACAGTAATACAGTTAATATATAAATGAAGCTATACATAAAAAAATTAAATGTGTTCTTTTTAAACTTCTGAACTCAAACTGCTTACCAAGAAAGAAATTGTAACACACATAGTTCATTAAAATAACAGTTTACTGATCTTGAGATTTTTATTTTATTTTTTTTAGACACTGGTGTGCTCTTTTGGTGGCATGGCTGTCATTAAATGACACCTTGTGGTTTGACAGGGTATTACATACAAGTCTTTTATCCACCATTTTGTTCAACTGATAGTCATTAAGTGAGTTGTCAAGTAGAGAATTTCTTTTAAAATCAGCAATACTGTTTAAGGTCCTCTTTGAGCTTCTGAACTAAGCAATTACATTAAAAATTTTTTTCTAGATTTTAAAATGTTGCTTAAGATTTTTACATGACCAAATCTGTCCTGTTAACTAAGCCATGAAAATCATTTACTAGAATGTCATGTTTAATTAAATTGAAAATAGACTTAAGGCCAAATGAGAGGTGGTGTAGTGTGAAGGTTAAGCACACACCCTCTGTCTTTGAGATGATCAAGTTTTATATCTGGTCTTTGCTACACTCTCTGGGGAGTGTGAGCCATGAAGTTGGAACTTCCTGCCATTGGTCTGAGCCTGAAGTGGCTCCTATCTCCTGGCCTGACTATCTGCTCTACCCATCTTTTTCTGGTTTTCTCAAAACCTGGTTGACAGTGGCTGAAATTTCCACAAGTGGCCACACAGATAATTGTAGGGAATGTCATCCCAAGGTGGGGAGTCAGAGCCTTCTGGGGGCCAGATAGGCAGGCATGGAGGGCTTGCTCACCTGTGTGACAGTGGTTACGGTGCCGCCAATGGCAAACCCACCCCAGTGTGCCAGTCAGGACACACTCGGGCAGTGGAATGAATAATGGCATATGGGAGCATAGTGGGTTGGCTGCCCCGTATGTGTGTGTCAGGATGGTCAGTGATCCTCAGGACCCGGAGGAGTATATAGGTGAAGCATGGCTAGCCCTTGGGGATCCCTGGAAGCAAGTACAGATACTTTGGGGGCACTTCGAATGTGTTGGGCATCAATGAATCAGAAAGGATACCAGCTGTGGGGTCTTAGAGGTCCCAGATGTGTGAGTTAGACTTTTGTTGCTGGATTATGAAGAGATTCTGGGGATACTGGGAGGGGGGTGTTCCTTGGAAGCTCAATGCAGTTGCTCTTTACTAAAATGAGGGATAAATTTAATATTTTAAAATCTCTGTTACCCTGCTTATGAAAACCAGCAGAATATCAAGGGGGCTATAGGAAGGTAAATTAGTATTTTTTGAGCATGTGGTATAAAAACTGAGGCTCAGGTATATTACTTCAGTTGCCCAAGGTCACAGAGCCAATGTGTACAAGATTAGGGATTTGAATTCCGCTCTTTAGGTTCCAGAATCATTACAGATGAATGTTCAGAAGACAGGGAAAGTTGGGGACCCTGTTGATGACACATAAAAACTTCTGGGTACCACTGATGCTTGGGAAACAGCCTCTAAATAACCATTAGAGCTGTGGAGGTCACATTGCTCCTCTCTCATCATTTTTTCTTCCCCTGTCAAGTGGGAATTAAATGACCACAAATAGATGTGTGGCTATGTCTTTCCACGTATGTGTTTGCTGTAAAGGGAAAATGGCTTTCTACTTGGGTGGTTGCAGAGCTTGCAGCTCCTAGACTTTGCTTCCTGAGCTCCGTATTGCATTCCCAGCAAGTGAGAAAGTGTCGGGACCAGGAAAGCAGGTAAAGGGGAGATGGCATTTTATAAAGCACCAGTGTCTATTTTCAGAATGTCCGAGGGTCCAAGGAATTGATGGTTAGATTTTCTTTCCAGAAAAGAAATTCATGAAGCAGCTGTATTAATGAGAGTAGGGTAAGTGGGCTGCCAGAGTTGTTGAGCTTAAATGACAGCTTTTGACATTTTCTTCTCTTTGCATTTGGAAATCTTAAAGTAAAATCCTATGGCTCTGAAATTGTTTTCTCCTTAGAATAGTCCTGTGTCCCATGAACTGAAATGGGAGCTAGGCAGTGTTTCCAAGCCTGGCCAGTTTCCTTAGGGTTGAGGAGCTGGGAACGGGTGCACACTGGGGCAATGAAAAGCTTTGGCCGTAGAGCCAAGCTGAGTTTGATGTAGGATTTGCCAGTGGATGTGTTGGCTGTTCTTTCAGCCTCAGTTGAGTTATTGGTAAGTTTATGTCTATATGTAGAAGGGTAATAATAAAATGTCCAACTTGAGTATGTTAAATACTCTATCCTGGTCCCAGTTTAGCTGAATCAGCATTTCAGTGTGTAAATGTTGGGACAAGGGACAAGGGTACTGTTCTGCATATAATTTACTTGGCTTGGCCCTGCCTTTCTTGTTCCCATCACAGATGCTACCTCCTTCAAGAAGCTTTCTGAGTCTTTAAATAGGATTGAGATGTCCTGTTATTCTCTAGAACCTTCTTCACACATTCTGTACAATTTAAATGATAAAATTATTTGTATCTGTTCAAATTCTCTATTATTGAGTATACCATGAAATTCCCAGATAATAGGGACATACTTGTTGCATCTTACTTAAAAGTGAAAATACTGGGGTGCCTGGCTGGCTCAGTCAGAGGAGCATGTGACTTTTGATATTGAGGTGGTGAGTTTGAGCTCCACATTGGGTGTAGAGATCACTGAAAAATAACTTTTAAAATTAAAAAGTGAAAATAGCATTGGTGAGGGGTATGTGACACTAAATAGACTGATAAGCCTGAAATGTAACTGTTCTGATGCAATGGCAATGCTGGGCACCTAATAGGTTTTGAGTAAAAAATTTGGAATGAGTGAATACTTGAGATTTCGTGGGACGTAATTGAAACCTAAATTTCCTTTAGATTTAAAATGGAGATTTCTGTGTTTGAGCTTGCAAAGAGGCATGGCTGCTATTTTTAGTTAATAATACCCAAAGTCCTGAATTTATAGTTTTTCATTGCCTTGCAAACCACAACATCTCTAAGAAGGATCTTTGTGTTTGAGGGGCATCGGGAGAAACACAGGTCTCATGCGTGAACTTAGAAGTAAAGTAGGCTGCAAATTTTTAGTGATTTTTATTTTGGAGTGTCAGATAACTGGCAGCTGAAATCGAAACAGCTTCAAATGTCACAAAATGTCTTCTTGTAATTCCTCTCAAGCATTAAATGTATTAAATCTTAAAGGCACAGTCTGCATTTCCCAACTCACTGTGCATGTTCTTATTTAAATGGATTGCCATTAGGATGCTTTCCCCCAAATCCTCAAATGAGTTTTTCAGATGATATCACAGTTAAGAGCAGGGGGTTGCCTGCGCCAGCTTGGACTATGGCATCCTTGGCTTCCAGCCCAGGACCTGACATCGACTGAGTGCTCAGTAACTCTTGGTGCAATGATGAAATGAATACTTATACTCACCAGAAAAGTTTTCATCAGTTCTGGTATATATTGACCTTTTGGTGAGGCTTAATAATTCCCCCCTTTTAAAAACTGTGGCGCGCTCTCTGGTTCCTTCCACTCTGCCCTAGCCTTACAGCTAGCTCTGCTTTGTTGTTTGCAGACCCAATTATAATCTACCAACATCCTGCAAATTTTACTGATACTTTGTTTTGTTCCCCCCCACCGCCCCCACAAGAATGTAAAATACCTGAGGGCAAGGGTTTTTGTGTATTTTATTCTCAGAGTAGATACTTAAAATAATTAAGTGAATAAATGAGTGACCTTTCCGAATGCCATATAGGGATAATTGATGCCAGGGAAAAAAAAATTAAACAAAACCACAGTCATACCTTACTTTATACCATAGACTTCAAATTCTTTAACTTGTACAATGGATTTGTGCTTAATTTCAAGTAAAATCTGCAGATGCATTATATTCTAATGTACTAGTATTTTATTAATAGTAAAGCATAGATGGAAAAGTGATTTTAATTAAAAATTAGAAACGTTTAAAGTAACAAAAAGTGCTATTTTTATTCTAGGAGAGTTAACCTAAAAATTGCCCTTAACACCATGGATTTAATCATTGCTAATATTTGGGGGCATACTTGGTCAAGTTTTTTTCTTGTGTGTAATATTTTCATTATATTTAAAAACAAACTTAACTTTAAACGTTTAGAAGAGCCAGTCTTGATGTTGCACTTACTGTATGAAAAGCTCTTTTCTAAGTGCCTTATTTATCCTTATTTATATGGTGCAACACCTGATGATGGCAGTTCTAATATTACCTCATTTCACAGAGGGAGAAACTGAGGCACCAGGACGTGAAGTAACTCCGCTGAAGCCCTCCATCTAGTGAGTGCTAGAACTGGGCTTTGAGCAAAGGCAGTTGGGCTCCAGAATCCATGCTCTTAATCACAATTTTTGTTGCCTCCAAATATTGCTGTGACTGGGTTTTTTTTTTCCCTCCTTTCCCATCAGTGAATCAAGAATATCTTCTTGATGGTTCTGTATTCTTTTGCAGTGTTACTTGAAAGTACTCAAATACTCCAAATCTTCTATGTAAAAAAAAAAAAAAAAAAAAAAAAAATCGGTTCATTTTTTTTTTTGGCTACTATGAATAATTTTACAAAACAACTTGAAGGTAAATGCACACCTATATGATGGCGTATTTAGGTTTAATTCCTCAAACTGGTATATAAAGCTCAACAGGAGTATATACAGTAATTTAAGGAATTTATGGGGAACAATTTTGAAGAGTAGGCTTTTTAAAATACATCTGGAATATGAGGCAGCTGCCTCATGAGTGTCTTCAAGTGAGGTCCACCTGCATTTCTTCTTACCAAATGGTTGCTTCTTCTGAAAATAGGTTGGTAACCAGCCATGTACAAGTGAAAACATGTTTGTTAATGGAGACATTATGTGACTGAGTGAGAGTGGAGAATGCAAAATGAAAATTGAGGTAAAGACTGAGCGAGTAAAGTAAACCATATCTGTATACTTACACTCTAATCTGCATGGAGTGTTCATTTCAAGCCAAAAGGAAGTGTTTGCTTTATGAAGACACAGAGCTAATTAATCTATGTCAAGTTGTTTTTTAAATACTTGTCTTCTGGGTAATTCAAACTCACTGGTGCAGGAATTAATCAATCTCTCCTTAGCCATTTGTAACTGTTGACCTGACAAGCATTTCTTTTTTTTTTTTCTTGGTACTATAAAGTGTTAATGGTGCAAAATTAACATCATTAGACAAAATGCCATGCTTTGGGTGAAAATGCTGAACATTTTTACCTCTTGAGGTGTCAGCCCAAATTCCTCTGATGATACAGGGTGCTATTCAGGGCTAAGTCTCCAGCTGGTCGAGTACTCCCTTTGCTGTTAGTGAAACACATAGGGCCTCAGGGCATGTGCGTCTGTCTCTCTGTCTGTGTGTCTGTACATACCAACTTGCAGAACTGGCTGGACAAGAGTACCCAGAAACATTTTCCCCCAACAACTAGAACTTTCACAAACATTTTACAATGATTGCACCTGAATGTATTTGCTAATTAAACAAGCATTTATTGGCCGTACTTTGTGTCCATGCTCCAGTAAACGCTGGAATACAAGGATAAAAGACAAAGTCAGAGTTCATGGTATTCTGGAAACATCAGCCAGGTAAAGAAGTCATTGGAGGCCATGCTATGTTGTCATGAATAATAATAAATGCAGGGAACAGCATTATCATGCATCCTGGGAAGGAGAGGTTTAGAGCAAACAGCGCAGAGCAGGTCTCACTGCTGTTAGGCCTTGATGAATGCATTCATCAGGTAGCCACGGTGGAGGAGGTTATTCTAGACAGGAAAATGTTCAAAGACACAGAGTTATAAAATAGCATGAAATATCAGGAAATTTCAGTCCCCCAAAACTCCTGCAGACCAAGGAGCCTGAGCTCCTGCAGACCCAATCTGAATTCTGCTTATTCTTGGGCTCCAGAAAGGGACAACTGAATATGTGCAGTCATTGGTCATCTTTGTGTTAAGGTTTTAGTACCATGGGAGAAACCTAGGAGTCTGAGATAATTTCTGAAGCTGCTTGGAATTCTATTAGGATCGATTCATTTGGGATTAGTCTTGGCTCTATTTCCCCCTTTCTTGAGTGCAAATACTCCCAGAAAGACCTTGATCATAGTCTCTTGATCCGTCACCAACTGTGCCTGGTTCTGTGCTAGCTAGTACGCAGTTTGCTCTCTGTAGTAGGTATGTGCTACGTGTTTGTTGACTGGAATATTGGATGGTTATAAAGAGAAGAGCTAAGACTTGAAGGAACTTCAAGTCTTCTTGGAGAAAGGAGTTACAAACATGCAAAGGACTCATAATGCAGGATATGAGTAATTGATACAGGTAAGAGATTTAACAAGATTAGTATAAACTCCAAAAGAAAAGTTAACCCATGCTTCATTAGGATAGACAGAAATCCAATGTAGCATCCTTAAAATGGGTAGGAACACTGTATTCTACGTGTAGAATGTGGTATACAGTTTAAGTAATGTCTTCAAATAGGACATGAATCAACTAGAGTTCTATCAGGAGGTTCAAGCCAGATAGAGAATTATCTCTGCAACTACTTTCTTGGGATAAATGTATAAGCACTTTTAGACCATTAATACATAATACAATGTGCTTTCCAAATAGCTATGCCTGTTTACCCAGTCATGTGCAATACATAAATGCATGTGTTTTATCATAATTTTGATAGTTGTTGTCATTTTTAAAGTTTTATTTTTTTAAGATTATTTTTTTGAAAGAACGAGAGAGAGTGAGAGAGTGCAAGCGCACAGAGGGAGAGGGAGAAGCAGACTCCTGCTGAGTGGGTAGCCAGACAAGGGGCCCCATCCCAGGACCCTGAGATTATGACCTGAGCCAAAGGCAGATGCTCAACAAACTGAGCCACCCAGGTGCCCCTAAAGGCTTTTTTTTTTTTTTTAAGGGGTCAGTTTAAGAAGACCTCATTCTCCTTGTAATTTGCATTTCTTTACTAGTGAAGTTAAACAAGTTTCACTTTGTTTAATAGTGTTGTTTTGGATTGTATGAAGACCTTTTCCTGCCGGTACTGTGATTCAGAAGGAAGATAGGAAAAGATTATTTGCAAATGGAGAAAGTGGAGAGAGACAGATGGAAGACACTGGTGTTACGTTAGTATGTTGTATTTTATTTTATTTTTGGTAGCAAGTGAAAGGAAACCAGACTTCAAAAGTCTTAAGTAAAAAAAGGAGATTTAATAGTTTACCTAGATGAAAATTCCAGACAGATTTAGCCTCAAGACTCCACCAGGATCCATTTCTGGATGCTGGGCTTTGGATTTTGATGTTGTAGTCCCATATTCAAGTAGGCTTTCCACCTGTGGTGGTCCTGAGGCTGCAGCAGTTCCCGGCTTCATGTGGCAGAGCAAAGCCTGTTTCTCAGTCTCACTGGGCTGAACTGGATCCCTTGAAGCTCCTGAAGCCCTCACAGCGGCCAGAAGAATGCGGCGTTCTGATGGGCTCAGGCCTGTGGCAGGTGCTTCTCTGCTAGTCTGAATTGGTATTTCACACTGAGTGCCGTCGGAGGAGAGGTGGCTTCCCAGAGGGGAATGGAAGTTAGAGGATTCCACCTGTATGACAGAGCCATTTTTGGGGAAAGATGGAGTTTCAGGAGAGCATCTGCAGTGGGGGTTACTGGGGAAATTGAAGGGCTCTGTGGTAAACTGCCTGTGGCAGTATGTGGCCTCCAGCTGAGCCTGATGAGCCAGAACCCTTCCAGTCCGTGGAAGTAGGGCCGCCAGGATTCTCCCAATGCCCAGATTCCTCCCCCGTATTTTAGCCTGCCAGGATGGGTTTCATTTCCTTCTTTTGCTCCCCTGTCCTGAGAACCAGAAGGCTGCAGAGCTTGGAGGTGGAGGTCCATAATCTATTGTCCCTTAGCATCAGGAGGGCCCATGTTGCTCAGCTTGGTGATACTGGGGCTGGGACTCTGCTGACCGCATTTGTCACATGATTCTTGGGAGGCTCTACCGGTGGGGGAGGGAGCCAAGAAGGTGTGAAGCTGGAGGAGGAAGAAGGCCCTTGCTCTCACCTGTTTATGTAACACAGCAGTGCTTCTTCACCTTGCCAGTGATAGTTTCTTCTAGTCTGTTGGTCGAACACTGGCATGGCCTATGTCATGGTGGCCGCTTGGAAACCTCTGTACCTCCCAGCCAACTTTTCTTTGGAAATCTAAATCTCAGCTTTGCTGGATCTTCTCAGCTTGCAGCCATGCAGCATCCTCTCCTCAGAGAGTTGGGCTGGAACTCTACAGTGCCCCTCCCCTCAGCTTACACATTTTGATAATGCCAACTACTTCTCTTTGCTTCTGTGGCCCTTGAAATGGTAACTGGGTCCAGTAGTTACTACATTGATAGCTCCATGTCTCCTTTTGGTCTTTGTGTTTTTCCAACGTTTGACTAATAATTCTTTCCATGAAGATAGCTTTGTTAAAATAATTGGTGCAGTTTGTTTCCCGAGTAGACCCTGACAGAAGCAGCCCCAGTCTACCTGCATTGTCTAATGGTCGTTCAAAACAAGCCTGAAGAAAAATCATCCTGATGGAGGGTTAATACTGGCTTCCCATTGCCCTTAGGGTAAAGTCTAAGTGCTCAGATCCTGCCTGATTTTATAGCTGCATCTCTTGCTGTGCCTAGCTTGAACCTTAAGTTCTTGATGTGGGGAACTCTTTTAGGTTCTTCCAGTGTTCCCTGCTCTGTCACCTTCAGACTATTGATTGGACCATTCCTTCTGCTAAGGACACTGTGAACTTCCTCCTCTTTCCTCTGGATAACTCTTGCATATCCTTAAGATGCCAGCAGAGGTGTCCTTTTCTTCGGAAAGGCTTTATTGATTTCTCCCCCCTTCCCATCGTATCCTGTTCTTTTCTTCTGAAGGCATTCACTTAACTGTTCGATTGCCCATTTTCCCTACTGGACTGCAAACTCCTTGTAAGTGATACCTGGAATTTTATATAGCTTAATAAATACTTGACCAGGACTTCCTTAGAAAATCGTGGTGCTTGCTTTTACTTTCCTGGAGCAAGGACAAAAATGCAGCTACCATTGCTGCTGTCATAAGTCCCACCCTACGTGATTACCGAGGGTTTCATCTCCTATCCAAAGGACAAGCTAATGTTGTGAAAATTGCCAAAGTGGGGCTCAAGGGCAACAAACAAGATGCCTTAAAGACCTGGGATGTCTCTGAGGCTGCCATGTGTCACTCCAGTGATGGAGGTGGACAGGGATCAGCTATTGATTCACCAGGTTAAAAGCCTTCCCATCACCCTCAGCCGCTGAAGGTGTTGTGTCAAAGATAAGCAGCAGAGGAAAATGAAGCCTTGTCAAGTCTTCACACATACAGTTTCCAGATGCTGCTGAGAGGCATTGGATCAGAAGGGAAGACTGAATGTGCCTGCTTTCCTGGAGCTGCACCATGTGATGAAAGAACAAAGCCTATGGAGCTGGAACTTCATTCCAATCTTGGTTTTCAATGGTGTTAGGGACCTGGGTGAGATGGTGTGGTGATTAATCCGAAAAATGGAGCCGATAGTCTCTCTTTAACTTGATTTATTGATTTGAAGAGAATTAAAAGAAATAACTGATTGTAAAGTACCATGCACAGAATTAAGTCTTGGTAGTTTGTGGAAAATGGTTGGATTGGTAGAGTTGATCCCAATCAAGCATTCATTCATTTGTTCAAAGACATCATTGAAGGTTTTTTGTTGTTGTTGTTATGTTAGTCACCATACGTTACATCATTAGTTTTTGATGTAGTGTTCCCATTGAAGGTCTCTTAAATGCTAGTTATACATAAGCAGACACATTTAATGTTCTCTTCATGGAGTTTTCCTGGGAGGAAAAAATGTGAAAAAGTAACGAATCTCAGCTTGCAGCCATGCAGCATCCTCTCCTAAGAGAGTTGGGCTGGAACTCTACAGTGCCCCTCCCCTCAGCTTACACATTTTGATAACGCCAACTTCTCTTTGCTTCTGTGGAAGCAGAAGAATGACAATTTTGTCTGTTGCCTTGACATTGTTCTTTATGGCATTTTTTTTTTCCCCCTGATTGAGGATTCTAGTCCAGGATCGTGCCTTTAGTTAGCTGTCATGTCTCTTTAGTTGTCTTTTCTTTAGAACAGTTCCTTGCCCTTTCCTTGACTTACAGGACATTGACATTTTGAAGAGGCTGGGCCATTTGTTTTGTAGGAGGTCTCTCAGTGCGGGTTTGTCTGATTGCTTTCTGACAATGGGCTTTTTAGGACCATGCAGGCAGCAAATGGCACAGTAAACCTGACCTCGTGTCTTGTACACTTTCCTTTTGACTCTGCCGGGAGGTTCGGAGGTCAGAAGACCCTGTAGCCCCAGCCCCAGAAGAGCCATCCTGGTGACACAGCCAGCTTATGAAATAACAGCAGCTCTGCAATGGTGATAACCAGCTGGGACACCTCCTTCCCAATTAAACCTGGCTCTTTGCTTGGTTGTCATTTAGTACCTCCAGGTCTGAGTGACTATTTGAGAAAAAATCTGTAGTTATTTTATTACTTCATTTTGTTCTCATCTCAAGGTGACAACTTGTCCTGCTTTAATAGAGCAGACAGGAAAAAACATTAGGAAAATTAGACCAAATGTGGTTAAAATGCCATGAGACAATTTCGGTTCTATTATGATATTTTTTCAAAACTGTAGGACATTGAACAAAATGCACCAAAATTTAAAAAAAAAAAACCTTTTTTTTTTTATTTGGAAAATTCTTTTTAAAAGCTGAACAATTGCAGCTAATCTATAATTTACCCAGATGTTGGGTACTTCATTATATTGGCATGCTAAGAGTTAGCTCACTAAATTTTCTCAAAGAAATAGGGGAGACAAAGAGGCAAGTAATTGGTGTTCTGAGCCCACGTTCTACTTCCCATTTCAAGAATTGGACCTAAAGTACATTTAAAAATTTGTCTAGATGTTATTAAAAAAAAAAAGTCCAAACCAGCCCTAAATGAACTCTGCCACTTCACAGCTTTTTCACTACTAGTTGAGCCTTTTTTTTTTTTCCTTTTGTCCCTAAAGCAGTTGAGGAGGATATCTCTAGGTGTGCCTGGGGGAAGACCCTCCCCACATTTACCTCTTGCTTCCACAGTGTGTGGTGGGGGTGAGCCGTGAGGGGAAAATACTTCAGGTATCTGTGAGTGAACAGTGAAGAGTGATGGCAACGTGTGGGCTGTTGAGGGCCTAAACATTTATTCAAAACCACCTGTGGAACACACCATTAAATGCAGGTGCCATGCTAGGTAGTGGATTTAACCAATGAATAACTCAGACATGGTTCCCACTTTCAGAGAACTTAGTCCTAAGTATGTGGGGACATTCATGAGGCAATTGTTTAGGCTAACCACAGGATGCTAGGGGGCACATAATCAGGCTTGGAGGGAGATAGAGTGGGTAGGCTTAAATGTGTATTTTTTTTCTTCAAATTTTATTATGTTAATCACCATACATGACATCATTAGTTTTTGATGTAGTGTTCCATGATTCATTGTTTGCATATAACACCCAGTGCTCCATGCAGTACGTGCCCTCTTTATTACCCATCACCAGGCTAACCCCTCCCCTCTAGAACCCTCAGTTTGTTTCTGAGTCCATAGTCTCTCATCGTTCATTTCCCACTCCGATTCCCGCCCCCTTCATTTTTCCCTTTCCACTATCATCATCATCTTTTTTTTTTTAACATATAATGTATTATTTGTTTCAGAGGTACAGGTCTGTGATTCAACAGTCTTAAACAATTCACAGTGCTCACCATAGCACATACCCTCCCTGTCTATCACCCAACCACCCCATCCCACCCCCCACCACTCCAGCAACCCTCAGTTTAAGAATTCCTCATATCAGTGAGATCATAGGATACATGTCTTTCTCTGATTGACTTATTTTGCTTAGCATAATACCCACAAATGTGTATTTTGCTCATTGACTGCTACTTTTATCTCATGGAAAAGAACAAAGGCAGAAAAGAGTTTGGCTTGTTTAAAAAGACGGCCTCCATGCCGTCCATTCGCATTGAACTTGGAAAGTTAATCACCAAGGATTTTTCAAAGAATGGTAATATTAGGGACCCGGTTGACCAGAGAAATCAAGCAGCTTTTCTCGGTTCTTCCTCAGAAAAGCCCAGAGGAGATTGCTCAGAATTCTGAGGCAGAAGTTGTCAGGGACAGGGGTGTAGAGGATTTTCAAGTTTTTTGATTCCTCTTGAAGGCAATTCAGTGATACTGCTCTGTGCAGAGCAGGTCTGTTTCCCCTTAAGAATTAGTGGCTTTCTGTCCTTCTCCATATGTTAAGCCTCTTGTTTTTTCCAGTGATAATTAATATTTATTATAGGTAACTGTTCTCTGGTCTCTGTCTCTCTTTATTCTTTTGGTTAATATGCATACTTTCCTCTCTACACCCACAGTTTTTCACAGCACTCATGAAATGGATGTGAGATCATAACGATTATAGTTGCCTTGGTAGTAACTGTTGAGGATAGAAAGAAATGGTGGTGGGGGAGCTTCTGATTGTGATCAAGTTTATCTTCCCAATTCTTACTGTTGCAGAGAAGGCTTCCAAGAAGTGTTGTCTAAGCTGAGACTTGAGTCATGGTAACAGAAAATGTGCTCTAGACAGCAGGCAGAACCCTGCCAAAGACCTGGAGACTAGAAAGAACATTCTGGATAATTTCAGAGATACTGATGGAAGAGTGAAAACAGGGCACAAGTGAGAAGTGGGGTTGGAAAGAGTTGAACCATGGAAAGCCTTGGAAGTGTTCCATCCAAAACCTCCATCTCTTAAGGACTATGGGGAGCTATGGAAGGCCTGTGGGATGGAAAGTGCTAGAATCAGATTTACGTGACAGAACACTCTGGTGGCAGGAGGGTGAAAGTACTAGTGGGGCAAAATTGGGAGCAGAGAGACCAATTGAGACATCTGGAGGAGGGTAGGTGGTAGTTGGAATGAAGAGAGGCCAAAGAATTACAACTATATGGGAGGTGGGACCAATATTTTGGGATGAATTGGATGTGGAGAATTGGAGGAGGAATCAAAGATGAAGACCCCAACCTTGTATCTCAGCCTTGCTCTTAGACTTGGAAGCTTCCCTGCATCCTCAGTTCTTCCTAATACCATGACCTCAAATCTTGGCATTGATCTCAGGCCCCATGGTACCTGCTTGTTCCCTGGTGGTGCTGACAGCCCCATGGCTACAATCTGTCCTCTACATGTTGCTGCTCACTACCTGGCCTCAGGCTTGGTCCTCTGACACTTGCTCTTTCCTGGATGTACAGTCACCAGATATCATGGTGCTTCAGAGTATGGACTTTAAACTGTGATCTGGTCTCACATCCTAGCTCTGCACTTATTTTGTAGTGTGACCCTTGGCAACTCACTAAATGTTACTTGTAAAATAGCAGAGCTGTTGAGGTCGTGAGGACAGAAGAGAATAAAGGCTGACCAAGGAGAAGGAGACAAATAAGAAGATACTATAGAAAAAGGTGACACGGTTTAGTTCTACAGTCTTCACTCTGACACCACACAGTAGGGGGAAAAAAAGGGGGCCATTTGGGTCAGAGGAAAAGGAAGAATGCCTTTTAGCAGGATGACGTGAATGAGGTGTGCAGGTAGTCTTGACCATGTGAAAGTTCTGATTCCTGAACCCTGGACTGCAACCAAAGCCGGACATGGGCCTCCTGAAGCGTCCTGCACCTGGGCTGTCTTAGCCCTTTTCATGATGGCCTCCCTCCCTCCACTTAACGTTCTTCTTCTTGGTCTTTGTCTTCAAATACCAGTCTTCCCTAGGTCTCCTTTTCCTTTCCCATGCCACTGTTGTCACCCTGCCTCTTCTCACTAGGTAACTTCTAAAGGCTCCAGGTATTTGCCTAACTCCAGGGGCAGGCAGGGTGTAGAAGTTGACTTTGGCTGAGGAATGCTTTGCTTCTGGGAATCTGGCCTCTAAGAAACATTGGATCTCTCTGCATGAAAAGCTGCCATGTCCCTGCATAAAGGCAGTGTTAATAAAATTCACTGAATGGTCATAATCATAACAGGAACAATAACTTGTTTGTGTCAATTTTCTGTGTTGGTTCTACACAATCAGCATTTGCTCTGACTGGCAAGTGGTTAAGCAGCATCTTTTCTGATCCATTAGCTTCTATGGTCAACCTGTGGTTACAGGTTGAATTACCTACCATCCAAATTAATACATTGTAGTCCTAACCCCTAGTACCTCTGAATGTGACTATTTGGAAATAGGACCTGTAAAGAGGTGACTAAATTAAAGCGAGGCTTCTAGAATGGGCTCTAACCCAATCTCACTGGCATCCTTCTAAGAAGAGGAAATTTGGATACATAGACCCCGGGGATGTGTGTGTACACAAGAGAGAGACTACCACCTTCTCTGTGGTCATCGGCAGGTCAAGGATCAAAGCCTCAGGGAAAACCAACCTTGCCAACACCTTCATCTTGGACTTATAAGCTCCAGAGCTGTGAGAAAATAAGTTTCTCTTGTTGAAGTCACCTAGTCTGTGGTATTTACATGATAGCCTTAGCAAACTAATACACCAGTGGGATCTGCTTTAGACTCTCATGTCTGAAAATAACAATTTTACTGAGTAAGTGCTTATAAACTCTAGAGGTAAGATAGAGAACACCATGATATCTTTCGGTATTATCTAGGTATTCTTCCCATTTTTGCAAATGAGGGAACTGAAACTTGGAGAGGGAAATGACCTACCTAAAGTCAAAGTCACAGCTAGAAAGGGAGCAGGTTTGGATTTAAGTGGAAATCTTTTAGACACCTGTGCCTGGGATCTTAACCACTGTAGGATACTGCAAAAAAAAATGCTGTTCTTCTCTGCCAGTTCACCTTCCCCCAATGTAAATAGTACCCTTTATTTTTCTCCGTGTCTCTCTGTTTCTTTACTCCAGAGCATTAGCTATGGTTTGTAATTATAAATTTAATTCTATGATATTTTTTTCAATTTCTACCACCTTTACTAGTGCCATAGTGTAGCTCTGTGCTTATAATCATGCAAAATGGGGATGGTTTTGGAACGAACCTCTTGATTTCTCTGCCAGGTGAAAGGCAGCCAGCCCTTTGCATATGGTGAAATGATCAACCTCTGTGGGCACTGGCAAGTAACTGGAACTACTGCTGGGCTCTTCAATTTATACCTTAATACTGTCCACATGTGGCTTCAGGAGTGGAGTGCATCATTTAACCTTCCCACATGGTGAACACCAGGGTCTGCACTCCTTACTGTTCCTGTCATGAAGAGCCCTGCCTACGCCCACGTTCTGGGTCTTGTTTTTCCATTTTGATTGTACTTTAAGGCAGGAAGCTGTGAGCCACCTGATGGCACACTGGTAGCTTTGCTTTTCCTGACTCTCCAACCTTTTAACACATGTGGGTGAAGTGGTAGCTGCCTTTTTTTTTTTTTAAAGGAATAATGGAGTCTAAAAAACTGTAGCCCAGTCTATTATACCAGATTGTGGCTCCTCAATGAACAAGATCACAGCAGACGCTTGTTTTAGGGGTCAGACTGTGTTAATCACCTACTTCAGCCAATGTAATGTTATGATGAGAGTCGTTGTTGTTTTCACAATGATATTTCCCATCAGAGGTGGCAACACGTGTATTTTCCCATAGCCCAAACTGATAGAGAAATTCTATATACTTCCCAAGATCCGAATTTCATAAAGAGATTTTTATTTTCCTCTATGTGGCTTCTTATTTTTAGTTTCCCTTCTCCCTCTTCTACTTTTTTTTTTTTTCAAAAAATCATTTAATGCTTTCAAAAAGAATGAATAGTATTCTACATTTTTGTATTCTAAACACAGCTCCTGCATAATTCTATCGAATTCTTTGTTGGTCTTTTTTCCCCCCAAGTTATGGTTTTAAAAATAATCTAGAACTAATTTGCCTAATGAATATGCAATTATTTCGAGAGTCTTTTGAAGTTTTTGAAAACCTTCAGTCAGCATCTTTCTGGGACATGGTGATGAATGTATCATCAGACACTTAGAAGCTGTTTCTAATTTGGCATGAGCAGGTATAATTTTTGCACATTTCAAAGCTGGGCACAAGACAGTCATTTACCCTGTACTTACTACCATGGTTAGTTCGTTTCTACCTAGCCTGGTTCCCCCTACTAGTAGAGTAGATGAATCATTGCTGCTGGGGCTCTTGTGGAGTTAAAATAGAAATCAGGTAGGACTGTGATGACAATGTGCAGGAGAGAAGGGGGCTCAGTTTGGTTCGTCCCTGCTTAGGCCAGGGCTTGCTAATGATGCCTAGTATTGGTAGTGTGCTTATTCATGTAGTCTACTTTACCTACATCTTAGTGGTCACTTAGCCATAATCCAACAGCAATGGGCTATTAGCTCTGTTACATGGGTAAAGCAAATCAAGGTTGGAGGAGTTAAGAAAATTTTCCAAGATCACACAGGAAGTAAGTGGCAGAGCCTGTGTTCTTAAACATGTTTTCTGTGTGAGGCACTATGCCATGCAATTTGGGAAATGAGGAAATGAACTTGACCTGGATCCTACTCAGAATGTATCTTCAGGTAGAAAGAGGACAAAACAGCATGGTCTGTAGCCAAGAAAATTCAGACGACAGACAAGATAGAGGGCCATGTCGTGGAAGCAGAAGCAAATGGAAGGGAGAAAGATTTTAACCCAGTAGAGATAAAATTTGTCCTCTGAGCAGGATGCATATGCAGAAGTTTTTTTTCACAGCTCCCTGTTTCCTGCCTACCGTGCACATTGTGTTTTGGAACATGGCTCCTGGATAGAATTTTTCGGTAATTGTTTTTGACCTGGGGAATCCAGCTTCCTCCTGTGTACGCCCCCCCCCCCCCCCCCCCCCCCCCCCCCCCCCCCCCCCCCCCCC
>NW_023270426.1:28459255-28847794 GCF_011800145.1 Mirounga leonina | reverse complement strand
TCCATGCCTCAGTGAAGAAGCCAGCTGGGCTTTCTCCAGTGCTGAAGGAGGCAAAATCTTCCCAACCCCAACTGTGGGATTCATTAGCCTCTGCTGTCAAATTGCTGTGATCATGAGGGTGTGAAAGACACAGTGCCTTCCCCATCCTAGCTGAGGCACAGGCCGTGCTAGGCCCCCATAAAAGCACACGGGCCCTGCTGTTGGGTACTAGAACATGCCATCGCATGAACTCTTGCCTTGAGATGGAATTGCTTTTGTTTGCTTCACCAAATGGAACAAAGTAATTTCTCCCATGTTCAGTCTGTGTTACACATTTTTTTTTCTTCTGGCCCCATGTGAATATCCATGCTCTTCCAGTTGCAGGTAGCAGAAACGGTCTAAATAGCTTAAGCTAACCAAGGAGAATTTATGATAAGAATCTAAGGGACTAGACCCAGGAGCAGAAAAATCATCAGGAGCAAAGGCAGTTACCCGCCTGGTAATTCTGTCTTATGGGTTACATGGTTTTATGCTTCTGGTTGTTTCTTCATATTTGTTGACTTTTTCTCTCTCCCAGCCAGTTGTTTTGTTCTCATATGTTCATGACAGAATAAGGCATTTCATAATTCCCAAATGTCCATCTTAGTTTGAGATACCAAAAGAAGCTACCAGTCTGGGTCTAATCACTTGTGGTAGGGTCACATAATATGGACTTAATTTCAGATCTCCATCATGTCCCAAGCTCCAATGGTGGGGTGGATTTGGCAGAAAAAGAATAAGTCAAAGGACAGGCAGTCACAAGGTAATTGCACATATATACATATATATGTGTGTGTGTGTGTGTGTATATA
Source organism: Mirounga leonina (assembly GCF_011800145.1). Lineage (NCBI taxonomy): Eukaryota > Metazoa > Chordata > Mammalia > Carnivora > Phocidae > Mirounga > Mirounga leonina. The sequence goes on along the minus strand of NW_023270426.1, from coordinate 28,846,964 downwards.
TATATATATATGTAATCTTACATAATTTTGTATTGGTTTGGGAGTCCATACAGAATGAAAATTATCTGGAGTAAGGCAATGTCTATGGATGTTGGTTATTTTCTTTTTTGGGGAAAAATGGGGTTCACTTGAGCTGTTTAAAGACTAGAATTGATGAAGATAACCCTCTAATGCAGGAAGAAATCCACTGCTGAGAGATAAGGTTGGAATGTTTTGAATTAATTAGGTTAGTTTACAATACTCAAATACACAAGATAATTGCTTAGGCATCTTCATCAAAGTATGAACAAGATTTAGGTGGTTCTGTCACTGGGAATCTAAAATTACTTCTTTGTCTCATGCCTCTTCTGCAGGGAGTTCTCTTTGGTGTCCCAAAGCAAAAGGGATCTTTCCTCCCTTCACATTTCCCAGAGACTTTCAGTCTTTCTTGATTCCTTGTACTTGTCTGTATGCTCTTACCTCCTGATAGATTGTTGTTTGCTCAGAACAGTATCTGTCTTATTTTACAGTCCCTAAGATTATAGTGCCTCATACATAGTAGATTCCTAAATCATATATACTGAATACATCAGTGACTCATAGTAAACCAGAACAACTAATAGTTCAAAACTCCTTGAGTCAGATTCTTGAACCGGCAATTAATTAATTAATGAAATAAATATACTAGTACCAACAATGTGTTTAGCACTGTGCTTAGTGGTAGTATGTAAGTAGCTTTATAGTTTATTAACTATGAATTTATGAAAGGTCTTACTATGAGTCTCAGTGGCCCATCTTCAAACTGGGGGTAAGGGGAGAAGAGTAAAGACCCTTGATGATTGTAAAGGCTAGACATCATACCTTGGGATGATTGTAAAGGCTAGAAATCATGCCCAGAAAGCACCAAGCACATGGTAATCTTACTTTGTTTTGTTGTGGGTTTAATTGTAGTTACTACTTACTGTGGTTGCTATGAATTGTCTTGCATAATTCTCAAGTGCAGGGAAAAAATCACATTTATTTCTCTGATTTATACTGTCTTTTCTGATCTCTGCATTTTTCTAGGAGAATCAATTACATTTGTATTCTAGAGGCTTCTAACCCTTCCAAGGGTGTGAAAGTCTGTAGATCTTAGCAGTTCTCTGCATTTGGGAAAAGCTCTCTAGACCTCTACCTACTCTGCTCCCCACTGATGAACTTGCCCAAGCCCTTCTTGGCCCATGACGGTAGGTGCCTCTCCATCTTTTTGGTTCAGTTTGGGTTTGAAGATCCCTGGCCATGGTTTCCTGGACTACAACTTATGTTCTCTATTTCCCTTGGTTGAGAAGTCTTCCCGTTTGTTGGTTTGACCACCCTCCCTGCCCACCCCCAAGTATAAGCCTGAGGCAAGGCAGGAAAAAGTTTTTGAGGAATTTGGCAACTTTTGGTTTAGTTTCTGAAAGACAAAAATTGTTGCTCATCCCTTAAGGCAAAAAAAAAAAAAAAAATCTAAACACTTGGTTCCCTTCTTGATGTTGGTGAGAGAAAATGGCATTCACTCTTCACATTTTCCTACAGCAATCAAATAGAAATTAATGCCTCAAAATATCACCCAGTGCCATGCTTCCCAATTCTCATCATGCTGAAGTCTGAGCAGTCATCCTTCTGTTCCTGAATATAGAACTTGCCTCAGGACATGGTGTTTGCAATTTCCTCTACTTGGAATATCCTCTCCATCAGTTCATGATTGGGTTCCTTCTCAACTGATGCTCCTAGAGTCTCTGATGAAATGTCAATCTCTTCAAAGGAATCTTTCCAGAATACCCTTTCTAAAGTAGATATCACTTAAAATATCAGCCAATTACACCACTCTATCATGTTATCTTCAAAGAAGTCCTCACCACTTTGACTTACCTTATTAGCTGTTGTGCTAGGATTGTAGTTTCCCCAAGAGCAAGGACCATGTCTTAGGTACTGTGGTATCCTTAGCACAATGCCTGGCATATATCAGGTATTTAGGAAATAATTCTTGAATGAAAGAATTAATTACTCTGCCAGATGGTGAAGTTAATGTGGTGAAGAAGTTGATGAAAGAGATACAACATAGTACTTGTTTGAAGATGACTTAAACTATCTTGTCTTAATATTAAATAATTTGAGGATCAACTCAAGGGTTGGATGGAGAATCTTGCAGAGGTGAGGTGGCATGTATAACACACACACACACGTACAAAGAAACACCTAAATAAGTTCTCTAAATTTTCGTGCTTGTGTTAATAACATTAAAGGTAGATAAAAGATTTTCATGTTTATCAAAAGGGGTAATGGATGTTAAAAGCTTGAGCAATATTGATTTAAATTTGAGTGCCACAGGAAGTTCTGTGCTAACTCCATGAGAATCACTGGAAACTTGTTAAACGTAGAGGTTGAAGAACACCACCCACGGAGTTTCTGATTCAGTAGAGTTGGGTTGGGGCTCTAAAATCTGTATTTTTAAAAAAAAGATTTGTTGAGGTGATATTGCTTCTTAACCAAATTTGGGAACCAGTGGTTTATAATAAAAGTCTGTGAGATGTAAGGCACAGTGACTTTTGAAAGGGGGATCTTTGTGGATGATGTAGAACTTGAGCTCCAAGAACAGAATTTTCAGAGCAATGCTCATGCTTGGTGACAAATTAATCAATTAAATTAAAAAAATTATTTAAAAAAAACTTAAAAAATTATTTTAATTAAATTTTTATTCATTAATTAATGAAACCATAGGTGGTTACCAGTTTGAAAATTCACAATTCATACTTCATTCCCAGTGCCTGAGGGGAGTGGTGGTGATGTTCCAGTTTTTCCTTTTTTTCTGGTTTCATTTTCGTATGAGGTATTTTGATTATAAATGGAAGTAAAAGAGTAGGATGAATCCCTATATATCCGTTATCCAGACTCAACAATGATGAGTTCATGGTGATTTTATTTCATCTCTACCCTAACTTACTACCACCCAACGTGTAGATTCTTTTGAAAAAAATCAAAGACAGGACCTCACTTCTGCCATAAATATTTAAATCTGTAAAGATGAGGACTCTTTACTTTTATTTTTTAAATTTTATTGTTATGTTAATCACCATACATTACATCATTAGTTTTTTTAAAAAAAATTTTATTGTTAATCCCCATACATCATTAGTTTTAGATGTAGTGTTCCATGATTCATTGTTTGTGCATAACACCCAGTGCTCCATGCAGAACATGCCCTCCTCAATACCCCTCACCAGGCTAACCCATCCTCCCACCCCCCTCCCCTCTAGAACTCTCAGTTTGTTTTTCAGAGTCCATCATCTCTCATGGTTCGTCTACTCCTCCGATTCCCCCCCTTCATTCTTCCCCTCCTGTCTTCTTTTTCTTTTTTTTTTTCTTAACATATATTGCATTATTTGTTTCAGAGGAACAGATCTGAGATTCAACAGTCTTGCACAATTCACAGCGCTTACCAGAGCACATACCCTCCCCAGTGTCTATCACCCAGTCACCCCATCCCTCCCACCCCACCCCCCACTCCAGCAACCCTCAGTTTGTTTCCTACAATTAAGAATTCCTCATATCAGTGAGGTGATATGATACATATCTTTCTCTGTTTGACTTATTTCACTCAACATAATACTCTCCAGTTCCATCCACGTCGTTGCAAATGGCAAGATCTCATTCCTTTTTGATGGCTGCATAATATTCCATTGTATATATATACCACCTCTTCTTTATACATTCATCTGTCGATGGACATCTTGGCTCTTTCCATAGTTTGGCTATTGTGGACACTGCTGCTATAAACATCGGGGTGCACGTACCCCTTCGGATCCCTACTTTTGTATCTTTGGGGTAAATACCCAGTAGTGCAATTGCTGGATCATATGGTAGCTCTATTTTCAACTTTTTGAGGAACCTCCATACAGTTTTCCAGAGTGGCTGCACCAGCTTGCATTCCCACCAACAGTGTAGGAGGGTTCCCCTTTCTTCGCATCCCGGCCAACATCTGTCGTTTCCTGACTTGTAAATTTTAGCCATTCTGACTGGTGTGAGGTGGTATCTCACTGAGGTTTTGATTTGGATTTCCCTGATGCCAAGTGATGTTGAACACTTTTTCATGTGTCTGTTGGCCGTTTGGATGTCTTCTTTGGAAAAATGTCTGTTCATGTCTTCTGCCCATTTCTTGATTGGATTCTTTGTTCTTTGGGTGTTGTTTGATAAGTTCTTTATAGACTTTGGATACTAGCCCTTTATCTGATATGTCATTTGCAAATATCTTCTCCCATTCTGTCGGTTGTCTTTTGGTTTTGTTGACTGTTTCCTTGCTTTGCAAAAGCTTTTTATCTTGATGAAGTCCCAATAGTTGATTTTTGCCCTTGCTTCCCTTGCCTTTGGCGATGTTTCTAGGAAGAAGTTGCTGTGGCTGAAGTCGAAGAGGTTGCTGCCTGTGTTCTCCTTTAGGATTTTGATGGACTCCTGTCTCACATTGAGGTCTTCCACCCATTTTGAGTCTATTTTTGTGTGTGGTGTAAGGAAATGGTCCAGTTTCATTCTTCTGCATGTGGCTGTCCAATTTTCCCAACACCATTTGTTGAAGAGACTGTCTTTTCCATTGGACATTCTTTCCTGCTTTGTCAAAGATGAGTTGACCATAGAGTTGAGGGTCCATTTCTGGACTCTCTATTCTGTTCCATTGATCTATGTGCCTGTTTTTGTGCCAGTACCATACTGTCTTGATGACAGCTTTGTAATAGAGCTGGAAGTCCGGAATTGTGATGCTGCCAGCTTTGCTTTCCTTTTTCAACATTCCTCTGGCTATTTGGGGTCTTTTCTGGTTCCATACAAATTTTAGGATGATTTGTTCCATTTCTTTGAAAAAAGTGGATGGTATTTTGATGGGGATTGCATTGAATGTGTAGATTGCTCTAGGTAGCATTGACATCTTCACCATATTTGTTCTTCCAATCCATGAGCATGGAACGTTTTTCCATTTCTTTGTGTCTTCCTCAATTTCTTTCATGAGTATTTTATATTTTTCTGAATACAGATCCTTTGCCTCTTTGGTTAGATTTATTCCAAGGTATCTTACGGTTTTGGTTGCAATTGTAAATGGGATCAACTCCTAAATTTCTCTTTCTTCTGTCTTGTTGTTGGTGTATAGGAATGCCACTGACTTCTGTGCATTGATTTTATATCCTGCCACTTTACTGAATTCCTGTATGACTTCTAGCAGTTTTGGCGTGGAGTGTTTGGGGTTTTCCACATAAAGTATCATATCATCTGCAAAGAGTGAGAGTTTGACTTCTTCTTTGCTGTCTTTTGGATGCCTTTGATTTCTTTTTGTTGTCTGATTGCTGTGGCTAGGACTTCCCATACTATGTTGAATAGCAGTGGTGATAGTGGACATCCCTGCCGCATTCCTGACCTTAGGGGGAAAGCTCTCAGTTTTTCCCCATTGAGAATGATATTCGCTGTAGGTTTTTCATAGATGGCTTTTATGATATTGAGGTATGTACCCTCTATGCCTATACTCTGAAGAGTTTTGATCAAAAAAGGATGCTGTACTTTGACAAATGCTTTTTCTGCATCTATTGAGAGGATCATATGATTCTTATTCTTTCTTTTGTTAATGTATTGTATCACATTGATTGATTTGCAGATGTTGAACCAACCTTGCAGCCCAGGGATAAATCCCACTTGGTCGTGGTGAATAATTCTTTTAATGTACTGTTGGATCCTATTGGCTAGTATTTTGGTGAGAATTTTTGCATCCATGTTCATCAGGGATATTGGTCTGTAATTCTCCTTTTTGATGGGGTCTTTGTCTGGTTTGGGGATCAAGGTAATGGTGGCCTCATAAAATGAGTTTGGAAGTTTTCCTTCCATTTCTATTTTTTGGAACAGTTTCAGAAGAATAGGTATTCATTCTTCTTTAAATGTTTGGTAGAATTCCCCTCTCTTTTGGGAGATTTTTGATGACTGCTTCAATTTCCTTAGTGGTTATAGGTCTGATCAGATTTTCTATTTCTTCCTGGTTCAGTTTTGGTAGTTGATACATCTCTAGGAATGCATCCATCTCTTCCAGGTTATCTAATTGGCTGCCATAGAGTTGCTCATAATATGTTCTTATAATTGTTTGTATTTCTTTGGTGTTGGTTGTGATCTCTCCTCTTTCATTCATGAATTTGTTGATTTGGGTCCTTTCTCTTTTCTTTTTGATAAGTCTGGCCAGGGGTTTATCAATCTTGTTAATTCTTTCAAAGAACCAGCTCCTAGTTTCGTTGATCTGTTCTACTGTTTTTTTAGTTTCTATTTCATTGATTTCTGCTCTGATCTTTATTATTTCTCTTCTCCTGCTGGGTTTAGGCTTAGAATTTTTAAAATTCTTCTTTAATTTCCTGGTTGACCCATTCATTCTTCAGTAGGATGCTTTTTAGCCTCCATGTGTTTGAGTTCTTTCCGACTTTCCTCTTGTGATTGAGTTCTAGTTTCAAAGCATTGTGGTCTGAAAATAGGCAGGGAATGATCCCAATCTTTTGGTACTGGTTGAGATGTGATTTATGACCTAGGATGTGATCGATTCTGGAGAATGTTCCATGGGGACTAGAGAAGAATGTGTATTCCGTTGCTTTGGGATGGAATGTTCTGAATATGTCTGTGAAGTCCATTTGGTCCAGTGTGTCATTTAAAGTCTTTATTTCCTTGTTGATCTTTTGCTTAGATGATCTGTCCATTTCAGTCAGAGGGGTGTTAAAGTCCCCCATTATTATTGTATTGTTGTCGATGTGTTTCTTTGCTTTTGTTATTAATTGGCTTATATAATTGGCTGCTCCCATGTTAGGGGCATAGATATTTACAATTGTTAGATCTTCTTGTTGGATAGACCCTTTAAGTAGGATCTAGTGTCCTTCCTCATCTCTTATTACAGTCTTTGGTTTAAAATCTAATATTTGATTGCACCTCATTAATAGCCTTTTTGATTTCTACTTGGGTAGATTTTAGTTCTTTTACTTCTCCAGAAAGGGTTTCTCTAATAACTTCCATGTTTTTTTCAAGCCCAGCTAGTATCTTTAAAGTGATGATTCTGAACTCTAGATCCGACATCGTACTAATGTCTGTATTGAGTAGGTCCCTAGCAATTGGTACTACCTCTTGTTCTTTTAGTTTAGGTGATTTTTTTCCGTCTTGTCATTTTGTGAAGAGGAGAATAGATTAATGAGAGAAAAAATGCTAGCAGAGTAACAACGTTCCCAGAAAATATACTCTAAACAAATCAGAAAAGACCTTACGTAGTGGGAAAAGAAAGGGAAAGAGAGAAAAAAGAAAAAGAAAAAAAAAAAAGAAAAAGATAAAGATAAAAACAAAAACAGAACAAAACAAAACAAAAACAAAATGTGATCAAATATGATCAGGCTGGTATATAGATCAGTGCCACACACTAGATTTTGGGTGTATTTTGGTCTGTTAGAAGAAAGTGCCTCCCAAAATTTTAAAGAATGAAAAGCTTATATATGTACAAAAATAAGGGTTGATATGATGAAGAGATGGAATATGACTGTAAAGATGAAAATTATAAAAAATTTTATAAAGGAATTGATAAGTTGTTTGAAAAAAGAAAGAGGATTTAAAAATGGGAGAGAATGTGATCAGGCAGAGGAGTAGGAAAAAACCATACACTAGGGATTTAGGGTATATTTTGATCTGTTAGAAGAAACTATATTAAAATTTTAAAGAGAGAACAACTTATATATATTTGCCAAAAATACAGGTAACTACTATGAAGGGATAAAATATGACTCTAAAAATGAAAAATAAAAATGTTTTTTAAAAAAGGGATTGATAAGATGTTGGTTGAAAAAGGGAAAAAGAAAAATTCAAAAAAAGAAAAAAAAGAAAAGACAGTTAAAAAAAAATTAACTTTGAAAGACTAAAGAGTCATGGTAAAAAAGCCATGAATTCTATGTGCAGTATTCCCCTAGCGCTGGAGTTCTGCCGGTCTCATTGATCGGTAAACTTGGTCTTGGCTGGCTGTTCTCGCTGATCTTCTGGGGGAGGGGCCTGTTGCCGTGGTTTCCAAATGTCTTTTGTGGAGGTGGAATTGCCCCGCCCTTGCCCAGTCTGGGCTAAGTAATCTGCTCCGGTTTGCTCTCAGGAGCTTTTGTTCCCTGCAAGCTTTCTGTACAGCGTTGGAGGACAAAAGTGAAAATGGCGGCCTCCCAATCTCCGCCCCAAGGAGCCGAGAACTCAGGGCCCCGCTCCTCAGTGAGCCCCCAGAGAAAAGCCGTCAGTCACTCCCGTCTCCCCGGTCTCCGGCTGCACTCCGTGCTCACCCGGCCTGTGACCGCGCGTTTCTATCTCTGGCACCCGACCCCGGGTGGAGTCTCCAAACCCAGCAGATCCCTGCGGTGCACTCCCGCGCGGCTCCTCCCGGGGGAGGAAGGTGAGTCTCCCCGGATCTGCCGCTTGTTGGGTCCCTGCTGGAGGAGCAGGGGCCCGACTGTGCCGCGGATCACGGTTTATGGCGACCCCGAGCTGAGAGCCCGCTCCTCGGCTCCGTCTCTGCAGCCAGCTTCCCCGCTCCAATCCCTGGGAGCTCTGCCACACTCAGGCACCCCCAGTCTTTCTGTGACCCCGAGGGTCCTGAGACCACACTGTCCCGGAGGGTTCCACCCCCCGCTTAGCCACCAGAGTGACGTCCCTCAGCGGAGCCGACTTCTAAAAGTTCCGATTTTGTGCTCCGCGGCTCTATCACTTGCCAGAAGCGGCCGACGGAGGCCCCTCCCCCGCCATCTATCCTCCCGAATATTGCCTCGGATTCACTTCTCCGCATGTCCTACCTTCTAGAAAGTGGTCGCTTTTCTGTTAAGAGAGTTGTTGCTATTCTTTTCTTCGATCTCCTGTTGAGTTTGTAGGTGTTCAGAATGGTTTGATCCCTATCCAGTTGAATTCCTGAGAGGAGACGAAATCCAGGTCTCCTACTCCTCCGCCATCTTGCTCCGCCCCCCCCCATCCTAGACTTTTGTCTTACTCTTTGCCCATAGAATCAGAAGATGGTACTTAGTGTCCTGAACTAGAGAAAGAGCTATCCTGGAGGATGTGTTTGCCTGAGGTTCAAAGCTGTGTAGGTTACATATCCTAGAAAGGTTTCAGAATTTAAAAAAAAAATGGGATGTCAGTATGGAAGTTTTTATTTTCCAGAACTGGAAGAAAAATTCTGTATATCAGTGGATAGATCAAGATCATCTCGGAAGGATTAAAATTAGGGAAATAATGGCTGTGGGTTGTATTTTTATCAGTCCTTTTTCTTGTTTTTATTGAATTTTTCATGGCTCAGAGCCTTTCTGTTTTGAGATGAGGTAAAAGCCAATGGAATTTTTACTTGTTTTGAACTTTTGGTGCCTTTAATGAGTCAAATCAAGGCTATCTCTCTCAAGTAGTCTCTCTCCTTCTTTCCCTCCACATTTTCTATTACATGAAGAAGAAATGAGAGAGAGAAGTAGCTATACAGGCAGAAATAAGCTCTCATCATTTGAAGTGGCTGTTTTTTTCACAGGCTCTATGGGGGAATTCTGAGCATTAGCTCAAAAAAGCCATTCTTTATGCCAAAGTTGCTTTTAGATTTGGCTTGTTGGGACCCTTTTGCAAACTCCAGCACTGATAATGGGGAATGTTGATCCTCAAAATGGAGGAGTGGTGAAGTAATGATCCAAGATCTTATGCTAGAGCTATCCAAAAATTTATAACGTGGGAGAATTTACATTTCTTCTCTCCTCCTGCTGTTAAAGATGATACTGATTTTCACACTTTTCAGTATTTCCCCTTGCATGTCATTCCAGACTGGCTTTTTGCATTTTAGTAATGCAAAATGGGAGGAAATTGGATGGACAAGATGGGTCAGAAGGGCCTGTTTTTCAGGTCTGGGTGACAAATATTTTGAAGAGTTGAACAAATAGGCCATGGAAGAAGTTGAATATGTAGGAAGTGGAGGGAAATGAAAGTGAAAATTTAAGTTATTCTTGAGCTCAGTATATCCCGCTCAGGGTATTTTAGAATGCAAGTTAAGAACTTGAATTATTTTATTATTTTATTTTTATTTTTTAATTTAATTTTATTATGTTATGTTAGTCACCATACAATACATCATTAGTTTTTGATGTGGTGATCCACGATTCATTGCTCTTGTATAATACCCAGTGCTCCATGCAATACGTGCCCTCCTTAATACCCGTCACCAGGCTAACCCATCCCCCACCCCCTCCCCTCTAAAACCCTCAGTTTATTTCTCAGAGTCCATAGCCTCTCATGGTTCATCTCTTTCTCTGATTTCCCCCCCTTCATTTTTCCCTTCCTTCTCCTAATGTCCTCCATGCTATTCCTTATGTTCCACAAATAAGTGAAATCGTATGATAATTGACTTTCTCTGCTTAACTTATTTCACTTAGCATAATCTCCTCCAGTCCCATCCATGTTGATGTAAAAGCTGGGTATTCATCCTTTCTGATGGCTGAGTAATATTCCACTGTATATATGGACCACATCTTCTTTATCCATTCATCTGTTGAAGGGCATCTTGGCTTCTTCATCAAGATAAAAAGCTTCTGCACAGCAAAGGAAACAGTCAACAAAACAAAGAGGCAACCAACAGAAAGGGAGAAGATATTTGCAAATGACACTACAGATAAAGGGCTGGTATCCAAGATCTATAAAGAACTTCTCAAACTCAACACCCAAAAAACATAATCAAGTCAAAAAATGGACAGAAGACATGAACAGACACGTCTCCAGATAAGACATACAAATGGCTAACAGACACATGAAGAAATGTTCATCATCATTAGCCATCAGAGAAATTCAAATCAAAACCACATTGAGATACCACCTTACACCAGTTAGAGTGGCAAAAACGGACAGGGCAAGTAACAACAAATATTGGAGAGGTTGTGGAGAAAGGGGAACCCTCTTACGCTGTTGGTGGGAATGCAAGTTAGTACAGCCACTTTGGAAAACAGTGTGGAGGTGCCTCAAAAAATAAAAAAAAGAGCTACCCTATGACCCAGCAATTGCACTCCTGGGTATTTGCCCCAAACACATAGATATAGTGAAAAGAAGGGTCATATGCACCCCAATGTTCATAGCAGCAATGTCTGCAATAGCCAAACTGTGGAAAGAACTTGAGTTATTTTAATTAATACTTTTGTTTCTGGCCTGTAGTTCTTTGGTTGCAATAACATTCTAAGATTAGTCCTTATGGGTGATGCCTCATGAAGTTCACACTTGTGTTTCTAGTTATGATGCTGTGTTTTCTGGTCTCTTATAGAACATTTCCTTAGGTTATATTTCACACATCTACTCTGATCGAGGGGTGTGGTAACTTCTGAAGCTCTGTGTTGAGAAGGATTAAGAAACCCCATGTGGATTTCAGTGGGAAGGGACACTCTGATTAGTAATGTCTGCATGAATGTGAGATGCCATGGGCCATAGACTCTTGCATAGATGTTGGAAATGTTGTTTTTGATGTGATATAAAGCTAATATGAGAGATCTGCAGAATTCTGCTATTTACATTGCTGTTTGTTGTCAAAACTAAGTGTAATACCAAGTTTTAATAAAGGGAGTGAGTTTCTTAATATAGCAAAGTTCCCCCCCCCGCTTTATTGAAGTATGATTGACATATTACATTGCAGAGGTTAAGGTGTATAATGTGTTGATTCAATACACTTATATATTGCAAAATGTTTACCACCATAGCATTAGCTAACATGGGCATCAAATAACTTATTAACCATTTCTTTTGTGTAATGAGAACATTTAAGATCCACTGTCTTATCAACTTTGAAGTATATAAAAGGGTATTATTAACTATTATCACTATGCTGTCCATTGGCTCCCCAAAACTTCATCTTATAACTGGAAGTTTGTACTCTTTGGTCCTTATTTCCCCATTTTCACATCCCTCAGTCCCTGGCAACTACCATTCTACTTTGTTTCTCTGAGTTCAGCTTTTCAAGATTTCACATATAAGGGAGATCATACAGTATTTGTCTTTATCTGTCTGACTTACTGCACTAACAGAAAGGTTTCAGTGGAAGGAATCTAATCTATGACTGGGCTCTGTGGAACAGAAGAATTGACCTCAATTTCACTACTCTTTTTGGACATGGAAGTTCTGTTGGCACTCTGAGCACCATACAGACTGAGTTCAAAAAGTCAAGCATTTTGTCATATGAATTATTCATATTAACTATGTCCTCTGCCTGGAATCCCTATAGCAAGAGTTCTAAACCCCTTTTACTTTAAGTCATACCATCATTTTATTGAAGAGTTTGGCTTATTATAAAGACAACTTAGAGAACATTTCTGTAGTTACAGGAATTTGGTTTGTTAATCGTTCCCAATTCTGGGCTAAATGTTTTGCATATATTAGCTTATTGAAAATGTAGAAAGAGCTTAGGAGATCAATATCATTATCCCCATTCTGTGGTAAAAAACTGATGCTCAGAGAGGTTATGTAACCAACCCAGGTACACATTTTAATAATAGGAAAATCATATCTGTATATTGTTGAGCTCTTAATCATATCCTGTACTGCCAATTCATTTACTTGTTTGTTTATTCCTTATTTACAGTACAAAATTAAGGATTTGAGAAAACTATAGTTGTTTTCTAGATCTAGCCCAGGTGAAACCATGCATGAATTATAAAGATCCTGGGGCTGAGTTCAACTCCATTGAGTTTGTGGAGCCAAGGGAGACAGAGACTGGCAGTCAGGAGGCAATCGGTTAAGGTGTGAATCTGCTTAGGAATTGCAGTAGTGTAGAGGTTAAGAGAAAGGAGAGCGGAACTCTTGGGATCTCTAATTTGTTTTTAAGTTTAACCATTTTTTTCCTAAGCACCCATCACGTGCCATGAAGTGTGCTAGACACCAGGGCTCTAAGTCCGCCAGTACAGTATCTCTATCTTCATGGAGCTTATAGCTGCTAGAGACTGAATGTTTATGTCGGTTCCCAAATTCATGTATTTGAAGTCTAATCCCCAGAGTGATGGTGTTAGGAGGTGTGACCTTAGGGAGGTGAATAGGTCATGAGAGTGGAGCTCTCGTGAATGTGATTCATACCATTATAAAAGAGACACCAGAGAGCTCTTTTGTGCCTTAGGCCATGTGAAGACACAGTGAAGATGGTTGCCTCTGAAGAAGGCAGCAGGACTCCCTGGACATCAACGTGCCTTTTCCTTGACCTTGGATTTCTTACCTTCCAGAACTGTGAGAACTAAATGTTTAAACTATCCTCTCTTATTATAGCATCCCACGTTGACTATGACACAGGCTAATGAGCAAGATGCAGTTAATCACTTAACCTCTCAGATAAATGCAAAATGAAATGGGTGAGTGTTCTGAAAACAAGGTATGTGTTGCTGTGAGAAAGTCTAAGTGGGGTTTGGCAACATCAAGGGTCAGGGAAGGCTTCTTTGAAGAAGAGAGAGTTTACCTAGACAGGAAGAATGAGTAAATTTGGTTAAGAAGAGAGGGAAATGAATTCCAAAGAGAAGAGACCAACATGTAGAAATCCTATGGGAAGAGGATATGAAAGAAACCAGTGTGACTAGAGCAGAGAAGGAAGGGGAGCTGGCTGGAGGAGGCGGGGGTCAAACTATGCATGGTCTTGGGTCATATTCAGGGTTTTTGTCATTATCCTATTAAGTATGGACAGCCACTGAATGATTTTAACAGGGAGAGTGGCTTGACCAGGCTTAAATTTCAGTGAGATCATCTGCGCTGTCACGAGAAACAGACTGGAGAGACACAGGCCAGAAACAAGTAGTTCAGTTTGGGCAATTGCAGCAGGGTCTGTGTCCAAAAATACTACCTCCCAAGACAACTAGTCAACAGGAGTTTAGTCCTTTGTGGTCTGGTAGCATGGAGATGAAGGCATCCAAACAATGGGCTCTAAACCTACAAAAAAGAGTACTAATGAAGAGCACTAGTTTTGGACAGCACCCCTGGTCATCTTTTATTGACATTCATCAGTTGAATTGATCCTTGCTGTTCGTTTTTAGCCAACATCCAATCTGCTCTTTGTTTTCCTGTCCAATGTTTCTTATCCAGTATTCATAATCCACTATTTTTCAGTGCCAATCTGCCTTCATGTGCCCAATTAAAGGTAACTCCATTCCTTTTCCTAAGTAACTTGTTCCTGAATTGTATGTGATAAGTTTCCAGCCAGTGAAAAGTATAGGGAGGTTGGGAAGCATGAGGATATGCTTCTGAGGAAAATTTCTGTCTTATAAGAGAAATCTACTGGATGTGACTCTGGATAAGACACCCAGAACTGCTGTCGACAATGGGTGGTGGAGCTGGTAGCAATAAGGGAGGTTTAGAATCTAATAGCACTGTTAAGCTATTAGTCAACCAAATCAGTCATCCTCTGAGCTCACACTGCCTCTGACCTTCCTGTTATGTGGGATAATAGTCTTTAATTTGAATGTACACTTAGGTTTCTTCTATTTGTAGATGAAAATACCTAATTAAGCAGCTTGTGGACTTGGGAAAGCTAATTTTTGTCTGAGTCACTTTCTTAATCTGTAATGTAGATAATAGTTACACATGGTGCATTGGAGTATAGTTGGGGAGATTTTATTATTGAGTGCACCTTATGTGCTTAGCCCAGTGCCTTGCAAGTAGTTGCTCAATAAGCTGTTGCTATGGAGATAAATAATCTTTATATTTGGGTCAGCTAGGATAAACTCTGATTACATACGACCCCACATCTACAGGTCATATACTAGCCAACTGGAAACAAAAAGTTACACTTTTTTTTTTTTTCTGCACTGATTTACCTTGACTCTTGGAATTTTGTAAGGACATAGAAATAAACCCTAGATCACCTGGATAGTTTTCGTTTGGTTTGTTTTGCCACCTTGATGCTTCAATTCAAAACATTTAAGTAGATTCGTTGTGCAGATGATTCATTTTGGTTAATAGGTTGTCAGAAAACACTAGCTGAGTAGTTACTGGAGCCAAAATCTTTCCTTTGGTTATGGCCTCTCTGTCTTTTGTTGGAAGTTTTCACATGTATAACGCTATTGTGGGGATCATTTTGGTAGTGGCTTCTCACTTACTCTGTTGCAGGGAACACTGAATCAACTTTGATATCTCTTGAATGTGAAGATCAAAAGCCTAGTTCTTTCCTGAAATCCTAGTAAGACTTGTGGACCACTGGCAGCTCTTTACAAGCTGGCTTGACACTACCAAAATGAATCAGATGATTTAATGCCAAAACTTGATTTTGAGCATCAAGCCGGAAATACTGTCTCCCCCCACCACTCCCAACCCCTTCTGTCTCTATCTGCATTCACTAGGTGATTTCTAGCCATGTACCTTCTTTTGAATATGTTCCTAAAGACCATACCCATTGAGCGGCTATAGTTAGGCACTAAAGCCTGTCTGCAGTTAGCATCCTTGAGCCTGCAGGAAGAAAGCTAACATTTGAGTGCAAGGCATGGTGCTAAGGGATTTACACTGTGACTTTACTATCATCCCAGAACAGATGAAGATCTAGGGTCAGATCATAACTTGACGAAGTCCCTAATTAGTTAGTAGGTGACTGAGATGGAGTTTGACCCTACGCTTGCCTCCCTCCAAAGCAACTTTACTGGAGACAAAGGATATAGGATTGCATAGTAAGAAGCAATTACTACATGGTCAAAAGCATGGACTGCAGCGTCAGGTGCCCATGTCCAATTGATAGCTCTGCCACTTTATTGACTGAGATCCTAGGCAAGCTACTTAGGTGCTTTGTCTCAGTTTCCTCACCTATATAATGGGAATAATATTAGTACCTATGTCAAAGGTTTGTTGTGAGGATTAAATGAGTAAACAAATATTTGAAGTACCTATCACAATGCCTGGCACAAAGTGAGTGCTGGATGTGTTTGTAAATATAATGTGCTTCTTGCCATCAGATAAATGTGTCTGAGTTGCAGTATTGCCACTTTGGAATAAATGTCATTGTATACTTTATAATGGAAGGGGGAATACTTTTGAGCAAGTTGTTTTTTCTTGATAATAAAGCCAGTGTATGGCAGGCTGGAATTTAAATGCAGGTCTTTAAAACTGGAAAGCCAGTGTGTTTCCTATATCAGGCACAGAATGGGACACTTCGGGGAGTTAGGAAAAAACCCCCACTAAAGATAATAACTGTAAGGCTAATATTCATGCAAGCTTCTTAGACTTTGCAGGGATTACCCTTGAGTGATCAGGGATTTTCTTTGTGTAGTGAGACTTAAAAAGCAAATATGATTTCAAATAAAGGTCCAGGACAATGCATAGATAACTATATTCACTAGAGATTTCTCATTCCTATTTTGTCTTTTGCCATTAACAAAAGCTTCTCTTACTCATTTTAACTCCTTTATCTTTTGTTGATAAAATAAGAGGTTTTAAATATTTTAAATTGGTCACATATAAGCCATTTTTAATGCATCATTTCTGAATCAGTGTGCTATAAATAAATACAAAAACTGGAACAAATTTCATTAGCAAGTAAACATAATACATACCACACAACACTTCACATAAATTCCCTTCTGTGCTTGTCAAGCAAGGACTCGAGAAATGCTTGTCTCGGCAAGCTGTACCAAGACTCCTAAATTGCTTCATAGAGGAAATATTCAGTAAACACAGACCATTAATAATCATGTTCCTGAGACAGTGAAATGGAGCTCCCATAGAGTCCCAAAGAGTTACGGAAAAGTGTTTGTCCTTATATTGTCCTTGAAGCTCTGCCACTGGGTACCATGAATGCGTGAGATAGACTCCCCTCTTTGGGGAAGAGGGACATATAAACCCCAAATTTATCTTTGTGAGTGTACAGTGTTAAATTTTCTCTAACTACAGTAGATGCCTCATTTTCCTGGAAATAACACTGCCATCTTGATGAACCCAGTCTTTGCCACCATCAATCCATATAGTTCAGGTCAAATTGATTTACCCCTCATACTTCAGGGGTGGAATGTGGCCCAGACTTGAAAAGTCGACAAATTGTCTCCTTTCGACCACAAGGTTTGGTCTAGGGGTAAGCATATAATCCAAGACAGGACAATAAGACTCAATTCTGGGCCTTTTACTGAAAGTTGTAGAAAACTTGCCATATGTAGGCTTGGGGCTGGAGCAGCCCCCAAAGGGTTGTAAAGTGCTTGGAGTTAGGTCAACACAAAGAAGAATGCCTAAAAATGGAGGAATCAGCTGTGAAGATAAACTTGAGCACCTCAGTCCAGTCATGTCTTAAGACCTTATCTTCAAATTTGCTGTTAACATGAGGCAATAATATATTCGTCTTCTAAAATAATTGATATTTTTCTTAAGTCTTACACCAGCTTGGTTTCTATCACTTGGAATGAGAGTCCTCATCAGTAAGACTACGATGTAAAAAGTAACATCACAGTTATAGGAACAGAAGTTCTTAGGGCATCTTTGATGGAGAGGAGGGACATTTGAATTGAGCTTGGAAGTATGGGTAAAATTTCACAAGGAACGTATGGTAAGTAAAATCATTTTGGAGAAAAAGAATGACATATGAAAAGAGGAGGGACATTTCAGGGAAAGGGAGAAATTTGGGGTGATGGGGCACCATGTGGTGAGGAGAGATGAGAGATAGGCTGGAGCTGTATTATGTAGGGCATTAAACAGCACACTAAGGACTGTGGGAATGCTGTGGTTCGATGTGCCTGGCTGATGACGGACTATGGTGGCAAA
This sequence comes from Mirounga leonina, assembly GCF_011800145.1. Classification (NCBI taxonomy): domain Eukaryota; kingdom Metazoa; phylum Chordata; class Mammalia; order Carnivora; family Phocidae; genus Mirounga; species Mirounga leonina. The sequence goes on along the minus strand of NW_023270426.1, from coordinate 28,829,240 downwards.
ATGGAGAAATGCACTGGAGTGTGGAGACCTGTAGGTGGGAAAGCTGATGTGGAGGCAGTGACAACAGCTTGGAAAAGAAATAAAATATTCACGGATTGGAGTCAGTAAATAGATGGCATAGTTGCTGTCTTTTCCCAGTCCTGCTTCTAGAACAGACATTGGCAATTGACCAGCCCCTTCCTCAACTTTAGTCTTCTCATGGTAGTGTTCCACACCTGGTTGGTTGGTCCTGATGACTTGCTGACTGCCCCTCTAGTAGAAGCCTATGTACTATTCCAGACCATCTGGCATCTAGTCAATACACATGCTATAATGAAATTTGAATTCTCTTGGGTTGACTTTGGCTTACATTTTTTTGGGTTGTATCGTAGAGTGAGAACTCTGATTTTTTGACTTGTAGAAGCAAATGGAGGAATGCTTGCTGAGTGGGAAAAATATTAGGCGTGAAATCTCAGTTTTTAAGAAAGGCTACAACTTTTGTTCTCTCAATGCAGTGTGGCTCAGCAACCAAAACAAAGTTGATGGACACCATGGGGGCCACTGTGTAGCTCAAGCTACTTTTAATGGGATGTGAAGCACATGTGCTTCTTTGAGGTTACATCTTCAAATCTGACCTGTGGCCATAAGAACCACATCTGACAGCTCCTTGGCAGCTGCTGTGAAATGAGTTATGGATCTCCAGACCATTTCTAGTAGCATGAGTCTACTTCAGCAAAGCCGCTCTGTAGTTACTGCTGAAGAGGGAGTGCTAAACTGAAAAGCAAAGGAGTAAGTGCCGACAGAGCTGATCCATCTGCCTGTCAAAGAGGTTTTCCCACAGCTACCTGTGAGGCCCTTTGGGTTAAAGGCTACAGTGAGCACTTCCATTGGAGAAAGGGCACTGCCAGGCAGTGGGGTGTGCATTCTTCTGCTGGCTGGAAGACACAGGTTCACAAAGTAAGAACCTGAATGGCTTTGGACTTAACCGGGGGACATGGCAATTCTCTTATCAGAAGAGCTTTTTCACCCAGATCCATCAGCTAAAGGATTTTAGAGTTACATCAAATTTACATTTTAATGAAAGAAGAGAAATTCCTCATTTGGACAGAACCAAAGTCCATGTAGGAAGGATTCTGGGTCTTCGATGTGGAGGTTTGAAACTTACTGAGTTTCCCTCATTTTGCTGCCTTAGTAGTCTTGTTTTGCTTGCTCATATGGGAAGGAGAAGACAATTACTTTAGAGAGTCCAGTATTTTATGATAAAGAACAGCAGGTCTGAAACAGAGGAATGACTGGGGATTTCAAAAGCCTGTCAGTACCTGTGTTTTCAGAAATTCAAAGCAAACCTACGCACAGTACTGTATAGAAGAAGAATTACCATTTATTAAGCAATGGCGGTATGCCAGGATTCTCTTTAAATGATCTCAATTACATTCCTCAGCCATGCGCGATACATACCATTATTTCCTTAATTTTGCAAATAAAGTAACCGAGAGTTCAAAGAAATAACTTACCCAGGCTACACTTGTAGAAGGGATGAAGCCTGGATTTAATCACACACCTGATTTCTAAGCCTGTGTTGTTTTCACTCAACTATGATACTCTATGGTATAGAAAATGGCTTGAGTGGGAACAAATGTTCCGAGCCAGGACAAAATGGAATGACTTACAAGTCCCTAAAAATAATGGGTACTGAGTGTTCTGCTCAGCACATTTCAGTCGTTTCCTTAATTTATCCTGAGAATAACCCTATGCTTGGATTCTATTACTTACCCATTTTACAGATGAGGAAATTTAGAGATTCCATTTACTTGCCTAAGGCCTCCCAGCCAATAAATGATGAATCTGGGGTTAGGTTCCATGTCTGCCTTGCTTCAGAGCAAATCCTCTGAACCACTAAAGCAGATGTGGTACATAAACTATTAACAGAAATGTATGAGGTTATTTTAGGGGACATATAAACAAATACCTTTGAATTATTTTTTAGAGGGGGAGGGGTGGAGGGAGGGAGAGAGAGAATGTCAAGCAGGCTTCATGCATGGAGCCCAACTTGGGGCTGGATTTCATGACCTTGAGATCATGACCTTGGCCAAAATCAAGAGTGGGATGCTTTACTGACTGAGCCACCCGGGTGCCCCTAAACAAATACCATTTAAAAGTAGTTATTTCCTATTTAAATTAGTGTAGGTAAGTGAGACTTCTTTCTAGTGTGGTGGTTATTTCTATTTTAAAATGACTTTAAATGAAAAGTGAGTTGATTTAAATAAAATATTAAGTGACTAATAATGTGACACACAGGCATGACCAAAATGGTCAAGGTGGTTCACGAAAGACTCAAGTTTGGGGGTGGTGGTTACTGCGGTGTGCTATGCTGCTTTTAAGCAGTGACTTGGCCTCTTTAAGCTGAGGAATGGGCAGGCACAGTGAAGCACTGTGCATGGCACTGCAGGTGGTATCCTGGAGTGGGGAGTGCCTTCAGGCAGGCAGTCAGGAAGAGCCCAGCTTCCTGGGAGGCTTGGAAAGAAAATGTGTATCTTATTAGCTCCTTGCCTTGGTCTCTCAAAAGGTACATCCTGTGGGCAGCTGAGCCTGTTGAGTTTGTTTCACTTTTTGCATTCTACCCAAATGTCCACAGTCCGTGTATGTCCCTGTTCCTCCATGAAGCATCCCTCTGAATCCCTGCCGCCTTGCTGTCAGTACCATAAAACCTGGCTTTTCATGGTATTGTCTGGTAATGGGCTGTTGTTTCTGTCATTTGTGACCAAGGATGGCAAATACATTTCAGATCATGTCCTAACTCTGAAAGATGGCTATTGGCTATTGGAATGCTGCACTGGAGAAGATTCTGAGGTTGCATGTGAGATCAGTAGGAAAGGACACTGTGATCTATTAGTAATATCTGTCTTGGGGCAGGTTAGGAGGGAAGAGACATGCATGCTACGCATTGGTCATCCCTGATTCTTGATTCTCCAACTAGATGGTGGCTTCTCCATATATTGCACTTCTCTCAACATGTAGCATGTTTACAGATTACCTGATTCTATTTCTCCTGAAGACTGAATTTGGAATTCCAGGAGAATTGGAAGTGCTTATGTTAAATTCCACTGTAGGTTGCATATAGGTATAGAAACTGCACTTATGGTTTGAAGGCAAGGTAGCTGCTTACCAAAGAAAAACTGATCTTTCTCTCTACACTATAATCCAGCAAGTACTGAATATGGGACTTAAAGTTGGGGGTAGGGGGAACCAGGAAAGGAATGGATCAGAAAAGCAATGCCTTATGGCCAAAATGAGCTTGCATAGAACACCTGGAAGACACCTTTCCCCCATATTGAATCTAGTCCTAGTCAATCCTTCTTTTGCTTTGATCTGACATCTCCTTGGTTTTCTCTATGATTCCGTTACTTATTTCCGAAGAGCAGATGGCCAGCAGGTAGGAATGATGGGTTCATTGGTTGTCTTTGCTTGAAATTTCATCAGCACCACAGTAGGGTAAAACACAGCAGCTGCCAGGATTCATTCACAGTGGGATATTGATCTAGACAAGTGCCTGCGTTACACCCAGAGGTATCAAATCATAACTGGGAAAAAATGATCTGCAAACAGAGTCCTGTATATGCATCTAGTTTAGGCAGTACTTGACAAAACTGAAGGTTCTGCTCATCTCTCCTTTGACTATGCTTTTCACTGTTCTGCAATGTTTGTCACCCCCAGGGCAGGGCCCTCTTTCTTTGGGAGAATACAATCTGTTCCACCAATTAATTCTTCCTTTTTAAACTCATCCAGCATCCTGGGTAACATTCTTTCAGAGTCTTTGCTTTTAACTTGTTGACTATGTACTGTTTAAAAAGTTATTCTCACATATATAGCTCATGCATTTTTTTCTTCCAAAGAGTACTTCCCAGGATAATGAATGCTTTGTCTTTTGTTGGCCTGTTTGTTTTTTTAGGTCATGGAATCTTGTCCATGGTGTGAATTTCAGGCACTGTAACAGACCAGTGGAGAAAGTACTTAAGGTTACAGGGATTTCACTGAATCATGTGAAGCCATTCATTGTTCTGTCTGATTACTGTAGGCAGTGGATCTCAACCAGCATCCCTAGCATCAGTGGGTTGTCAAATGATGATTGATAATAATGCATGAACTCATTTTCTCATAGAGTTAATATCGTGTCTGTCAGAAAGTTGAGTTAAGTGGGTCATATAATGCTGCACAAAGTTGGGTATGGCTTGGTGCAGAGAAAAGACAAAGAGTATACTAGGAGGCTGGTAGACTGTGCATTGACTGAAACATGAAGAAAAACAGGTTTCCTATGCATATGTGAAAAAGGCAGAGTTAAGGAAGTAAATGTTTTCACTTAAACATCTGTTGAAAGTCACGTTGGAGAGCATTTTGTACCTATATTTCCAGACTAGTTTAATACCTGGCACACGGAAGGAACTGCTTTCTAATGTAAGGAATAAGATCAAGGTGAGCTCCTGCTATTTGCCCACAGACGAAATATGAGGCAGGCTTGATGATAAGTGATCTTGCATATTCTCCAAAAAAAAAAATACGATTTATGAAAAGTTTTTTGCTTTAATTGTACATACACATTTCAAGGGCTATGGATGAAATAGTTACACATCTACAAATATTTAAGTTTAGTTCATTACATGTGCATATTTCAGGAGATAATAGATTATAAGGTTTTTTTCCACTTGCATATATTTCAAGACAATTTTATTCAAACTCCTGAGCTATACTTTTGACACTAGCATCTTTGACATTGTTCCCTCTTCTCCTTCTCCTATCCCTTCTGATGATTCATGTTGTTCAAAAGAAACTTAGGCTATTGCCCAAAGATATTTCTTAGTTGAGAGCATAACACTAAATTATGCAGAGCCCCATTGGCACCAGTGGCCCTGATGCTGGTTCTGGAATCTATTAATTCTTTATTTCAAGAGTCCTTTTGGTGTTTAGCAAGCACTGCTGTTTGTTAGTATTAAAGCCGTCGAGTCAGTACAGTTTTTTTTCTCACACTTCCCCCTCAGTGATGGAATGTCACAAGAAGGTTTCTTTTTGGATTCACTTTTGGGATCTATTCTGTGTAGAGGAGTGAGGAGAAGGGCCTGGGAGCTGATGCGGGAGGATCCAAACAAGAAAGACATGGCATGTGGTCCAGTCCTGGGCTGGGTTGTGAAGACTGGACCATGGAGCTAGAAGGGGTTGTGAAGGTGATAGAATTCTACACTTCATAATTAAAACAATGAAACACATTAGTGTAGGGGAGGCTTGTGTCCTAGGATGCTTCTCCTCCTCTGACTCTAAAGCCCATACTCTTAACCACTGCACCATCTGTCCTCTAGAGAAATACATGTGACTCCTGGTGTTGCTCATTATTAACTATGAACCGTTAGGCGAGAGTCTTAGCTTCTATAAACCTGAGCTTCATTATCTTCAAAATGAAATAATGATCCCCTTGGTGATTTTTGTGAGCAGAAATGAAATAATCTATGTAAAGCCTTCATCACTATCTATGACACAGTAACTCAGTATCCAGTAGCTACTATTATTACTGCTAGAGTTACTGCTTCATATTTTATAGGTGTTTTTCTAGGCATTAAATGCCTTCCTGCTATGCTTCTCCAGGCCCTTCCTGCCTAGACCCACTCTGATGCTCAATCTTTACTGAAAAATAGAAACGACTAAGAATTCAGTTAGTGTTAAATGAAGCTGTGTTAGGTCATTCACGACGGCTCCCTTCCTTTACCTTTGGAACTCTTACTTACCTTTGCAACTGTGATCAAATAACACTTGTTTCAGGAAGCTGCACTGTCTATGCCCAACTGAGACCATGAGGGTCTGGATGCTGGAGATACTGGGTAAAGGTGAGATGGGGTGTGTGTGTGTGTGTGTGTGTGTGTGTAGGTGTGTGTAAATTCAAACAGTGAATAGCAGAAAGTATTACCCAAATATTGTGATTTAGTCACTTGACAGTTGGACTTGAAACAAAAGAAAACAGGGTATTTTCTTTCCTGCACTGTCAGTCTTTTTATTTATCCTCCTTATTTTAGGAAACGACCCAGCTCCTGACAGTAGCACTAAATTAGATATCAGTAAAAGCTGGTCATTAGAGTTCCAATTAACAAATGTCTCCTTGCTGCTTACTCAGTACATGTAATTGATAGAGGTGCTTGCAAAATCCAGGAGACGTCGGCTTGGCATTCTCCAAAACTATGGCAACTATTATTTTCTCTTCCTAGCTGAAAAGCATAATTTAAAAGCATTTTTCTTTTTATTTGAATTGCTCTATTTTGAAAACCTGATAGTGGATTTACATGAGGCTGGAGACCCAGAAGTCACATTCTGAAGTCTGCATCTCTCCATCCAAAGATTAAGGGGAAGCGCAAGTGGCTGAATAAGCAGTTTAAAGAATGGGACAAGAAAGGCTTCCCCTTCCTGCCATGGCGCTTCCTCCCTCAACTCTCTGAGCAGGGATGGTCCTTCTCCTCCTTGTGTCCTACCAGCCTGCAGTTATGAATGCTCAAAATTTCCAGCAATTAGGCCCATGTTTGCATCAGCTTAACTAACAATTGTTGAGCACTTACCATGGGCAAAGCACTGTGATAGTTTCTGTGAGCCTTGCTTTAAAACAAAATTGTATTCTAGTGTGGTGAGAAAAATGGATACAAAGGTATGAAAGGTTGAAATGGGAATGAGGAGGTTTCTTTTTCTTTCTTTTTTTTTTTTTTTGCTTATTCTATTTTTATTGGATAAATTTGACACGTAGCATTGTATAAATGTAAGGTATATGTTGTAATACTTGAATACATTTATATATTGCAGTATGACTGCTATTGTAATGATGTTTATCATAATACCTACTTAGAGTGGGATGTTATTGTCTGTATTCCAAAAACCGCCTGAGGTTTCTGACTTTGAACTAAGGTTAAAAAGAACCAGCTGCAGAGTTCCAGATGGAAATGAGGTATTGGTGCTGACCTTAATTCTCCCTGGACTGTTGGTGAGCACTCCATGTGATCCAGGTAATAACAATATGTTACTGCCAGTTGGAGAGTGCAATGTGATCTCAGTCTGTGCCGTGAGCCTTCCTCTGTGGTGTGGTCCCTTCCCTAACTTCAGCCTATCTCTTACCTGACTCCACTTTTCTTCCTCCTCTCCAGGCGTGCTTCAACGTGCAGAGATATTTCTGCCTCAAGTCCTGATGTATCTGCCTCAAACTTCCCATCTTGACAATCTCAGCTTACATACCATGTCTTCATGGAGGCTTTTCTGGAACACACTGGTGAAAGTAACCCCTCCCGGTTACTCTTTATTCTTGTACCGGGTTATATTTCCTCCTTACTACTTCATCAGGGGCTGGACCTGTGCAGGGACTGGGTCTTAGTCGGGGTGTGAGGCTGCCTTTTGACCACATTTGCTGCCTGCCCTGGGTTTTGCTTTCACTTTCCTTACAACATTTTTTCTTCACAGTCCTTGAAATTGTCACATCAGTATCTTGCAATAAAAGGAGCGGTTTTAGAGCATGTGCTCAGGCATGTCTGCTTTCGATGTCTTTCCTTAGCTCATGGTTTTTGCAGGGTTGTTGTCTTGTTCACTCTTGATTGTCACCTTAGTGCCTAGCATATCGACTGGCACATAGTAATTAATAAATGTTAACTGAATTGTCTGTCACATACTGGCTGTGTGACTTTGGCATGTTATAGGACTTAAGCATCAGTTTATCAACTTGTGGCATACGGGAGGGGAAATAATGGCACCCCTATTACTGGATGTTGTGAGGAGGCAGCAAGAAAAACAAAGTAGAGTATTTAACATATCATAGATGATAGAATGGAAATTTCATGAACAAAAAGGGACCTCTGCCTCTTTTTTGGATAAGTTACCTTCAGTGTTCCAACTCTGAGAGTTAACATTCAAGGTCAAGAATTTGTGCTTGATGTATCTGGTAGCACTTAAGAAATCATTTTACTTTTAGCTAATGTATCTTTGATGAGGTCAGAGGGTAGAGTCATTGAGTAATTACCAGGTCTGAGTTTATCCTTTTATTTAATTCAATTAATTAATTAAGCAATCTCTAGACCCAGTGTGATGCTTGAACTCATGACTTGAAGATCAAGAGTTGCATGCTCTACCGACTGAGTCAGCCAGGCACCTCAGTCATTTGACTTTAATCTGAAAACTTTACTTTCCCACACTGATTTTTCCTATTTTAACAAAATTTACATTGGGTCCGTTTTAAGGGAAAGAAGAGCATTTTTATGCATCAGGATCCCAAAGCGAACACTGAATCCTTGCCCGCATGCTAGGGATTCTCTTGAGTCAGCTATTATTACTATTAGAACTCTTTAATTTGGGTAAATCCAGCAGTAAACTTCTGAAGAGCAAGAGAAAAAATAATCTCTTATTTCTACAAACAATGATTGAACTAGTATTTATGGAATACCTACTATGGGCCAGGCACTGTAGTGGCTGTACCAACTTGCATTCCCACCAACAGTGTAAGAGGGTTCCCCTTTCTCCACAACCTCTCCAACATTTGTTGTTTCTTGCCCTGTCCATTTTTGCCATTCTAACTGGTGTAAGGTGGTATCTCAGTGTGGTTTTGATTTGGATTTCCCTGACGGCTAATGATGATGAACATTTCTTCATGTGTCTGTTAGCCATTTGTATGTCTTCTTTGGAGAAGTGTCTGTTCATGTCTTCTGCCCATTTTTTGACTTGATTATTTGTTTTTTGGGTGTTGAGTTTGAGAAGTTCTTTATAGATCTTGGATACCAGCCCTTTATCTGTAGTGTCATTTGCAAATATCTTCTCCCATTCTGTGGGTTGCCTCTTTGTTTTGTTGACTGTTTCCTTTGCTGTGCAGAAGCTTTTTATCTTGATGAAGTCCCAAAAGTTCATTTTTGCTTTTGTTTCACTAGCTTTTGGAGATGTACCTTGAAAGAAGTTGCTGTGGCCGATGTCAAAGAGGTTATTGCCTATGTTCTCCTCTAGAATTTTGATGGATTCCTGTCTCACATTGAGATCTTTCATCCACTTTGACTTTATCTTTGTGTATGGTGTTAGAAAATGGTCGAGTTTCATTCTTCTGCATGTGGCTGTACAATTTTCTCAGCACCATTTATTGAAGAGACTGTCTTTTTTCCATTGCATATTTATTCCTGCTTTGTTGATTATTTGACCATAGAGTTGAGGGTCTATATCTGGGCTCTCTATTCTGTTCCATTGGTCTGTATGTCTGTTTTTGTGCCAGTACCATGCCGTCTTGGTGATCACTGCTTTGTAATATAGCTTGAAATCGGGCAACATGATGCCCCCAACTTTGTTTTCCTTTTTCCACATTTCCTTGGCGATTTGGGGTCTTTTTTGATTCCATACAAATTTTAGGATTGTTTGTTCCAGCACTCTGAAAAATGTCTTTGGAATTTTGATCGGGATGGCATTGAAGGTATAGATTGCTCTGGATAGCATAGACATTTTAACAATGTTTATTCTTCTGATCCATGAGCATGGAATATTTTTCCATCTTGTGTCTTCTTCAATTTCTTTCATGAGTGTTTTGTAGTTCCTAGAGTATAGATCCTTTACCTCTTTGGTTAGGTTTATTCCGAGGTATCTTATGGTTTTTGGTGCTATTGTAAATGGAATTGTTTCTTTAATTTCTCCTGCTACAGTTGTGTTGTTAGTGTATAAAAAAGCAACTGATTTCTGTGCATTGATTTTGTATCCTGCCACATTACTGGATTGCTGTATGAGTTCTAGTAATTTGGGGGTGGAGTCTTTTGGGTTTTCCATATAAAGTATCATGTCGTCTGTGTAAAGAGAGAGTTTGACTTCTTCTTTGCCAATTTGAATACCTTTTATTTCTTTTTGTTGTCTGATTGCTGTGGCTAGGACTTCTAGTACTGTGTTGAGTAACAGTGGTGGTAGAGGACATCCCTGCTGTGTTCCTGACCTTAGGGGAAAGGATGATATTTGCTGTGGGTTTTTCATAGATGGATTTTATGAACTTGAGGAATGTTCCCTCTACCCCTATACTCTGAAGAGTTTTAATCAGGAAAGGATGTTGTATTTTGTCAAATGTTTTTTCTGCATCAATTGAGAGGACCATATGGTTCTTCTTCTTCCTCTTATTAATGAGTTCTATCACATTGATTGATTTGCGAATGTTGAACCACCCTTGCATCCTGGGGATAAGTCCCACTTGGTCGTGGTGGATGATCCTTTTAATGTATTGTTGGATCCTATTAGCTACGATTTTGTTGAGGATTTTGGAATCCATATTCATCAGGGATATTGGTCTGAAAGTCTCCTTTTTGATGGGGTCTTTGCCTGGTTTGGGGATTAAGGTAATGCTGGCCTCATAGAATGAGTTTGGAAGTTTTCCTTCTGTTTCTATTTTTTTAAACAGCTTCAGTAGAATAGGTATTATTTCTTCTTTGAATGTTTGGTAGAATTCCCCAGGGAATCCATCAGGCCCTGGACTCTTGTTTTTTGGGAGATTTTTGATCACTGTTTCAATCTCGTTACTCGTTCTTGGGCTATTCAGATTGTCAATTTCTTCTTGTTTCAGTCTTGGCAGCTTATAGGTTTCCAGGAAGGCCTCCATTTCATCCAGATTGCTCAGTTTATTGGCATATAGTTGTTGATAATAATTTCTAATAATTGTTTCTATTTCTTTGGTGTTAGTTGTGATCTCTCCCCTTTCATTCATAATTTTATTAATTTGGGTCCTTTCTCTTTTCTTTTGGATAAATCAGGCCAGTGGTTTATCGATCTTATTTTTTTTTTTGTCTGTTATGTTAATTATAATACATTACATCATTAGTTTTTGTTGTAGTGTTCCATGATTCATTGTTTGTGTATAACACTCAGTGATCCATTCATTACGTGCCTGTGTTCTCCTTTAGGATGTTGATGGATTCCTGTCTCACATTGAGGTCTTTCAACCATTTGGAGTCTATTTTTGTGTGTGGTATAAGGAAATGGTCCAGTTTCATTCTTCTGCATGTGGCTGTCCAATTTTCCCAACACCATTTGTTGAAGAGACTGTCTTTTTTCCATTGGACATTCTTTCCTGCTTTGTCGAAGATGAGTTGACCATAGAGTTGAGGGTCCATTTCTGGGCTCTCTATTCTGTTCCATTGATCTACGTGTCTGTTTTTGTGCCAGAACCATACTGTCTTGATGATGACAGCTTTGTAATAGAGCTGGAAGTCTGGAATTGTGATGCCACCAGCTTTGCTTTTCTTTTTCAACATTCCTCTGGCTATTCGGGGTCTGGTTCCGTACAAATTTTAGCATTATTTGTTCCATTTCTTTGAAAAAAGTGGATGGTATTTTGATGGGGATTGCATTGAATGTGTAGATTGCTCTAGGTAGCATTGACATCTTCACCATATTTGTTCTTCCAATCCACGAGCATGGAACGTTTTTCCATTTCTTTGTGTCTTCCTCAATTTCTTTCATGAGTATTTTATAGTTTTCTCAGTACAGATTCTTTGCCTCTTTGGTTAGATTTACTCCTAGGCATCTTATGGTTTTGAGTGCGATTGTAAATGGGGTTGACTCCTTAATTTCTCTTCCTTTTCTCTTGTTGTTGGTGTATAGGAATGCCACTGATTTCTGTGCATTGATTTTATATCCTGCCACTTTACTGAATTCCTGTATGACTTCTAGCAGTTTTGGGGTGGAGTCTATTGGGTTTTCACATAAAGTATCCTATCATCTGCAAAGAGTGAGTTTGACTTCTTCTTTGCCAATTTGGATGTCTTTTATTTCTTTTTGTTGTCTGATTGCTGTGGCTAGGACTTCTAATACTATGTTGAATAGCAGTGATGATAGTGGACATCCCTGCCGTGTTCCTGACCTTAGGGGGAAAGCTCTGTTTTTCCCCATTGAGAATGATATTCGCTGTGGGTTTTTTCATAGACGGCTTTTATGATATTGAGGTATGTACCCTCTATTCCTAAACTCTGAAGAGTTTTGATCAAGAAAGGATGCTGTACTTTGTCAAATGCTTTTTCTGCATGTACTGAGAGGATCGTATGGTTCTTGTTCTTTCTTTTGTTAATGTATTGTATCACATTGATTGATTTGCGGATGTTGAACCAACCTTGCAGCCCAGGGATAAATCCCACTTGGTCTTGGTGAATAATCCTTTTAATGTACTGTTGGATCCTATTGGCTAGTCTTTTGGTGAGAATTTTTGCATCCATGTTCATCAAGGATATTGGTCTGTATTTCTCCTTTTTGATGGGGTCTTTGTCTGGTTTGGGGATCAAGGTAATGGTGGGCCTCATAAAACGAGTTTGGAAGTTTTCCTTCCATTTCTATTTTTTTGGAACAGTTTCAGAAGAATAGGTATTAATTCTTCTTTAAATGTTTGGTAGAATATCCCTGGGCAGCCATCTGGCCCTGGGCTTTTGTTTGTTGGGAGATTTTTGATGACTTCTTCAATTTCCTTAGTGGTTATAGGTCTGTTCAGGTTTTGTATTTCTTCCTGGTTCAGTTTTGGTAGTTGATACATCTCTAGGAATACATCCATTTCTTCCACATTATCTGATTTGCTGGGATATAGTTGCTTATAATATGTTCTTATAATTGTTTGTATTTCTTTGGTGGTGGTTGTGATCTCTCCTCTTTCATTCATGATTTTATTTATTTGGATCCTTTCTCTTTTTGATAAGTCTGACCAGGGGTTTATCAGTCTTATTAATTCTTTCAAAGAACCAGCTTCTAGTTTCGTTGATCTAATCTACTGTGTTTCTGGTTTCTAATTCATTGATCTCTGCTCTAATCTTGATTATTTCTCCTCTAATGCATGGCTTAGGCATCATTTGTTGCTTTTTCTCTAGTTCTTTCAGGTGCAGAGTTAGTTGGTGAATTCGGGATTTTTCTATTTTTTTTGAATGAGGCTTGGATGGCTATGTATTTCCCCCTTAGGACCGCCTTTGCAGTATCCCATCGTTTTTGAACCGACGTGTTTCGTTCTCATTGGTTTCCATGAATTGTTTAAGTTCTTCTATGATTTCCTGGTTGACCCAAACGTTCTTGAGCAGAGCGGTCTTTAGCTTCCAAGTGTTTGGATTTCTGCCAAATTTTTTCTTGTGATTGAGTTCCAGTTTTAAAGCATTGTGGTCTGAGAATATGCAGGGAATAATCTCAATCTTTTGGTATCAGTTGAGACCTGATTTGTGACCCAGTATGTGGTCTATTCTGGACAAAGTTCCATGTGCGCTCAAGAAGAATGAGTATTCTGTTGTTTTAGGGTTGAATGTTCTGTATATATCTATGAGGTCCATCTGATCCAGTGTGCCATTCAAACCTCTTGTTTCTTTGTTGATTTTCTGCTTAGATGATCTGTCTATTGCTGAGAGTTGAGTATTGAGGTCTCCTACAATTAACATATTGTTATCAATATGGCTATTTTGGTTAACAGTTGACTTATGTAGATGGCTGCTCCCATGTTGGGGGTGTAGATATTTACAATTGTTAGATCTTCTTGTTGGATAGACCCTTTAAGAATGATATAGTGTCCTTCTGTGTCTCTAACTACAGTCTTTAGTTTAAAATCTAATTTTTCTGATGTAAGAATTGCTACCCCAGCTTTCTTTTGAGGTCCGTTGGCATGGAAGATGGATCTCCATCCCTTCATTTTCAGTCTGGATGTATCTTTAGGTTCAAAATGGGTCTCCTGTAGACAGCCTATGGATGGGTCCTGTCTTTTTATCCATTCTGCAACCCTGTGCCATTTTATGGGCACATTTAGGCCGTTCACGTTGAGAGTGATTATTGAAAGATATGAATTAATTGTCATTATGTTGCCTGTGAAGACCTTGTTTTTATAGATTGCCCTGTAAATTTCTGTTGTATATCACTCTTGGGGTCTTTCTTCTTTTATAGAATCCCCCCCCTTAATATTTCTTTCAGGGCCGGCTTAGGGGTCACATATTTCAGTTTCTGCCAGTCTTGGAAGCTCTGCATCTCTCCATCCATTCTAAATACAGCCTTGCCAGATAAAGTATTCTTGGCTGCATGTTCTTCTTGTTTAGTACCCTGAAATTGCCTTGCCATGCCTTTCTGGCTTGTCAGGTCTCTGTGGATATGTCTGACATTATTCTGATGTTCCTCCCTCTGTACGTAAGGAATGTTTTCCCCCTAACTGCTCTTAGGATGGTTTCCTTGGTTCTAAGATTTGCGAGTTTTACTATTACATGTTGGGGTGTTGGCCTGTTTTCCTTGATCTTGGGAGGGATCCTTTCTGCCTCTAGGACACGAATGTTTGTTTCATCCCCCAGATTAGGGAAGTTCTCAGCTATGATTTGCTCAAATATATCTTCTAGTTCTCTTTCTTTGTCCACCCCCTCTGGGATTCCAATAGTTGTGACATTGGAATGTTTCATGGTGTCACTTATTTCTCTGATTCTATTTTCATGGATTCTGAGTTGTTTTTCCCTGGCCTCCTCTTTTCCCTTTTTATCTATTAAATTGTCTTCCAGGTCACTGATTCGTTCTTCTGCCCCACTTACCCTAGCTGTTAGATTATCTAGATTGGATTGGATCTCATTGATAGCATTTTTAAGTTCTGCCAATTCACCTTTCATTTCTGCCCTTAGAGACTCTATGTTGCCATTAATTAATTCCTCCATTCTAGCCATTGTCTTCACAATTGCTGGCCTGAATTCCGTCTCTGACATCTTGGTTATATCTGCATCCATTTGTAAATCTGCAGCATAAGTCATAATCTGAGTCTTTCCTATTTTGGGGGTTCCTCCTCCTAATCATTCTTTTGATGGGTGTTTGAGGGAATGTATAGAGTCCAAATTGTTGACCACAACCCAAGCAAGATGCACCTGTTTTCTAGGGACCTTAGGGTTGCTGGCCTCTTGTTTTCCCAGCCTGTCTTCTGGGGGAGGGGCCTGCAATGCTGTTACTCAGGCAACCCTGTTTGGGCAGAGTTGTTCTGCCCCCTATGGCGGGGGATGTGCTCAGTGAAAACCGTTTTTTTGGGACTTTTGTTCTCTGGTGGTTTTCCCTGGCAGCTTTCTGTGTCTCTTCTGAGAGAGCAGAAGAGACTGGTTCCAGCCCTCTGCCTCAGAACAGAAAGATCACAGTCTGTTCTTCAGTGAGCTCTCCAGGCCACACTCTCCGTTTCTGTCTGTGCTGCTATAAACTGCAGTGTCCTGGGTTGTGTGCCCCTCTACAGCACTCCCAGTCCTGCCTCCAGGTTGGGGCACATCTCTGCTCTTTGTGCTTCTAAAACCGCCAGACACCCCCAGTTCACACGCGCAGCCCTGCAGCTCCGGGTTTCTGTCTGGGGGGCTGCCCTAAATTCCTTTCCCTGTTGCTACTGGTCTGAGAGTCTGTGCCCCATTCCAAGCACGTGAGGCTGTCGCTCACCAGTGGTGTAGGATCCCCATGGCCAGGCTCTGTCCTGCTGCCATTTATCCTCCGATATCTGCCCATGGAATCACGGTTCCCTGCTTCGTATCTAGAAACCAGCTGCCTTCAATCTTCTGTTTGTAGAGATCCAGATTTATCTGCTTACATCTCAGGCTGATTTCATGGGTGTTCAGAGTGGTCTGGTAGATATCCAGCTCAATTCCAGGGACCAGTTGGAATAGGGTCCTGTTCTCCTCTGCCATCTTTTTCCAGTCTCTACATTTAGGGCTTTAACACACCAGGAACTGGCATAAAATATTATAATTTATTTTATTTTGTAATATTGATATCCATCTTTTGAACAGTCTATCTTTCTTGATTAGTAATGCCATACATCATGTTGCCATATATCTATTTTTTTCATCTGTTTCTTGAATCCATTCTCTTCTACTGATTATTTTTCATGTGCCAGTATCTCACTGCCTTAATTACTATAGTTAAGTTGTTTGGAGGGTGAATCCTCCAGTTTGTACTTGAAAGTTGTTTTGAGCACTCTGGCCTTATCCTTTCCAAGTGAATTTTGATTCTTTTTGAAAAATGTATCTCTCTTTATCTTGTGATTTCTGATTTTTGATAGTGACACCAATTCCAAAAAACAATTGTGTACTAGTAAAACCAGCCTACGAATCAACGAAACAAAAAACCTAATGTGAGTGTACTGATAAATGCCAACACAGACCTTGAGGTTGGGAGACAATAGAGGGTGGTGGATACCATGCAAAACCATAGAACACATGCTCTATCCAAAGGTGGCAGATTATCTTCAGCTTCAGCTGATTTTTGCCTTCTGGGAATATAGACTCTGTGCCAGAGAGAAAATGAAATTCAAGAGAATCTGGAAAGCTGATTGTTTTTAATATGGAATTTTCAATTTATGAATGTTGATTGAATTTTTTATGAAACATTGGATGGACCAAAGAAAAGATCTCTGAGGGCCAACCCTTGGTAACTTCCTGACATCATACTTAGAAAATTTTTATATCACATTGAGCAGGAAAAAGAATAGAAGACTAAGATTTGAGGTGAGGAATCTTGGAGCCATGATGAGACACTGAGCAGCCGTGTTTATGACCTTACCAGTGGATCCAGAGTATAGTCCCATGACTCCAAAGCAATTATTCCTGTGTCAGATCTTTTAGCTCCGGATACCTGCTACAGTTTTCAGGGAGTTTGGCATGGAACATTTTAACAAAAGGCCTCCAATGCATTCTACCTATGCTCATGCCTCTACATCCCCACTCCCATTTTGTCCTCTTCTTTCTGTTTTTTCAAGCTGTGTTCTGTTGTTATGGGAATTAACTCATTCTTATCCAACTCTTCAGCACACTGAGTCTACAATCTTTGTATTTATGAGCTCACATCTTAACAGTGTAACATGACCCCATGTTGTCTTCTTAGAGTTTTATGTAGGATATAATAGTTACCTTTATCTGAAGTGCAATTTTATAACTACATAGGGACCTTCATAACTAGTCTTTTAAAGTCAGAGTTATGTGTTTTTGAAAAGACCAATCTATTTCTTGCTCATTTTGATGTTTATGTGATTACAGATTGTCTTGAAGAATAGACTCTTAAGTCTAAAGCACCACCTAATCCAGGTCGAGACCATCATCTAAGATCTCACATACTATCTTAGCCAGGCTTGAACTGGCTTTAGTGCAACCTGGTATGCACTCCTGTGCCAGGAATTGCCAAGTATTGACCAATGGCTATACTTACTTTCATTACAGAAACAAACAAGGGAGGACAATAGATTAGAACTTTTCTCTGATTCCTAAGTGCTAACAAGGATGTATGCTATTGACAAGATTACCTGGTAAGCATATGATGCTAGGGATCACCTCATCATAAGATACAAAACTAAGGAAATGTTATGGGTTCCCCTCATCTTGTTGTTGTTGTTTTGTTGTTGTTGTTGATAGAATCCATCTTGCTCCAAACAGATCTGGATAAAAGGGAACATTTATGCATTGCAGCGACTCATGTCAGTGGTATCTTCCTTAATTGAATAAATAATTTATTCATGGCTCTGGGGATAGTGACATCCCGGAAAGATAGAATTCATGTTCTCCAAGAGCTTAAATTACATAGCAAGGGGAAGGGACTGAGAGTAAACATCCAATTAAATAAGATCTTTTTAGATATTTGTAAGTACTTGGAAGACTGGTCAATGAAAGAATGGGCTGGAGGCTGTGTGTGTGTGTGTGTGTGTGTGTGTGTGTGTGTGTGTGTTTAGGTGACACTCAGGTGAGGACTGTGATGTCTTAGGGTAACAGACCTGGTTTGAAGATCCCTGTAGTGTGCCCCATCATCTCATCCATAAATCACAAGTACCACCATACTTCCTGGAGCCCATTTCATGGGGTTCACCGTGTGGAACAGGATTTCTACCACAATAGTTGTTATGATAGTAGTGGCAATATTAATAGTCACAACAATACTAGCAATGGTAATACTGACAGTTGTGAAGTAGATTTGGAATGCTTTCACATTTGTGCCATTGCAGTGGTCCTGAGACTGAAAAAGTCACTTCTCCTTGTCTCATCTGATCAAGGCAGTTGGAGCCGATGACCTCTGTGGTTCCTTCTACTCTCTTTTCAAAAAGGAAGAGTGTCAAATCCTCTAGTTTCTTATGTTCCATCTCTTTCTTATGCTGGGTTTCTCTTCCAGTTGGTTTTTCATTATTCATTTCATCTCCATAAATTTTCTTCTAACTGGGAAATGTGTGATTCAGTTCAGAGAATGGCTTTCTTTGGCAGAGAGGAGTCCCAATTCTGGGCAAGTCCTTTGGGACTATTCCAAGGGGAAAAAAAACAAAAACAAAACAACTATCCCAGTATTGAAAATATACAGACACAATGTAGGATTTTGGAGGTTAAGAGGAGGTTAGGTTCTAGAGTCTGAGAGACCTGGGTTTGAGTCTTGGTTCCACCATTTGCCAGATGTGTGGCACTGGACAAATACCTTGATCTTTTTTCAGGTTCCATTCACTCACCTGTAAAGTGGAGGCAATGGTAGTTTCCACCTCAGTGGATTCTTATGTGTATATGAAATAATGCATGTAAAATGTCTGTTTATGTGGTACCCCCTAAAATTTAGTTACTATGATCATTATTTTAGTATATCTTAAGGACTGAATATCTTCTAAAGATCAGTTTTCGATCTTTAGATCAAAGAAGTGTATGTGCAATAATTGTACTTGGAAGGGTCTTGCATCTAGCCTCTTG
This sequence comes from Mirounga leonina, assembly GCF_011800145.1. Classification (NCBI taxonomy): domain Eukaryota; kingdom Metazoa; phylum Chordata; class Mammalia; order Carnivora; family Phocidae; genus Mirounga; species Mirounga leonina. Next base: position 28,810,584 of record NW_023270426.1, on the reverse strand, counting down.
TCTGAGGCTTAGCGGCCTTGATTCACACCCTATAAATGAGATGGAGTTTTATTCTCTCTTTGATTGTCTTCATGCCTTCAGCAGTTTGCTTCCTTCTCCCATTAATGGCATAGTTTTGATGAGGAGATAAAATTTGAAAATAGCGGAAATAGCCTGGAAAGGGAAAAAGAACAATCCTCTCACCTCCAAAGGAATCACTTGAATTTTAAAAAATGTAGTAGTTCAGTAATACTTCTCCAAAGGCCGCTGTTTGATCATTAGCTTAATCCTTTAAGAGTGTATACCTTTAAAGTATGAAATCTCTGCCCCTAAAAGAACACCCAGGCAATTTTGAGTTGCTTTAACTTGTGAAACTCTGGAAGAAGATTTCTACTCACTTCAGATATGTATCTCCATCTTCTGGTGTTTAGAAACAGCCATTTAATTGGTGCCTAGCAACATTGCTCAGTGCCCGAGGACAGGCTGGGCTTTGGTTTCACCCAGCGGAACACCCAAGGGCAATTAGAAAGACAATGTAATTACACAAGTTGGAAATAGGTCAGGAGTTGGGACAAATGCCCAGATGCTTGGGAAACTAGCTTTGGGATTTGAATGCCCCTGGAGTGAGAGGTTATTTGGGTTGGTGTGCCCAGGAGCTTTCTTTGTTTTGTTTGGATCACTTAGGCAGAAACAGAGCAATTCTGAGCATGCTCTTCAGGTGGAAGCTTGGGTGATGCACTGTAAGATATGGACAGAGATAAATAGTAGAAACACTGTATCAAAATGGTCATGAGTGGGGCTATGGGATGAGGCAGACCTGTGTTCAATTGCTTTTCTACTTTTAGCTGGGCAACCTAGGCCATATTATTTCACTACTCTGTGTCGCTTTTTTCATTTCTATATTGGGGGTAATAATAACACACCCGGGTTTATGGATTAACAAGATAATGACTATAAAGTGTCGAGCACCGTGCAAGCTACTTAGAAAGTAACTTGAAGGATGTGATAAAATACCAAGCAACCCTTGGCTGCTATCATGTTGCCTTCTGTGGCCCTCCTTGAAATTCCCTTGCAAAGAGTCAACACTCAGGGCTCTGTTGCCACTTGTGAGGAGGCATTTATTTTGTCCTAGTTATGTGGATTGGGATTACATAAGCCAGATACTGGATTCTTGACCAGGTAGAGATTAGTGTTGTCCAGTTAATGGGCATCACTGATGGACAGGTGCCCTGGGGGAGCACATTTCTTCCTTGCAGACCACTGATGGCCTGTGGTCTGTGAGCCACAGTAGGCATGTCCCTGACTCCAAGAGAAGTTTTGTACGACTGTAGGCTATAGGTTCATCTTAAGTACGATGAGACTGGAAAAAGTAAAACCAGGCTTTACTTGGAGGGTTACACTGTTGAAATACTGCAAACTTCTGGAGTCATATTGCATACTCAGAATGAGCAAATACAGTGTAGGTGGAAAAAAGTCAGCTGCGGGTGCCAGACAAGCCTGAGTTCAATCTTGGATCTGCCCAGTACTCACTGTGTGATCTTTGTCAGCTTGTATAAATTAACTGTCTACATAATGGGGATACTAATAACCACCATGCAATTTTGGTAGATCATAAGGAATGAATATAAAACATTCATTCAGGGGCGCCTGGCTGGCTCTTGATTTGTGCTCAGGTCATGATCTCAGGGTTGTGAGATCTAGCCCCGTGTCAGGCTCCGTGCTGGGTGTGGAGCCTGCTTGAGATTCTCTCTCTCTCTCCCTCAGCCCCTCCCCCAGCTTGCGTGTTCTCTCTCTCTCTAATAAAAATTCATTTAGAGCTGTATACAGGTTAGTATCTAATAGGTTTATATTATTATTTTTTAAATTATGACTATTCCTTTTAATCCTAATACTACATTAGAGCACAAAATTATCTTGCATAAGTGGACTAAATATTACATAACATTATAAATATTTATTGAGGACCATCTTAGGCTCTGTGATGATGACTAAAACACTGTTGCTGTCCTTAAGGAATTTGTATTTCAATTGAGAAAATAGACACATAAATAAGGCAAAAACTCCAAAGTGCTCATCAGAAGGCATAAGCATCATGACATCAGGACAAGGAGGAGACATTAATTCTGCATCAGGGGAACCAAGTAAGTGTTCAGGGAGGAAATGTCTTGACAGTGGACTGTGGTATGTGGTATTTTTACTGAGGGGGCAGTGTGAACAGAAGCTCTGAGGTAGAATTAGGGGGAGGAGGTGGATGGGACATAAATGGTTCAGTCTGACTGGATGCTCTAGAGTGTGGAGGGATGTGGTAGAAGAGGTTGAGGAATTGGGTTGAGGTTATATCCTAGAGTGCTTTGAATATGCAAATAAAATTTGTGCAGAAACATCTTTAAAAAATGATTTCATTCCCTTGTCCCTTCCTTCCTTCATCACCATTTACTTACTGCCTACTCTGCCAGATACTGCTATGGAGAAAAAACAGTGAACTGGATAAAGCCAATGAGTTTCCAGTCCAGTGTGAGAGAGAACCATGGATAAGCAATTTCATTAGGGAGTGCTGAGTGGCCCATTAGCCAGGGAGGAAGGGAAAGCCCCTCGCAAGGTGACCTTGTCCACCATTGGGAGAAAAGAGCGGGCTTTTCAGGGGAAATGATTCTAAGCTAAGATTTGAGGGATTGAATCAGAGTTAATCAGGTGAGGGGTAGAGGAAGAATATTTTGAGTGGAAGAAACAATATGTTCTATAGCATTGAGGTGAGGCAGTTATAGTGGGTCTTGAGAATTGCAAGTTAATTTAAAATTGGGGAGCATTGAGTTTGGAAGGATGATGGTTAGGGTGGTGGTGTCCTAAAGAGCCTTGTAAATTATGCAAGAGAATCTGTGTTTTACCTGTAAGGCCTAGAAGACTTTTAAGTGATGTTTTCTTTGCATATGGAGGCCAGAGTATGTGACTAACTCTATTACATTTGTATTTTAGAAAGTTAGCTCTCAGCAGATTGCAAAATAGGGATTGGAGGAAGTAAGGCTGGAGGCAAGAAGACCAGCTTGGAGGCTATTACAGTCTTGCAGACAATTGTATCTGTGTTTATCTTCCCCAAAAGTTTACCAGAATGTGGGAAGAAGGAAGGCAAACCATTTCCTTGGATCTTATTCTTACCTTAATGTGCATAATATATTTGGTTGCATGAGGTGGGAGGTCCGGTGGTTTATATCATGCTAGGCAGTATTTCCAGCAATTGCTGGGGGAAAGGGAGGCATCTCTGATCTCTCAGGGGGAGAAGGAAGGGGATCCTATCCTCTGCTATGGGGATGCTGGGAAGGTGCCCTTACATACTTGGGGCAGTATTTGCTGGATATCAGGAAGCATCTCAAAAAATAATTCTAGAAGCAGTTGCATCACTTTCCAAGATACCCCCCCCATTTGCCTGTAGAAGTGACAAGCAGGGGAAACAGTGCCCATTTACTCTAATGAGACCCAGAACCAGCAGCATCTGCTCCAGAGAGATACAAGTAGGGCGGCTGATTTGACAGCGATTGAGTGCACTTGTGAACTTGTTCTTTGTCCCCTAGAAAATCAGAATAGCAAACAGCACAGTGTTGGAGTGTGTTGATGCAAAGCTTGCCACCTCAGAGCCTGTCTGATACGCTTGTCAAAGGGGGCAGTCCTGTAGACTCATTAGAGATGGTTGGAGCTGCTTTTCTTGATCCTGTTGGCATGCAGTTTATCTTCTTTGTTGCTGGCTATTTGCTTCTGCTATGCTTGAAGACAGAGGGTAAAATGTGAGTCAGCACTTGCTGTTCTTGCTGAGACTCACTCAGATCTTAGACCTGGGAACTGGGGAGGGCATAAAGCACCACAGGACTCGAAAATCAGCCATTAGTCACAGAGTGACTTCATTTGAGAACCTGTTTCCATACTGTACTGGTTTTTTATTGCTGTATAACAGTAACCACACACTTGGTGATTTAAAACAGTCCACATTTATTACCTCAAAGTGTCTTTGGGTCAGGAGTTCAGCATGGGTTAACTGGCCATCTGCTCAGGGTCTCCCAGGGCTGAAAATCTAGGTCTTGATCAGCTGTGTCCTCGCTTGGGGAATCCGCTAGAAAAAGACCTGCTTCCAGACTCCCTTAGGTTCTTGACTGTTAATTTTCTTGTGCTAAAGGAATGAGTTCCCATCAGCTTTCTTGATGGCTGCCAAGTGGGGGCTGATCTTAGCACCTAGAGGCCACCAGTCATATCTTGCCACATGGCCCTCCCCTTATCATGCAGCAGTTTGCCTCTTCATGAGCAGAAGCAGAATTTCTCTCTGACTTGGAATTTCTTTATAGATCTCACCTGGTTAGGTCAGGCCCACCCAGAATAACCTTTCTGATTGGCTCAAAGTCAACTGATTAGGTATCTTAATTCCATCTGAAAAAAGATCTCTTCTGCCACATAAGAAAAAATAATCATGCCATGATAACCTATCCTCTTCATGAGCTCACTCACACTCAAGGGGAGGGGATTATATAGGATGTATACACCAGGTAGTAGGAACCCCAGGTGTGTGGGGGGGTGCATCTTAGAATTTTTGCTTGCCACAACTACCTATCAACTTTTGTCCACAGGCAGGCTCCTATACATATGGAAAATATTTCCTAATTTGCAAAACGGATATATCTTATATAATCATTTACAAAATGGGTATATTCAGTCTTGTTTATCCCTGATCAGGTAGAGTCTCAGGGATGAGGTATTTGTGGTTTGGAATTATCAAGTGCTGTGTATACATGAGAGATTGCATCCATGGAGACCAAGTAGTTTTTTGGATGTGATTTTTTTCCTACTAGTCACCATTTAAACATGATTAATTATAAAAATTAGCATCTTCTTGTTGGACATTTAAGTGGTTTATATTTTTATTGTGATTAGTGGGTCAAAAGGTATCCACAATTTTAAAGCTTACTTGTTTTTGATAGGTAGTGCTAAATTATGCTTTGAGAAGGGTGTCAATGGTGATCATTTCTAAGTATTTAAAATTGACTCTGTGTAACAGAAAGGTGCAGGGCTCTGAGGCCCTACATACCTGGGAGGGGAGAGAGTGGCTTCCGCAGTCAGATGAAGGAGCATTGGCATCAGGAGCTATCATTACAACCATTCTCCAAAGAACCAACATCTCAGTTTCTGCTTAGCTAGGCCTTAGTGGCTTCTAATTTCTTTTGCCTTGCTATTCCCCTTATTATTGGGGATGTTCGATATTAGTTTTAGATACTACTATTAGTTAATTAGTTTTTTTTTAGGATTTTATTTATTTGAGAGAAAGAGAACTAGCAGGGGTGGAAGGGTAGAGGGGGAGAGAGAGAGAGATAGAGAGAAGCAGACTCCCTACTGAGCAGGGAACCCAACATGGGGCTCGATCCCAGGACCCTGGGATCATGACCCGAGCCAAAGGCAGATGCTTAACTGAGCCCACCCAGGTGCCCCTAGTTAATTAGTTTTAAGAATGTCTAGATCTCAATTGTCAGGGAGTCCTCTCTCTGCAGATGCCCTCGTACTATACAGCCTGGGGCATACTTTCATATGTTCTTTCTTTTGTGTGTTCAAGAAGAAAATTGCTTCTGTAATATTGACATTGAAGGGTTAAGTTACACATAAATATGTACAGAAAAAGGATGCTTTGAGTTTTAGACCTTAAATTTTACATAAACACTTGAAAGAGTAATATGGGTGGTGATGGAGAGTTCTTGCATTTATGTTACTCACTGACAAATACTTACTGAATGCATATTATGTGCCAGGCACTATTCTAGATTCTGAAGATACAGCAGTGAATAAAGCAGCCAATACCCCTGTCCTCCCTGTGCTTAGACTTTAATAGGGGGAGACAGTATATGCTACAGCAATGACTATGGTCTTCAGTGTTTTTGAGATGTATTGACATGCTGCTTTGTAGATCCATACCCTGCTGGCCAATATGATAAGGAAGGGAAAGTATTATTAGCCAACTTTGTAAAGAGGAAATTAAGGATCAGATATGTTACAGGATTTATCCAAGGTCACATGGCTTATGGGGAGGAGAGATGGCAAGACCTAATACATAAAACATTTGGGAGCAAGACAGGCACACAGCTATGGATTGTTGAGTTACCTGTTTTAATGATTCAGTGATGTTCTGAGGCTGTGATGCTGATGTGCCTACGTCTTCGAAGAAAAAAGAACTCTCTTAATTCCTTGGAAGAGAGTTAATTGTGTAATAATACTGTACAGGTTGCCGGGGGCCTGCAGGGTGTGGTGGGAAGAGTGCTGAACTCAGAATCTTCGGGAGAAGTTCTGTCATGGGGATTGCTGGGTGGATAATGGGAAAGGAATCGTTGTGCTGTAATACTTGAGTGTGCACATTTGTTTACAAAATACATCCATAGTCACTTCTTTCACTTATCTCCGTGATCCTGTGAGATAAGAAGTATTGTTTGCTTATCTTCATTTCTCATATCTGGGAAAACTGAGTCACAGAGAAGTTAAGTGACTTGGCCCAGACTACATGGTTAATCAGTGAAAGAATATGTCCCAATGTGGATAGGTAAGCACCAAAGCCATATTTTCTGTGTGCATTTTCTCCTTGAAAATTCACTGGACATTTGACTTGGAATAATGAGACAATCCTGGGCATATTATGTGTATTATGTGTATGTTGGCCTAAAACAGTAGAAGTGGTCCCTTGGTGCAATGTGAGAGATACTTGCTAAATCGGTCAGGCAGTGGCTCATGACCCATACCTTCCCCATGGACTCAGCCTGGTTCTTTGGGGAATAGAATCTCCTTTCATTCATCCAACTCTTTCAGAAGGCCTTGCGTGCTGAAAGTTATTTGGAGCCTGGCATCTCTTCCTTGAGCTAACAAAGAGACCAAAGGAAGAGCAGGTTACTAAAGAAATGGATGGTAACTTTCACAGGTAACGGGATGTTGTTGATACAGTTTACTCAGACCTGCTCAAGGCAGAATTTTGAAGTGGAGAATATTGGTCTTGTGGGTTCTTCATTGTCCTTTTTATGTACCAACTTGAAACATAGAAATTTTGGAATACCTAAGGCATACACGAAGGCTAAAAATGTGAAAGGTACAGAAGAGTAGACAGTAAAATGGGAGAATTTTTCTTTCTTTGAGTAGAAAATTGATTTTGGATCTTTTAAAAATAATTGAGTGAAGTTGATGCACAACGTTGTATTAGTTTTAGGTGTGCATAAATCAACATAGTGATTCAACATCTCTTTGTTATGCTACGCTCACCACAAGTGTAGGTACAGTTACCATTGAGCACTATTAAAATATCATTAACTAGATTCCCTGTGCTGTGCCTTTCATTCCTGTGAGTTACTCATTCTGTAACTCAAAGCCTGTATCTCCCACTCCCCCTCACCCATTTTGCCCATCCCCCATCCCCTCCCTTCTGGCAACCATCAGTTTGCTCTCTTTAATTAGAGGTCTGCTTCTGCTTTTTATTTGTTTTGTTTTTTAGAGTCTGCATATAAGTGAAATCGTATGGTGTTTTTCTCAGGTGACTTACTTCACTTAGCATAACACCACCTAGGCCCATCCATGATGTCCCAGGTGGCACCATCTCATCCTTTGTTATGGCTATATAATATTCTGTTGCATACACACACATACACACACCCTATCTTTATTATCCATTTGTCTATTGGTGACTTGTACATTGCTTCTATATCTTGATGATTGTAAATAATGCAGCAATAAACATAGATGTGTATATATCTTTTCAAATTGGTGTTTTCATTTTCTTTGCATAAATACCCAGTAGTGGAATTCCTGGATCACAAGGTATTTCTATTTTTATTTTTTTGAGGATCATTCATACTGTTTTCCACAGAGGCTGCACCAGTTTGCATTCTCACCAGCAGTGCACGAGAGTTCTTTTTTCGTAAAACGGGAAACTTTTTCTTATCCCCTTCTCCAGTCGCCCAGTTCCCCTTGCCCTAGGCGTTATGTACCATTTCTCCCCAATTTGGAGATATTCTTGTTGCTCCACTGCCTCAGCCTGCTCACTGACTGTTCATGAAACCCAGCTGTGTTCAGAGAGAACAACTCATCCATCCGTCCTAACCAGACAAAAACAATTGGTGTTAGGGTTTTAGTGGCCCAAGGATGTGCTATGTGCTGCAGCTAGTACCTATAATTAATAGAGGTTTTCAATTCAAAGGGTTTATTTAATGTCATAATTTTGAAAAGCATTATAAAAGAGCCATTTTTAAAGGGTGAAGCAAGATGACTTGATACCCTTCTTGAGGAAGCAGTATAGAACTCATTAACCTCTCTATACTTTTATTTCCTCATCTGTTAAGTGGGGATGCTAATATAATACGGCAGTATTTATCCCATACAATTTTTATGAGGGTCAAATTTAGAGGATTACTGTAAAGAATTGAGCAAAGCCCCTGGCACATATTAAGTTCCCATAATTATAATTATTGTAGTTAACATAATCACATAGTTGGCACCTGGATGTGCCTGTTCCAGGCTTGCCTGTTGAATGGCTCCCTCTTCTTCTGCATTCCTAGAGGTAGGCACGGTCTTCACGTCAGTGGCCAGGACCCGGCACTCCTCATTTGTCCTTAAGAAAAAAACCCAATTGGTGACGAAATGTCAAGATGTCCCTTGAAAGTAAAAAAGGGTTGAACAGACTTGCCTTTGAGCTAGAAGACAAATATAGAGAGGCACATCAGACTACTCACACTCCTCCCCTCGTTAAAGTATGACCTTTCCGCTGTAGAATCTCTTCTTGATACTTGAAAGACCTCAAGCCCACCCACAGTGCTATTCTCTCAGAGCTCCTAGGCCAAGGGAGCAGGTGTTAGGAGCCGTTCCTGAGCTCCACCGTCTGTGCAGCAGCCACTTGGAGCCAAGGCCATCAAGACCCAGCTGACCTAGCAGTTCTTGTAGATTAGATTAGAGCACACTGATTTTTACTGCTCTGAGACCACGAATAAGTTCCGGCTAGTATAAGCAAAGCACATTTTCAAGCCACCTTCCTTGTTCCTTTTCTGATGTTCTCTTGACTTTCTGTGCTCCAAGCAGTGCTGGGCTAAAGCGTCCTTTATCTTACTTTCTGGGAAGGAATTCTAATCATTCTGCAACCTTTGTACGTGTGGGCTGAGGTAGAAGATTTTACTGCTTTTTAATATCCCTTTAATTGAGAAGCCAGATCATGACTTAAATTATGGTTCTCCTGTCTTCCATGCCCATTTTCTGCCCATAAAATGCTCAGTTAATAGCCAGAGATCATAGGTCTCTCTGAAAGAACAGGAGAGCTGGCTGTGATAAAGGGGTTATTTCTCCAAATGAGGTGATCTTTCAAAATCCCATTACGAATAGATTTCTTGAAAATACTTCATGGTTCCTGAGGAAGAATATTTAAGGAAGAAAACACACCTCTTCATGGGTGGGGGGTAAGTATGGGTAGGTTATGAGTGAGGCGTGAGAGGATGATACACATGTGCTTAATAGAACCTCGGCAGATTGCCTATGACCTTCTAAAGACAGTATATTTTGGGTAATTAGCACTTCTGTATAAAGTACAATGTGTAAATGGCTTCCAAGTCATGTGTAAAATATATCCAAAAATTTTTGAAAGGGAAAAACACCACCTTTTCCTCATCAGGGCTAATAGGATGGTTTTATTGCATCATAGACTTGGTGCACAGACTTGGAGAAATTATAAACATTAGGTCCGGGCACATTTTTGTCATTTGTTCATCTAGGACCCATGTTTATTTAATTAACTCTTTAAAAATAGATGCTGAGGTCCTGAGCTGGGTTCCTGCTTTGCACATACTGGGAGTTGCAAAAGGGCCAGTGTGGCTGGAAGAGTGGTAGAAGGTGAAGTTGGAAAAGTAGCCTCTGGCCATGCCTCTACAGGATGGGGTTTAACTCTATGTGAGATGAGAAGCCATTGGTAGGAGGAGGGAGGGGGTTGATAAGAGGATTGATGGATTGATTGGGTATAAATTACGTTTTCAGATGACCACTCTCACTGCTACTTTGAGAAGAGCCTTAGAATAGGGGAGAGTAGTCCAGGGTTGACCTAAGGAGAACAGTTTCTGGGCTATTCCTAGGATTCAGCTGAGAGATGGTAGTGGTTTGACCTTTTTTTTTTTTTTTTTAAGATTTTATTTATTTATTTGAGAGAGAGAGAGCACAAGAGGGGGGAGCGGGAGAGGGAGAAGCAGACTCCCTGCTGAGCAGGGAGCCTGATGCGGGACTCGATCCCGGGACTGCAGGATCATGACCTGAGCCGAAGGCAGTTGCTTAACCAACTGAGCCACCCAGGCGCCCTGTTTGACCTTTTTTATGGTCTTTTTTGTGTTGGCAGTCATGAGTGGTAGATGGTTCTGGACATGTTTTGCTTGAAGTTTCACTGAGTTGTTTGAAAGATGGGGAAGTGAAGACTTTCGTAGTACTTTTAATTTTGTAATCTGTATATGGTTTTGATGGTAACTATTTAAAGTATTCATTTTGAGTAACCAAAGGTTGCATTTCCTGACAGTGCCAGAAACTGACGATGTTATTCAGAAAGTTTTTCCTTCAGTGCACTAATTGGCTCACTCTAAAGGTTTGCTTAACCAACCAAGAGAATTACAGTTACTTACATTAGGTTTTCTGCACAGAGTCGATTCCAATAATTCTGATTAGAGGAACAAAAGACTTTGGGTGTGTATTGGGATTTTTTTATGACTGCTTTTCCATTCTTGAGGAGGATGGAAACTATTAAGTATTATTATTTTTAAAAAGGCATCACATACTGTAGGTGATATACTGACTCATTTTTTAATCCATTACTTTGTTTTTAAGGTTCTCCATGATGATGTGTACAGCTAGAGTTCATTCATTCTTACTGCTGTATAATAATTGATTGTATAAATGTATAGCAAATAATTTATTCTTCTTCCTGGAAGTGGTCATTTGAGTTGGATGCAGATTTTTGCTGTTAAAAAACAATGCTGCCGTGACCGTCTTTGTACCTGCCATTGGATGAATGTGGGCAAGAGTTTCTGAATGAATGACTGGTGGTATAATTGCCAATCATAGAATTTATTAAAAGTACATCTTTATTTTTATTTTTAAAATTTTTTTTTAAGATTTTATTTATTCATAAGAGACAAAGAGAGGCAGAGGGAGAAGCGGCTCCCCGAGCCCGATGGGGGACTTGATCCCAGGGACCCTGGGATCATGACCTGAGCCGAGGGCAGACGCTTAACCATCTGAGCCACGCAGGTGCCCTAAAAGTACATCTTTAAAAGTATTGCCAAATTATTTCTAAAGGAGTTGTACCAATATATACTGTTGTTAGCAGTGTTTAAGAGATAATTAAGCACTTGTAAACGCTTGATTTTGTCAATATTATAAACTTTTGCTCATGTGGATATAAAATGTCACATTTTTATGCATTTCTTGATTAATGGGTTGGTTATTATTGTATGTTCATATGACATCTTCTTTCTTCTTTTATGCCAGATAATAAGTTGTGCCCATTTCCTCATTTTATTGTTTTTTTTATCATTGATTTGTAGAAGCTCTTTAGATATAATGACTCATGATTTTTGTTGCAAACACCTTTTCTCAGTTTGTGGTTTGATTTTTCATACTCTTTTTGGTTGTCTTTTGATGAAGAAAATATGTGAATTTTAATGTACCCGAGTTTATACATTTCTTAAATAACTAGTGTTTTTAGGGTATTGATTTTGAAATAATTTTCCACTTTGACTTTACAAATTCATTGTGTATTTTCTTTGAGATGCTTTTAAATTTTGCCTTTTACATGTTTTTGTGTATGAAGTGTGAAAAGAATACAGTTACGTGTTTTCCTCCCTTATGAAGAACCATTTATCCAGCACTACTCAGAGAATAGCCCTTCCTTTCCACAATGATTCACAATGCCATATCTGTAACCTATCCGGTTTGTTCAGATGCATAGATCCATGTTTTGGCTCTGTATACTGTTTTTTTTTGGTTAAAAAATTGTGCCTGTACCACTTTGTTTCAGTTTCTGTGGCTTTAGTTTAGAAGAGGTCTTGATACTGAACTACAGAATTGATTTCTCTTGCTTACCCATGCTCCCCAGTAGCTACCTTATTCTTTCTCAAGCGAAGTCTTGCCTGTTGTCAAAGAACTTCATATTCCATTGAAACTGTACTGAATGTATACATAAATTTGTAGGAAATTGATATTTTTATATTTAGTTTTTTTTTTGAAAGATTTTATTTGTTTTTTTGACAGAGAGAGAGCACACAAGCAGGGGGAGTGGCAGACAGAGGGAGAAGGAGAAGCAGTCTCCCTGCTGAGTGGGGAGCCCGATGTGGGGCTCAATCCCAGGACCCTGGGATCATGACCTGAACTGAAGGCAGACACTTAACCAACTGAACCACCCAGGTGCCCCTAGAATATTAGTTTTTTAAAAAAATGGTAGTTACAACTTTTGATTGCTGATCCACAGGAATACAATAGATTTTGTATATCAATCTTATATCTAGCTATTTTGTTAAATTCTTTTAAGTAATAAGTATATTTTGGATTTTTAAAATTGCAGTATAGTTGACATACAATGTTAGTTTCAAGTGTACAACATAGTGATACAACAATTTTATGCATTGTTCAGTGATCACAGAAATTATATTTACCACCTCTCACCATACATTATCAGAACATTATTGACTATATTTCCTATGTTTTACTTTTCATCCCCATGACTTATTTTGTAATGAGAAATTTGTATCTCTTAATCCCATTTCTCTTATTTTGTCCATCTCCCAACTCTTCCCCTCTGGCAACCATCATGGTTTTGTCTGTCTTTGTGGGTCTGATTCTACTTTTTGTTTGTTTTTCAGTTTTTTATTCTACATAAAAGTAAAATTGTACAGTATTTGTGTTTCTTTGATTTTAGTTTGCTTAGCCTAATACCCTCTAGGTCCGTCCATGTTGTAGAAAATGGCAGATCTCATCCTTTTTTATGGCCATATAATATTCCATTTATATATACCTCATCTTTTTTGTCCAGTTATCTACTGATGGACACTTAGGTTGCTTCCATAGCTTGGCTGTGGCAAATAATGCAGCAATAAACATAGGGGTGGATATATCTTTTTGAATTAGTGTTTCTATTTTCTTCAAATAAATCGTGAATAGTGGACTTCCTGAATCATAAGTTACTTTGATTTTTAATTTTTTGAGGACTCTTCATACTGTTTTCCACAGTGGCTGTACTGATTTACATTCCCACCAATACTGTTTGAGGGTTCCCTTTTCTCTACATTCTCACCAACACTTGTTATTATCTTGTCTTCTTGATTTTAGCCATTTTGACAAGTTTAAGGGGATAACTCATTGTGGTTTTTCATTTCTCTAATGATGAGTGATGTTGAACATCTTTCTGTGTGTGTTTGCCATCTGTATGTCTTCAGAAAATGTCTATTCAGGTATCTGCCCATTTTTTAATCTAAATTTTTTTTTTTGATGTTAGGCTATATAAGTTCTTTGTATATTTTGTGTATGAACCCCTTATTGGATATATCATTTTCAAATGTCTTCTCCCATTCATTAGGTTGCATCTTAATTTTATTGATGGTTTTCTTCACTGTGTGAAAGCTGTTTATTTTGATGTAGTCTCAGTAGTTTATTTTTCTTTTGTTTCTCTTGCCCTAGGAGCTCTTATCTTTGTAATCTTTGATTTAATTTTGGTGTTACTCTTCTTGCCTTCTTACATAGGACATACAATACACTCATTTTTTGGTAATCCTTTTTTTTTTTTTTTAAAGACTTTATTTATTTATTTGACAGAGAGACACAGCGAGAGAGGGAACACAAGCAGGGGGAGTGGGAGAGGGAGAAGCAGGCTTCCTGCTCTGCAGGAAGCCTGATGCGGGGCTCAATCCCAGGACCCTGGGATCATGACCTGAGCCGAAGGCAGATGCTTAATGACTGAGCCACCCAGGTGCCCCTGTAATCCTTCTTTTCTAATATAAGGACACAGATTTTTCCTTCACATACCATTTTCACTTAATATTACTGGTTTTAGTCTATCCTTTATTGGTTACAGTTCAGCTCTAAGTATCATTTAACAGTTACTTTTCTATTTCTTCTTTTGCCCCATGCGTTAGTTGGAAATGTGTTTAAAAATTTACAAATGTAAGTGATTTTTTTTGTTTATATTTTTTTGCTATTTCTAATTTAATTGCATTTTGACCACATTGAATTTGATATTTCTTCTTTGAGATTTGTTGAGATTTGCCTTTAGTTTGTATTTTATGACCTATATTTTATAAATATCTTAGGTATGCTTGAGAAAAATGTATATTCTCAAACGGTTGAGAGCAAGCTTTTATGTATGTCCAATAAATTAAAATTGATACTTGTATTTTTCAAATATATTTTTCAAGTTTTTTTTTTTTTTTGATTACTTGAATAACTTTCTTTTTCAAGGTTGCTGTGGTTATTTGAGGTCTTTCGTAGATCCATACAAAATTTAGGATTGTTTGTTCTGGTTCTGTGAAAAATGCTGGTGGTATTTTGATGGGGATTGCATTGAATGTGTAGACTGCTTTGGATAGTATAGACATTTTAATAATACTTGTTGTTCTAATTCATGAGCATGGAATGTCTTACCATTTCTTTGTGTCTTCTTCAATTTCTTTCATCAGTGTTTTACAGTTTTCAGAATATAAGTTTTCCACCTCTTTGGTTGGGTTTCTTCCTTGGTATCTTATTATTTTGGTTCAATTGTAAGTGGGATTGTTAACTTTTCTTCTGCTTTCATTATTGGTATATAGAAATGCAACAGATTTCTGTAGGTTGATTTTGTATCCTGAGACTTTACTGAATTTGTGTATCAGTTCTAGTAATTTTTTGGTGGGATCTTTTGTGTTTTCTTTATATAGTATTATGTCATCTGCAAATAGAGTTTTACTTCTTCCTTACCCATTTGGATGCCTTTTATTTCCTTTTGTTGTCTGATTGCTGTGGCTAGGACTTCCAGTACTGTGTTGAATAAAAGTGGTGAGAGTGGACATCCTTGTGTTGTTCCTGATCTTAGAGGAAAAGCTCTCAGTTTTTTACCATTAAGGATGATATTAGTTGTGGGTTTTTCATAGATGGCCTTTATTATGTTGAGGTATGTTCCCTCTAAATCTATTTAGTTGAGAGTTTTATCATGAATGATGTACTTTTTCAGATGCTTTTTTTTTTGTATCTGTTGAAAAGATTATATGGTTCTTACCCTTTCTCTTATTGATGTGATGTATCATGTAGATTGATTTGCGAATATTGAATCACCCTGGCAACCCAGGAATAAATCCCACTTGATTATGGTGAATGATTTTTAAAATGTATTGTTGCATTTGGTTTGCTAGTATTTTTTCTGAGGATTTTGGTGTCTACATTTATCAGGGATATTGGCCTATACTTCTCTTTTTTTAGTGGTGTCTTTGTCTGATTTTGGTATTAGGGTAATGCTGGCCTTTAGAATGAATTTGGAAGTTTTCCTTCCTCTTCTATTTTTTTAGAATTCTTTGAAAAGATTAGGTATTAACTCTTCTTTAAATGTTGGGTAGAATTTGCCTGTGAAGCCGTTTGGTCCTTGACCTTTGTTTTTTGGAAATTGATTACTGATTCAATTTCTTGGCTGGTTATTGGTCTGTTCTCATTTTCTGTTTCTTCCTGTTTCAGTTTTGGTAATTTATATGTTTCTAGGAATTTATCCATTTCTTCTAGGTTGTCTAATTTGTTGGCATATAGTTTTTCATAATACTCTTTTATAATTGTATTTCTGTGGTATTGTTATTTCTCCTTTTTCATTTGGAATTTTATTTATTTGAGTCCTTTCTCTTTCCTTTTTTAAAATTTTAATTCTGGTTAACATACAGTTTTATATTAGTTTCAGATATACAATATAGTGATTTAAGACTTCCATACATGACCCAGTGCTCATCAGGACAAGAGCATTCCTTAATCCCCATCACCTATTTAACCCAACCCCTACCCACCTCCCCTCTGGTAACCATCAGTTCTGCGTAATTAAAAGGTGTTTTTCCTTAATAAGTCTGGATACAGCTTATCAATTTTATTGATTTTTTTTTTTCCTGAAGAACCAGCTCCTAGTTTGATCTTTTCTATTGAATTTTTAGATACTATATCATTTACTTCTGCTCTTACCTTTATTATTTCCTTCCTTCTGCTGGCTGTGGATTTTGTTTGTTGTTCTATTTCTAGCTCCTTTAGGTATAAGGTTAGGTTATTTATTTGAAAAAGTTTTTTTTGATTCTTGAGGTAGGCCTGTATTGCTATAACCTTCCTTCTCAGAACTGCTTTGGCTGTATCCCAAAGCTTTTGGACAATTGTGTTTTCATTTATTTCCATGTACATTTTTATTTTTTCATTTCTTGGTTGAACCATTCATCGTTTAGTAGCATGTTGTTTAACCTCCATGTATTTGCTTCTTTCCAGATTTTTTCTTGTGGTTGACTGCTAGTGTTATACCGTTGTGGTCAGAAAAGATGCACCATAGGACTTTGATCTTTTAAATTTGTTCAGGCTTGTTTTGTGGCCTAATATGTGATCTATTCTGGAGAATACTATATGAGCACTTGAAAAGAATGTATATTCGGTTGTTTTAGGATCGAATGTTGTGAATATATCAGCTAAATCCATCTCATCCAGTGTGTCCCTCAAAGCCATTGTTTCCTTCTTGATTTGCTGTTTAGATGATCTATCCATAGATGTAAATGGGGTGTGAAAGTCCTCTCTATTACTATATTATCAATTAGTTCCTTTATGTTTGTTGTTAACTGTTTCATGTATTTGGGTGCTCCTATGTTGGGGGCATAAATATTTATAATTGGTATTTCTTCTTGCTGGATTGTTCCTTTTATTATGATATAGTGCTCTTCTTTGTCTCTTGTTACAATCTCTGTTTTAAAGTCTAGTTTGTCTGCTATAATTATTGCTACTCTAGCTTTCTTTTGACATCCATTTGCACGGTAAATATTTCTCCTTCCCTTCACTTTGAGTCTGCAGGTGTCTTTAGGTCTAAAATGAGTCTCTGGTAGGCAGCATATAGATGGGTCTTATTTTTTTCCATTCTGTCACCCTGTGTTATTTGATTGAGTGTTTAGTCCACTTACATTCAAGTTAGTTACTGGTAGTTACTTATTTATTGTCAGTTTATTATTTGTTTTGTGATTGTTTCTGAAGAGTTTCTCTGATCTTTTCTTGTCTTTCTCTCTTTCATCATTTGCTATTTGTATGGTTTGCCTCAGGGGAACCCAAAGTCACGGAGCAAAAGTGCACCTCAGTCTCTCAGATACCTTGGTGGATCTGTAAACTATCACAGTGTACAAGTGGACCTCATTACTGGACTCTGTTGTCTGGATGCATGGCTTCTATTGAATCTCATTTCAGTACTTTCTTGCTCTCTGGTTAACTCCTAGATATTATTTAGAAGTTCTTCCTAAACATGCTTAATTAATTTTTTAAATTTTTCATTATGTTCAATTAGCCAACATATAGTACATCATGTTTTTGTTGTAGTGTTCAGTGTTTCACTAGTTGAGTACAACACCTAGTGCTCATCCCAACACATGCCCTCCTTAATACCCATCACCCAGGGGCGCCTGGGTGGCTCAGTCGGTTAAGCAACTGCCTTTGGCTCAGGTCATGATCCTGGAGTCCCGGGATCGAGTCCCCCATCGGGCTCCCTGCTTGGCGGGGAGCCTGCTTCTCCCTCTGACCCTCCCCCCTCTCATGTGCTCTCTCGCTCTCTCATTCTGTCTTAAATAAATAAATAAAATCTTGAAAAAAAAAATACCCATCACCCAGTCACCCCATTCTCCCCACCCCCTTCCCTTCTGCAACCCTCAGTTTGTTTCCTGGAGTCCAGAGTCTCTCATGGTTTGTCTCCCTCTCTGATTTCTTCCCATTCAGTTTTCCCTCCCTTCCCCTGTGGTCCTCTATTCCTTATGTTTCACTTATGAGTGAAGCCATATGGTAATTGTCTTTCTCTGCTTGGCTTATTTCATGTGGCATAAATCCCCTCCAGTTCCAACCATGTCGATGCAAATGGTTAGTATTCATCCTTTCTGATGGCTGAGTAATATTCCATTGTATATATGGACCACATCTTCTTTATCCATTCATCTGTTGAAGGGCATCTTGGCTCTTTCCACAGTTTGGCTATTGCAGACATTGCTGCTATGAACATTGGGGTGCATGTGCCCCTTCTTTTACTACATCTGTATCTTTGGGGTAAATACCTAGTAGTGTAATCGCTGGGTCATAAGGTAGCTCTATTTTTAATGTCTTGAAGAACCTCCATACCGTTTTCCAGAGTGGCTGTACTAGCTTGCATTCCCACCAACAGTACAAGAGGGTTCCCTCTTCTACACAACCTCAACAACACTTGTTAATTTTGTCCATTCTAGCTGGTGTAAGGTGGTATCTCATTGTGGTTTTGATTTATATTTCCCTGATGGTTAACTTAATTAATTTTTAAAAATTGTCTTCAGTGGGAGGGCTACTCCAAATTACTGACTCATTAGCTGATATGGCAGCTTTAGCTCTTACTTCAAACTTTTTTTTTTGTATCATTCTTTTATTCTTTAGGATTCTCATTAGATATATTTTGAATCTTCTCCCTCTACCCTGAATATCATCTAAGGTTTCCACCATAGTTTCTATTTCTTTTTCTGAGTTGTAATTTTAGCAATTTATTTAGTTCAATCTTACAGTATTTTCCTTCTTTCATCCTATTTCTAATCTGCCATAAAAGCCTTCTAAGTGTTATTTCAAATCATATTTTTCATTCTTTTTCAAAAATATTTCTTATACTTATTTTTTGATGTTCAATATTTACCTCTGTAAACATTTCACATGGTTATTTTATATTATGATTCCAGCATCTGAAGTTGTTGATATCTGTTTTTTGTTGTTTCTTCTGGTGGTTTATTTCCTTGTGTGTTGGTTGATTTTTGATTGTAAATTCAAATTTGGTCATCATTAATCTGGCAAAGTTGGCAAAGTTGGAAGTCTAAATTGAGAGTTTTTTCCTCCAGCAAGAAATTATATTTCTTATATATTATATTTCTTATACCTTATATTTCTTATAGTCATATTTCTCACACCCTGAAAGCCAGGGTGTGCTATTAAGCAATGATCGTTTTATTCCCAGTCCAAGGTGTTTGAGTTAATATGTGAGTCTCAGATTCAGTTTTTCTATCTTGCTTCTGGGACAAGGCTTGGTCTCCACATCACAGTTCTGAGATAAATTCTTGTCCTCAGTGCAGCCCTTGTCTTCTGGATGTAGTTACTGCTCACCATTCTGATATCAGTACACTGTTTACTCCTTATTTGCAATTTTTCTTATTTCTAAAATCCCAGCAGTGCAATAAAAATGAGATTTTACCCAGGATCTAGTTGTTTTGTCATGCAAAAGGCCTTCAGAGTACCTAATGTAGGATACTAAAAGAAGCAGAAACTTCATTCTAAAATTTTAATTCTGCTTTGAGAGTCCATTATAAAAATTAAATTGTTAAAATTATAAAAATAAAATTATAAAAATAATATAAAAATCATAAAAAATAAAATTCCTTGAGGGTGCCTGGGTGGCTCAGTTGGTTAAGTGTCTGCCTTCGGCTTGGGTTGTGATCCTAGGATCCTAAGGATCCTAGGGATCCTCCTCAGCGGGGAGCCTGCTTCTCCCTCTCTCTGCCTGCCGCTCCCTGCTGCTTGTGCTTGTGTTATCTCTGTCAGGTAAAGAAATGAAATCTTAAAAAAAAAAAAAAAAAAAAAAAGGATTCCTTGGGTGAAAATGTTGACTTCGCAAACTATTTAGAAAGCTAAATTTAAATTCAGATTAATTTTCTTCTAGTTATTTAGACCTGGTCTTTGTAAGTACTTAAAAAATGTCACAGATGATATTGTGGGAAAAAAAATGCCACAGACAACAGCATGAAGAGTATAGTTCTTTGTAAACTCCTAAATTTATTCATAGTAGGGCTGCATTCCATTGTACTCTTTTTATTTAAACTTTTAAAAATTTGAGTATAGTTCACAGAATGTTAAATTAGTTTCAGGTGTTCAGAATAGTGATTCAAAATCTCCATGTGTTATGCTCACCAGAAGTGTAGCTACTATCTGTCACCATGCAATGCTATTAGAATATGTTGACTGTATTCTCTATGCTGTACTTTGTGTTCCCATGACTTACTCTTTTTTAAAACTGATTGCTAGATTAGTAAATTTTAAACCTACTACACATTGGAAATACCTGGAAGGACTTTTTTTTTTTTTTAAAGATTTTATTTATTTATTTGAGAGAGAGAGAATGGGAGACAGAGAGCATGAGAGGGAAGAGGGCAGAGGGAGAAGCAGACCTCTTGCTGAGCAGGGAGCCCGATGCGGGACTCGATCCCGGGGACTCCAGGATCATGACCTGAGCCGAAGGCAGTCGCTTAACCAACTGAGCCACCCAGGCGCCCCACCTGGAAGGACTTTTAAACAAATTCCTTAAGCCTAACCGGAATCAGCTCATTTAGATTCGTAGGTGATGGGGAACTAGAAAATTGGGACCCAGGAATTTGTCTTTTTTTTTTTAATTTTTTTAGAGATTTATTTATTTATTTTAGATAGAGAGCTAGAGAGTATGCGAGAGAGGGGGCTGACAGAGCAGAGGGAGAGGAAGAGAATCTCAAACCAACTCCTTGCTGAGCTTGGAGCCTGATGTGAGCCTGATCTCGTGACCTTGAGATCATAACCTGAGCTGGATGCTCAACTGACTCAGCCACCCAGGTGCCCTGGGAATTTGCATTTTGAATAAGCTACCAGGTAATTCTAATGTGCAACCAAGTTTAGGAGCCACAGATCTAGAAAACGTCTGCTTTGCTTTTGCCAGTGAGAGATATTTTAAGGGTTCTTCTCTGAAATTCATTTATCAACTATTCCTTTGCTTAGAAATTCCTCCCCTCGCCCCATTTATTTGCTGTACACATAAAAAGTGCAATGGAGGACATAAGATAAAACACATCTTCAACGAGTTTATGGTCTTTATGGTAGGATCAAGCATGCACTCATATATCTTGCAGAAGGTATTTGCAATATCATAAGACAAAATTCAGTGTTGAAAAGGAAGCGACTGTGGGAATTCCTACAGTAGTCATCAGGGCTATTGGCCAAGATAGGAAGTTGAGACTTGAATGGATATTTTAAAAGCCTTAAGAGAGAAAAAACAAAGAAAAACAGAGTCTTCAAAGGCCTTGAGTCAGTTAGGCAGAGATTTAGTGAACACAACAAAAAAGTTTCCTTTTTCTTTTTTAACCAGATGTTCGAATTCCCTGGAATTGTAAGAGTATAACAATATACTCTATCTAGCCTTTGCTAAATAGATGTGAAAAATGGCTTTCAGCCTTGAATAACTATGTGGTAATAGAACCATCAGGGGCAGAAAGATGCCTTCCTGCCAATAAATATTTATTACTGAGGTTTGGATTTAGGGCAAAAATTACCATCTCCATGTTGATTCTTTGATAGTAAGTTAATGATTTCCTCACCTGCACATGGTGTCCCATAGCTATTTTGGTTCATCATTAGTTGGAAAGAGTAACAACCTGTAGGCTGAATCAATCTTTGACATAGAGTTTGAAGAGGAAAAGGACAAGGAAGGGAAAAGATGTTGCCTTTGAAATATACAGTTGCAGCATACTTGATAGTGTAGAATGAAGACTCTAATGATTCTTGTAGGTTTTAACTTTACAGTCAGCTTTAGCAAACTCTTAACTGTTCCATGAAAAAGTTGCCTCTGTCATTTCCTGTCATTTAACCCAAGTTGTTTCCTTCCTTAACCACAGGTTACAATTATACTTTACTTTTTCTCCTTCTTCTTTATCTCTCTCATTAGAATGAAGCTATCTGAGACAATAGTGTCTGTTTAGTTCCACCTTTGAATCCCCATAGCCTAGAAATGTTGAACACAGTGCTTGTTAAATATTTGTTGAATAAATGAAATGCTGAAGTGCTTCAACAATGGTGGAATGCTGAGTGTCTACTGAAACAAATCCAGATTCATAGCAAATGTACTCATTCTTTTATTTCACTTCATAAGTAATCTCCTTTGACATCTTTGGGGTGCCATTTAATACTTATATTTTAGTTACCTCCTTTGTTAAGGCAAAGAGGGCATCTCTTAACTGGCTTCTGATAGTCTCGGCTTGCAACCCATCCTAAATGTGGCTGCTAGACCAGTTTTTCCAGAACATTTTTTCCTGTCATGCCTCTGTTGAAAGCATTCCATAGCATCTGATTATTTAGAGACTACTATAGAATATTCATTGGACTGCTTCCTTTACTTTAATTTCAGCTTTCTTATCCAACATTACTCCTCTTCTCCCTTGGTGAAATTTCTACCTCATTCACATTTACAGATCTGTCTTCTCCCACAGCCTTTTGCTTCCTTCAGATATATCATGGATGATCTCACTTGATGGCATGGCTGATTCCAGCTGGTATGGTACTTATTTTCCATCTATCTGTTAAAATCCTATTAGTTAAAAGACTCAACTGTAAATAAAGGCTTCCACATTAGTCTAACTTGTGGGATTATTCCTTCGTCTTTATTGTCCCAAAGCCCAAATATCCCTTTGTTTTCCCTGATAACATCATACGCTTATTATCTGATTTTCACATATAAACTTTCTTGTGTGTGTAGTCTACATATCGAAGTATCTTATAAATTCCCCTGTTTATATGGTTAGGTATTTCCCTACATCTTTACTCAGTACCATTGATAGGGTAGACACTCAAAAACCAACTGCTGAACAAATAAATAAATTAATAAATAACTTTTGGAAGAGCAGTATGTTAAGAGAGGGAACTAGATCTGTTATGTTGGATAATTTTGGTTTCCTCTTTTGATAGTGATTTGTTGATACTGGATACCTTGTGCACAGAGTTGAGCATTCTTGGCTGAGCAAGAATACCATAATCACTGTATTTGCCCAGGAGGGATAGTGGAAGTGGCACATTGTATGCAATAAGTTCAATTGAAGTGTATAAAATTGACTTGTTTGTAGGTAGAAAATGGTCAGATATTGAAAGGTTAATAGTGTTCAACCTAATATTTCCTGATCTTAAATTTTAGATGATTTCAAACTTACTTTTTTTTTTTTGAAGATTTTATTTATTTATTTGACAGAGAGACAAAGCAAGAGAGGGAACACAAGCAGTGGGAGTGGGAGAGGGAGAAGCAGACTCCCCGCAGAGTGGGGAGCCCGATGCGGGGCTCGATCCCAGGACCCTGGGATCATGACCTGAGCTGAAGGCAGACGCTTAACGACTGAGCCACCCAGGTGCCCCCAAACTTACTCTTTTTTACCTTGTGAAAATCTTGATACTCCTCTCAGAATTTGTGCCAATGAATTAGTTCATGTGTGAGTCTATCATCAAACAGTTGGCATATATCCAGATGATTTAGGTGTGGTGTAGCTATGGTTAGGCATGGCTTGAAATCTATAGATGGATAAGACTGACTACTGCCTTTTCTAAGGAGAATAGATGAAAATCAATATTCTGGTACTAAATGGCAGAGTTATCACATTCCTTGTTAATACACAGCTAATTTGTCTATTTAAATGCTATGTATAGGAGCCTTGTAAAGTAATATGTCATGAATTTCCTTAGAACTAGGAACCTTTAAAGATTTTTTTTTTTTTATCTGAGAGAGAGAACATGATAGGGTAGAGGGTCAGAGGCAGAAGCAGACTCCCTGCTGAGCAGGGAGCCCAATGTGGGACTCGATCCCGAGACTCCAGGATCATGACCTGAGCCGAAAGCAGTCACCTTACCAACTGAGCCACCCAGGCACCTGAACTAGGAATCTTTGATCAAAATTCAGCTCTTTAATTTTCATATCAATATTGGGTCTTGTATTAGTAACAGTTTTTAATTATGTTCAGCAAGTTTAACTCTACTAATGTGCTTATGTTTTCTGCTATGTAGTACTTTTTGACCATATGGAGTCTTTAATTTGCATTTAGTGTTTGCTATCCATCTTCTCAATGGACTATGGAACATCGACAAATTACTAATCACTGAGGGCAAGACAGTAATGAGCAGCTTCCTTAGCATGAAATATTTTATTTCTGCTTCTCAAGCTATACTTAAGATGTGCAAACAAATCCATAAATTGTTCACATTATATTATTATTATTATTATTTTTGAATTTCCACTTGGAAAACTTAAAGTCAGGACCTCATATCATGTGCCAAGTCTGATATTGAGATCCTGGCTGCCTAGAGGTCCTTCACTGGAAGAAATCTGGGATGTTGTCTAGAGGAGGGGCCCTGCATTTTGTGAGCCTTATGTATAGTCAGTGACTTACTATAGGGAGATAAGTGTGATGTTAGAGTTTGAACAGAAACAAAAACAATAATTTAGTTTTCAAATTAAAACAGTTGGATTTCTGAGTTGGAACAAGACTCTTGCAATATTTCAGCTTAGTTTTGACCTGGTGGAACCACTCCTAAACTGTGGTTCTGACACCTTACTTTGACAATAAATGCCAACTCTAATTAGTATGTCCTTATGCTTCCTGTCTGTAAAACAGAGGTAAAACTGTATTACCTTTTTCATTGTGCACTAATAACCTCTTGTCAGGTAAAATTAACCCAAGAGGAAAGTCAGAGCCACCTAAATAAAATAACTAAGTAATTTTGACAGGGGGAAGTGTATTTATAATCTTTCTTTATGTTTTAATGTGAGTTGTCTTCTTCCTTCCCTCCTTCCATTTCTTTCTTCATTCTTTTCTCCTCTTTTTCTTTATTCTGTTGTCCTCAGAGCCCAATTAGACTTTCCAATAGAGACTGAGGGAAAGAGTGTTTGGAAAGGGTAACTGTCAGTTGCATTTAGCTGAATTAATGTTTTAGGTATATGGAAAACCCAAGGTGCTATGATGGACATAAATTGAGAAAGTTCATGTGTGAGGATTAGAAAATTGGCAGGGGAACTAAAAAAAAAGCTAAAATATAAATTTATCTTGAAAGAGGAACACAACGTTGATGACGCCAGTTTTCTAGGGAGGGTGGCAACACTAGATGAAGGTGATAAACAGTCTATTCTAGAGGGGTTGGGACAGTAACATGTAAAACCTTAAGATCTAAGCATGGTTCAGTAATCAGAAGTCGTCTTTGTTAGACTCTGAATTCATTAAGGGCCAAGATGTGTCATGTATTATAATACTTTTATTCCAGAGTCTGGCACATTGAGGTGGTGAGAGTTTTTTAAATTAATGGATGGATGGATGAATTAGGGATCTGGCCAAGGTGAAACTCTGGCAGCTTCTGCACTATGATTTCTATAGTCTATGATGATTTCCAGCTCTTGGATTTGCTGCTTCCATCCTGTAACTCACATTTACCTCTTCATTTTGAACACGAAGACTTGAAAGACTGCTTTCTCTCTCGGTGTCACTGTCAATTAACCTGTCATAGCAAGGCTGTGCCCGAGGAATAAATGGTGTAGGGTGACAGTGATGTGCCATTTACTGACTGTGATTTTGAGTTTGGTGTGTGTGTGTGTGTCTCTTATGACTCTTTTGCTCCTTGCTAAACTAATATATGTTCATTGTTAAAAAAATAGAAAACAAAATAAGTAAAACCTCAGATTACTCATAATCCTATCACCTAGAGACAATCACTCTTAATATTTTGAGTCCCATTCTCATAGGATTTTTATTCATTTATTCCTATTCTTCCTAGTCATTGAAGTGTAAGGATATATATATATATATGTATGTATATAAACATATATATACACTTAAATGATTATATACATAAATTTAAATGAGTATATCAGTATCACTGAACATGTTATAGAATAATTCCTTCATAGATTTTTTGAATTGAGCACACTTCTTCAAAGGAAATGGGGATCAGGAAAAAAAATCAAATGTAAGCCACATTTCTATAAATAGTAAGAAAAATGTTAATGTTATTTATTATTAAAACATCATGGACTAGTTAGTGACTGACTCAAAATCAAGCATAGAACACTGCTTACCAATTGATACAGACACAAAAAGATAGGCTCACTGTTAGTAAGGATATGGGGAAATGGGCATGCCCATATTCAGTTTGTGGAACTATACACTAATGCTATTTTTATGGAAATTACTATTTGTATATTTAACTTCAATTATGGAAAATTTAAAACATATACAAAAGTAGAGAAAATATCATAGTGAGCCTTCTATGTATCTCCATCACCCAGTTAGAAAAATGAAAAAGTCAAATTTTGTTTCATCTACACCCTAATCATTAGTCAACAGTACCCATTATTTTAAAGCAAATCTAATATGCAATTTGATTCTTAATTTATAGTATTCAAAAGGCAAGGATTGCTTAAAAAATCACAACACCAATATCAAATCTAAAAAATTTAACAGTAATTTCTTAATATCCTTAATGTTCAAGTTTCCCAGGTTCTCATTTTGTTTTCTAGTTTGTTTGAGTCAGTCTCCAAATAGGGTCATCAGTTGTAATTAGATGACACGTCTCAAGTCTTTTTTTAATCAGTGAGTTCATATACCACCTCTTTTTTTCTTGTAGTTTTTTGGTTCAGATGTTTTTTCTTAGAAGGTTTCCATATTTTGAATTTTGCTGATTTCATCCCAAGTTGTTGTTTACCTATTTGATTTCTTTGAGGTACATGCAGTTTGTATGGTAAGGGCAAAAGAGATATTTTCTCTCTACCTTTTCTCTTCTTCCTCTATTTTTTTTCTTTTTAATTTTCAGTCTAATGAGTTGGTTCCTTAGCATCTGAAAGTGGTCAGTGATTTTTTTTTTTTTTTAGCGTCCTTATAAATTCATGGATTGAAACTACTACATGTTTGAAGTAATTGTACTTAATGATTCTTACTGAATTTATGACCCAAGTTGCCCCAATTTTGGCCAGTGTTGTCTTTGCCAGTTGGCTCATGGATGCTTTTGAAATGAAACTTGAAGTCTTTAATAGATTTCCTGATGGTAAGATATTCCAAGCTAATCTTAGAGTTTTCTACCACAGACTTGTATTTACCATTTCTTCAAGGAGTCCTGCTTTCTTTAAATGGGCAATGGTGTTTAGAGGCCACAATTTGGATAATAGGGGTGCTCTTCACTGCCTAGTCCTTCTTTCTTTTTAATACACAAGCTAGGAATATGATTTTTTTTAGATGAAATATATCATGAATTACACTCATACTTCTAATCCATATTCAGGAATACAGGCTTTTTAGTTTATCAGTCTTGTATCTGTTTCCTTTGTTCATTGCTCAACATCTCAACTCTCAAGAACATCAACATACTTTCTGCTTAATCATGCAATGCATGAACAATAGTCTCAGAATAATGATACCAACAACTATTGCCAATAACATGATTACTAAAAATTGTATGTTTTCAATTCTTTCTTACTGTATATCACACTTGGAAGTTATACTCAAACCCCTGGTTTTCATGGGCCACTTGAACAGTCATTTCATCTGTTGTTAGGCCATTACTCCAAACCTAATCAGCTTAATTTGTTTCATTATGATTTCAGTGTTCACACGTTGTGTTTTTAGATAGAATTTTATAATTATCCAAGTACATTTTTTATGTCAAAGCTATAAAATTCAGATAAGTCTAGTTTCAGTTCTTATCTCTTAACTGTTTACTTCTAAGAACCAATTAAAAAAATTTTAAGGTTTCATTTTTCAATTTTTAAAAAATACAGTAACTGTAGGTTCATTTATGCTTGCTTTTTTGCACTTTGGATTTTATTGTGGCAATCATTCTGTATTAGTATATATGGATATTCCCCTTTACTTTTGTACAGCTGCATACTCTTCTGTGTTGGATTTAATGAGTCCTCTGATGGATATGGTTTCCAGTTTTCTGTTATTACAAATAATACTATATTTCATATATATGAATTATGAGCCACTTTTGGGCCAGCTTAAATGTCTATTTCTCCACATAGCATTGTTGCCTCTGGAGAAATTACCCCCTCTGAGCACATTTTTGTGTATCATGTAGAATTTAGGGTGGGGTAGAAGTAAGGTGTGTGTATCAGACAATGAGACTTGATGGAGTAGATCTAGATAGCAGCACAATGACATTCAAGACCAAATGGTCTTTAATGTGAAGCTGAGAAATTTTAGCTTTTATATTTGAGGCAAAGGAAACTGAGTGAAGGTTTTGAGTATGGGAGTAAAGTGCTCATGTAAGCAATCATAAGGTAAGTCTGTGGCTTGAGCCAAATGACTGGTAAGGAGCCAGTTTCCTAGGTGGGTTCTTCACTTAGCAGGCTCAGTATGTTGAGCTTCTCTTTCATAGAGGCTTTGATTCAGTGATATTTGTGATTTTTCTGTGGAAAAAAATTCTGAAGAGCTTTTGAGTAATCAGTGAGGCCTGAGCACTTTGTCAGCTAAAGTGCCCTGAAATCAATGCCACAGTGCTGCCATGAACATACTAATTTCTTTCCAACATTCAAATTACATAGTTACTACTCTCCACAGTCCACTTCACCTGGAAATTGCAGAATTTCCACTTCCTTCTTCGAACTATGAAATGGTCTCTTCTCCAATGTAGGAAAATAATTGAAATTTTCCTTTATTATTTTCATCACTATATTTTGATAGTTTTTTTTTCTTTTTTGGACAGAGCCAGTGCTAGCTGTGATGTTATGGCCAAATCAATGTAGGTCTCAAATTCATATTTGGAAAGGCAGCAAATTGATCTTTTTAGATTTAGGAATCCATGTTTCTACAAGCTTGAGCATCATGTATTTTCCTGTAGTCTTATGAGAACCGTGAACAGTGCTGACCCCTGAACTGAGCAGCATCAGTTCTTCCCTAATGTATTTATGGTTTGATTTGAGGTCAGTGTTTTCCTCAGATGTGGGTACTGAGTGGGGTAAAGGCGGAGCAAGGAATCGGAAAAACTCATTCTAAAGATTTTCTGGACTAATAAACAAAGGTAATTTTGGAAAAAGAATGGAGTGAAGAGAATTTACCCCTAAAAAAGTAAGATGATTTTTAGAGTTGCAATAGTTGAGGAAGTCTGATATAAGTTCAAATATAGACTAACCTGTTGATGAAATTCTTGAAAGTCTCTATTCTTGCAATAGGTGTTTGTTGATTATCTACTATTTTCTAGGCTCTGAGAATATAGAAGTGACCAAAATGGGCATGGTCACAGCTTTCCTAAGGTTTCCATACCAGTGGGGGAAATAATAAATAAGTAAACACATAAATAAAATAAGCAAATATTACAATAAGTACTATGAAGAAAATGAAGTAGTGTGAGAGGATAGAGAATACTTGCATATTGGAGGGGTGATTTTCATTGGGTGATGAGAAAAAACCTCTTATGAAAGTGACTTTTAGAACAGAGACCAGAATTGTAAGAATAAATACCCGATAATCTGTAGAGTTTTAGAAGTTTATTAAGTGTAATTCAAATAGCACTTAGTTCGTTTATAGTACATGTAAGAATTTCATATATATTAAAGGATGCACCTCAAACAATGAGGAGCTGTTGACCATTCAAACAGTGGTGTTAGATAAATGTGTATATTACAAGTGGATGATAAATTTGAACACAAAAAATGAAACCATGAAATGTTAGAAGGAAACATGGATAAATATGTATGTGATCTTGGGGTGGGAAAGAAATTCATAAAAACAGTCAAGAAAATCACAAAGGAAAACACTAGAAAAATGCAGGAAATGTGGCAATGCACATAAGGCTCACAAAATACACCAAGAAAACGCTAACAACTCAACTAATAAGGCAGCAAGCAACATGGGCAAGTGATTCACATAAGAGTACATACAGATTCTGAACTTACACTGCAGAAAGAGTCAGCCATAGTGAAATAAATTCTATAGAAAACAAGAGGAATGATGTGATTTTTGTGATGGTGGCCAGGAAGAAATGATGATATTCACTGATTCTGATGGTGGGTTGGTCTTCACATATTCAGGTACTTTTCATGTCAGTGGTAGTCTGTCAACCTTTAATCTTCACATTTTAGGAATGTGTATCAAAAAATTAAGATTAAAATTCACCTTAGACAGAGTAATTTAACATCCATTACTCCCTTTTCAAAGGGAGTAATATGAGATGGAGATAAAGATATAAATGCAAGAACATTGGCCAAAGCATGGTTTAAAAGAGAATAAGATGGGTAGCAACCTAAATGCTTAACAGTAGGGGAAGGTACGACAGTAAGATTTTGCAGCCATGAAAATTGATCTTTTGCAGGTTTTTAAAGGATAAGGGAAGATACTTGTGATATAATGATAGGCATAAAAACAGAATTTTAAACTGTGCAGTAGGTATTTCATGCAAAAAATGTGAATTTTGTGTTTAGACAGCCATCCACAGATCAGTGTCTTTGGCACTCTCTTTCACCATCTTTCCTGAAGAAAAACCAACAGTTGACATGGTAACAAACTGGAGGTAAGATTGTAGATGGATTTTATTATTTTCTGTATTTTTCACATGTTTTATGAAGAGCATATATTACATATCTAATCAGGAAAAAATGATATCTAAAAAATGACAGGCATCCCTTAAAACACAGTTATGTAGACTGGAAACTCTCAGTGTGGAACATTGACAACAGGACTCTTTCCTCTCTACACCTGGCTCCTGTGGGAGCAGCCTTGTATGGAAGGATGGGAAGGAGTCATTATTACTACTTTTTAGAGGACCCAGGGGTTCCAGATAGGGCAAAGGAGTGAAAATCAGTAAGAGAAAATACTTCAGAGGAGTATGCAGCAGGACTGGCTGCCATGTGGTCACCTGCCAAGTAGTTCATTTCTAAAACACGTCTACCTTTACTCCCTGAATTGTTTCAGTGCCACCTTATCACATTATTTAAACTCCTATCAGAGATTAACTTGGGATAATAACCTCCTATATATGAGTGTAAGAATGATAATATATGGGTAGATTAAGGGTCTGTCCAATCCTCCATACTTGAGTATGATTTAGGACAAAAGCAGTTGGATTGAAAACATTGGAGAGATAAGGAGTTGTTCTCATGGGAAGGGAAAGGCAGGGCTTTTTGGGGTATGGTGCTCTTTGTCAGGTAGGAGCCTGTTTGGAGTTGAGCTGTGGGGAGGGCCTTTCACCAACATGAATGCTCTGTGAACCTGGGTAGCAGGAGAGAGGGTGGTATGGAGTAGCAGTTAGGATCTCAGGTTGTAGGTTCAGATAGACCTGTGTTTAAATTCTGGATCAATGAGTGAATTATTTGGAGAGTGTTTTAATTACCTCTAAGCTTCACTGTCTTTGCTTCTATCATGGGAAAAATACCTACTTCATAGGATAAGGTAGAGGAAGTACCTGCTTCATAGGGTAAGATAGAGTAAGGTAATGCATGGCCCATTGCATCATTCAATAAATGTTAGGGATGTAGATAATGATGTCATTAATGGGGATTGGTAGAGTCATTCCATAGAAAGGGAAAGGTACTAAACATCGTGCTGGAGGGCAAACAATCTTTTTCTTTTTCTTCTGGCTTTTGGAAGCTTCTTGTATGTAAAACCCAGAAACCAGACAAGAATATCAGTATAAAAAATTTCTACCTCTCTCTTCCTAAGTTGGTGGCTGCTGGTATGGCAAAATGAAGTTTTCCTTGTTACTCATTTGCTATCATACTTCAAAGTAAATGACTCAGTGGTACCCCAGTGACCTGAAAAAATTAACTTATCTTCAAAGCTTGTTTTCATCCAAGGAGAATCTGAGTCAGTTACTAGGGAACCAAGGAAATGGAAATTAAATTGAACTTGAATATGGAGGACGTGATTGGGTTGTTTGTGAAGTTTGCCTGGTGTACCTTATTATAATGTAATAAAGCCCAACAGGAATAGCTAAAAAAAACATTGAGTACGAAGTATTAGGCTTTCTCTAAGTGGTACCAAAAAGCCAAATTTTTGTATTTATGCTTCTATGTAAACATCATTAAGACGAGGTTCTGTATTGCCCCAAAAGGTACATTTTAGTAACTCCTACAAAATTAAAGCTGAATTTTATGAGTCTTTTCATAGGCAAATGTTCTGTCAGCAGATGTTAACGAAGATGCATGAAGAGGAGAAAGTGAAGTCGACATTGGCCTCTCATGTTTGCTGATGGTGTAAAACTTCCCAGCCACCAGAGCCCAAAGGCTGGCGGTAAACTGCATTGCCCCAAAGAACAACATAAATCTCTGCGTTCTCTTTGAGTAGAATGGTTTTCACAAAAAACATGGTGTGTCATGTTAGCAAACTGTTTCATAGACCTTTCCCAGCTCCATGACATCAGGGCCAGGCCAAGTTGAACCAGCCATATGTAGTCCTCTTTGCTGGTGATAATGAAATGTGATGTAGCTGGGTCTCTGTTTCCCGGGGTTCCTGCCTCCATGCTATATCTTCATTTTATTGACCACAGTTACCCAGTTGTGGGTAAAGACTTACCAGTCATTCACAACATTGACCTGATGCCAGGCCAGATCACACCCTAGGACTATTGGTCCTTTACAATAACCAGTGACTTTGACTGAATGGTGTGTGTGTGTTTTATATTTAGTTCCTCCTTTGTCATAGTTTGTTTCCTTGAGATTAGAGTCAGCAAGAATTATTGAGGAACACTGGATAGTGGATCAGAAGGTTATGGTTATAGCTGTCATTCTGTAATAATCTGTATCTTTGAACTTGAGCAAGTTATTTAAATTCTCTGGGCTGGGATTTGTCATCAGTAATGTTAGAGGATTGGATGTAATATTCTTACCTTCTTTTACTAAAATGTGGTGAGTTTGCTCTATCATATGCTCAGTGATGTGCAATATATAGGTACTTAGAAGGGATGGAAGAGAAGCATAAGACATACTCCATGCCCATGAGGAATATATATTCTTCTTCAGGGAAGGAGGGAATAATTAAATGACAAAATGAACTGTTTTGGGATTATAATGAGTGGTCAGATGTGTGGTTAGTGGATATAAAACTTGGAGTTAGGCACTCATTTAAGGTCTCTTCAGATGATGATGTTAATGAATATGGAGTAGTCAGGGTAGGGCTGTGGTAAGCTGTACTGATGGGAGAAGTGTGCAGAAAGCAGGATTTTTACAGGTGGAGATATGGAGGGTAGGCATGCAAGACACAGTGACAAAGTCTATTCTTGGTAAAGGAATCAGCAGAAGCAGAGAAGAGGTTATTGGAAGAACACTTGGGATTTGGCTTCTGTATGCTCTCTGTCCCCTGCATTTTTTCAATGTGACTTTGCTTATATGAAATCTGTTTTTGTGGGTCAAATCTCATTTTTCCCTTCTCCTACTTCACAGTTCTAAGGCAGCGTTATCAAAAGTCTGCAATGACATACTCAGAAGCTCTGGATGAGCATGGCATCTCTTTAGGTCCCAAGAGCACAGAAGATGTATTGCATGATCACAGCAGTGATTCATGGACTCACAACCTTTCATTTGTGATGATACTTGGTGGGTGGGTGGTGGGGAGTTCACACTTGCGGCATACTCCTCTCATGGGTCTACTCAGTATTGGTGGTATTCCTAGCTGCCGTGCTGGCAAACCCCCCACCCTTTTCCACAGAAGAAAGTATACCAGACTGAAAGCAAGCACAAGTGATGATGCATAGCAACTATCTTAGTTCACACCATTAAAGTATTCCCTTACGAATTTGGGTAGTATAACCATTTCTTAGTTAATGGCAATGATAGATGTCATTTATTGTGTGTTTAATATGTGCTAGATATTATGCTAAGCACTTGAGGAAGATTATATCATTTAAGCATTGTAATAACTTCATAGGATAAGGAGAATTACGCTCATCTTTTCCATGTACCTGATTCTGTATCAAGTGTTTTAAATGTATTTATTACCTTATTTAATTCTAACCACGGCATTGTAAAATGTTTACTATTGTTATCACCATTTTATAGACAAGGAAACAGACTCTGAGAAAGAAAGGGACTTGTACAGGCAAATGCTTTCCTGGCAGTAAGTAATAGAGTTGGGATCCAAACTAAGTTTCTATAAATCCAGAAACTATGTTGTTAAGCACAATAATATGACCTAAAAAATTATGTGGAGCACTTTTCACACCCGATAATAACCTGAAAGGGTGTCTGACCCTGCAGCCCAGAAACATTGATGTGCAGGATTGTGTTCTGTGATTTTAAGTTGCGCTGAATACTGCTAATTTGAAATCAGGCAATTGGAGGAGAAAAATGATAACTGGTAACATTAGGACCCTCCAGCCTTGCTGAGCAATAGCATTTGCTGTTTGGAATAATGATCAGAATAAAGATGTTTTCCCCTGATGATGTGGTGTGTGACTGGCCCTTAATTTATTTTGTGCAGAACACAGGTGATGTGCTCAAGTTTGCTGGTAACTCACAGGTTAATGTAAAATCACAGGAATATCACTCCCATGTGACTTCCAGGCTCCTCCATCTGGTTAGAGATCCTGAATAATTAATACATCTTTTGATTAAACACTTTTATCCTAAATGTTGGCACATGATGTTCACATGGATAGAATTAGGATTTCAACACCTACCAATGTGTGAACTGAGGGAGGAGAAGTATGGGACATGGCAGGCACCAAGTATCCATTGTGCAATAGAGGGGGTCAAAGAATGGATGTTAGGGAATTAAAAAATGTAAGAGGCTTGTCTGACTGCATTAACACGAATCTGTACCTGTGAATGGAAATGGAATCCTTCTTCCCACTTCCCTGCCTAAAGGCAATGCCAATTTGGGACGAAACTGACCTGCACATCTATGTTAAGTACCAAATAAATAATTAAGTAGTATCTATACAGTGCAAGACATCATGCTCAGCACTAGGAAAACAGGGGAAGAAGACATACAGAGATTCCTGGCCACTTTCAGCTTATGGTATGGCTTAGATAAATGTGTGATGACATTGACCAGGTGTGCTAGCTCCCTGAAAGGAACAGGATAGGGTATTAGGACAGCACTTCATAGGAAGTGGAAATGAGGATCAGGGAAGGCAGCCTCAGGAAGAGATATCTCAGTTCAGATTGAAACCTGAGGAGGAGTTGGCTAAACAAGGGAGAGTTGGTTTGGGTAAGTGGCAGAGCAGAGAGGTGTTGTTTGGTGTTGCCTTGGTGGTGGAGGTGGTTGGTGGGAAGGTAGAGGGGGAGTAGGAGGGACAAGAAATGAAGCAGGAGAGATAGGCAGAGTTGACATTATAGAGGGTTTGGTCATTGCCAAGAATATTGTTTTATTCTAAGGGCAATCATTGGAAGATTTCAAGCAGGCATCTTGTAAAACAAGTTTCAGCTGGTGATAGGAGACCATGG
Organism: Mirounga leonina; assembly: GCF_011800145.1. Classification (NCBI taxonomy): domain Eukaryota; kingdom Metazoa; phylum Chordata; class Mammalia; order Carnivora; family Phocidae; genus Mirounga; species Mirounga leonina. Next base: position 28,775,222 of record NW_023270426.1, on the reverse strand, counting down.
TAATGCTAATAGTTAGCTCCAGTAATTCAAGTCCAAAATGAATTATCTTTGGATGGATTTCCTGGATTGTCTGCCTGATTTAGATTCCTTCTTCAATTGTAGAACACTCCATGATTCAGATGCCACCTGGGTTCATGGGACATTTTAGAACACAGGGACCTGGCTAGTTGAGATGATGAGAATGTGACAAGAGTAAGACTGAACTCAGCAGTCTTACAAATGCATTCTGTATTCTAGACAGAGGAGGGATGAGTGTGGAATGGCTCAACTGAGCAGCAAAGAAGGATCAGTGGCATAGTATGTGGCCTGAAAAGTGTAGCTTCGGCCTCTGAGTCATGTTTTAGGGAGCTGTGTGTGGATATTAGCTAACCAGAACTGGGAATATGAGTCAAGCCAGACTGACTTCTTGTCTGAGTATCTTGCATTAACCTTTATAGACCAGTGGGCAGTGGAGTATGGGGTTCAGTCTGCTTTTATTTTTTATTTATTTTTTAAAGATTTTATTTATTTGACAGAGACACAGTTAGAGAAGGAACACAAGCAGGGGCAGAGGGAGAGGGAGAAGCAGGCTTCCCGCCAGGCAGGGAACCCAATGTGGGGCTTGATCCCAGGACCCTGGGATCATGACCTGAGCCGAAGGCAGACGCTTAACATCTGAGCCACCCAGGCACCCCTTCAGTCTGCTTTTAAATAAACCAGTTTAATGCTGGCTTTAAGATCAGGGGGTTGGATGTTTGTCTTATAACTCTTCTCCTGGCAGAAGGTTTTGTAATTTGGCCTTCTTGTTCTCTGTTTGCTTCTGGTTATCTGTAGTCTATTGTGACTTTATGTAAAAATGTGAAGTCTTGCTACTTACATGAGTTAAGACATCACCAGGTGCTCTAATAGATTCTCGAAATGCTGCAGTCTTGGCCTAAAGTTTATCAGTGTCGAAATGACTCTGGGCTGATCACAAAATATTTGGGAATTGCCCATACATTCAGTACTATAGAGGTTCTATAGTTCACAGTTACTATTTGGAAAATTATTCTCTCAATTTAGTTAATTATTAATGATTTAACAATTATCTATTTTATAGAGGGCTGTCTTCTATGTGCAAGGTAGAATTAGATAGAAACCAGGTAAGGCTCTGCCTTTAAACCCAGAGGAGAAAGGGGGAGAGAATCAAGAGAGAGAACATGTTGCTACAATGTGAAGGATTTTCCCTTGAGAATGGATGAATGGTAAGTGTCATGAAACTTGGTCAGCACCCGTCCTTAAACAAAGGAAAATTGGTCTCTGCTTTTTTCCTGTGTGCTTCTGTATGAGATGTTAAGAGGTTCTTTCTTATTAATTTAGCATCAAGAGATAGGTAGGTGAGCCAGTGATTCACTGTAACCAGTGTCCATATACAGCTCTCTTTGCTTTTTCTGATTTTTAAATGGATGCAGGCCATATGGTTAAATTATATATTTAGTATACCCAATACTTGACTCCTCTTATCATTGCTTGACAGTATCTTTAAACTTCAGTGGACCAAAAAATTCAATTGCACAATTATTGCTCTGACCAAGAGCAATAAAATTGGTGGATGAAATAAGGATTAGTTAGGATGACATAACCAGGACCACATAGCACCCATGAGTACTCTCTTTCTTAGTAAAATTTAACTACTGTATACCCTCCCCATCCAAACTAGTAATTTATATGGATCATATACATGGATATTGATCCCCCCAACCCCTGCCCAAGAAGTTTACAAATTATACTTGGTGACAACTATAGGCATGACAATAATCATATTATATACATTTCCTTTTTTTTTTTTTTTTTTTTTTCTGGTGTTCTCACACTTCTCGTAACACTCTGAAGTGCATTTACGGCAGCTTGATCTTCCCATCCCTGTAAGACTGACTAGATATTAATTCTCCAATTTTACAAATGAGAAGGTGGGGACAGAGTAGGAGATGAGTCACTCATGGTCCACATAGCTGGTAAGTTTCAGTACTAGGGCTAGAAGCAGGTCTTCTGACTAGCACATTTTTAGCATGGTGATTAAAAACAGGGAACTTATCTGGGATCAAGTCCTAGCCCTGCCAGTACAAACTATACACTTGCTCAAAGCTTATAAGCCCTGGAACTCTGGGTTTTCTCAGTGAGACAGTGGAGTTCACGATAAAATCTACTTCTTGGCACATTTGTGGGATGCAGCAAGTTGATGGGTGTGCAGTGTTTAGTGTTGTGTCCATCACATAGTAAGCACTCAAACACGGTTAGGTAACACTTGGGCTAGATCCTCGTCTGCAGTCCACATGGTTTTGTCCTATGGTCTGTACATAGAAGTATGACACGTTGAAACTTCAGCAAATAAATAGGAAAACAAAAAGGGATACAGCACCATCTTAAAACTGTGTCTGCACTGAACAGCAGGCTACTCGCATTCAACAGAGCTGTTTTCCCCAGCAGGGACTGCTGAGTCTGTTTCCTTTTTTCCCTTTGCTGGCAAAGTTTTAGCTTTTCACACATCTTACACAGCAAGCTGTGGTGATTCTTCCAAGTTGGCCCCATTTACCTTTGACTCCGGGGCGGGGGGGGGGGGGCAGGGAAAGCTAGACTTTTCTGAGCATGCTTGAAAAGCTAGCAGTCTGAGACTTGGATTGTCCTTGCCTCACGTTTGTACCACTTGCAGCTCCACCAAGCTGTTACTTAAAAGGTCTTGGATGTTCTCTGAGTAAAGTTAGCAGGTAACTGTGGTCAGTATACGTGGGGTAGACACTTGAATTTAGCACATAACAAGCGTGGGACACACCTTCAAGTGTCTGTTCTCCTAGAGGAGACTTTATTTTTTCACACTTTTAAAATTTTATTATGTTAATCATCATACATTACATCATTAGTTTTTGATGTAGTGTTCCATGATTCATTGTTTGCGTATAACACCCAGGGCTCCATTCAATACGCGCCCTCTTTAATACCCATCACCAGGCAACCCAACCCCCCACCCCCTTCCCCTCTAGAACCCTCAGTTTCTCAGAGTCCATAGTCTCTCATGGTTTGTCTTCCCCTCCAATTTCGCCCCCCTTCATTTTTCCCTTCCTACTATCTTCTTTTTTTTTTTTTTTAACATATAATCTATTATTTATTTCAGAGATACAGGTCTGTGATTCAACAGTCTTACACAATTCACAGCACTCACCATAGCCCATACCCTTTCCAATGTCTATCACCCAGCCACCCCATCCCTCCCACCCCCACCACTCCAGCAACCCTCAGTTTGTTTCCTGAGATTAAGAATTCCTCATATCAGTGAGATCATATGATACTTGTCTTTCTCTGATTGATTTATTTCGCTCAGCATAATACCCTCCTCTTCCATCCACGTCGTTGCAAATGGCAAGATTTCATTCCTTTTGATGGCTGCATTATATTCCGTTGTGTATATATACCACATCTTCTTTTTTGTTTAAAGATTTTATTTATTTGAGAGAGAGAGAATGAGAGACAGAGAGCATGAGAGGGAGGAGGGTCAGAGGGAGAAGCAGACTCCCTGCTGAGCAGGGAGCCCTATGCGGGACTCGATCCCGGGAGTCCAGGATCATGACCTGAGCTGAAGGCAGTCGCTTAACCAACTGAGCCACCCAGGCGCCCAATATACCACATCTTCTTTATCCATTTATCTGTCGATGGACATCTTGGCTCTTTCCACAGTTTGACTATTGTGGACATTGCTGCTATAAACATCGGGGTGCACGTACCCCTTCGGATCACTACATTTGTATCTTTGGAGTAAATACCCAGTAGTGCAATTCCTGGGTCATAGGGTAGCTCTATTTTCAACTTTTTGAGGAACCTCCATACAGTTTTCCAGAGTGGCTGCACCAGTTTGCATTCCCACCAACAGTGTAGGAGGGTTCCCCTTTCTCTGCATCCCCACCAACATCTGTTGTTTCCTGACTTGTTAATTTCAGCCATTCTGACTGGTGTGAGGTGGTATCTCATTGAGGTTTTGATTTGGATTTCCCTGATGCCAAGCGATGCTGAGCACTTTTTCATGTGTCTCTTGGCCATTTGGATGTCTTCTTTGGAAAAATGTCTGTTCATGTCTTCTGCCCATTTCTTGATTGGATCATTTGTTCTTTGGGTGTTGAGTTTGATGAGTTCTTTATAGATTTTGGATACTAGCCCTTTATCTGATATGTCATTTGCAAATATCTTCTCCCGTTCTGTCAGTTGTCTTTTGGTTTTGTTGACTGTTTCTTCTGCTGTGCAAAAGCTTTTTATCTTGATGAAGTCCCAATAGTTCATTTTTGCCCTTGTTTCCCTTGACCTTGGCAATGTTTCTAGAAAGAAATTGCTGTGGCTGAGGTCAGAGAGGTTGCTGCCTGTGTTCTCCTTTAGGATTTTGATGGATTCCTGTCTCACATTGAGGTCTTTCAACCATTTGGAGTCCATCTTTGTGTGTGGTGTAAGGAAATGGTCCAGTTTCATTCTTCTGCATATGGCTGTCCAATTTTCCCAACACCATTTGTTGAAGAGACTGTGTTTTTCCTTTGGACATTCTTTCCTGCTTTGTCAAAGATGAGTTGACCATAGAGTTGAGGGTCCATTTCTGGGCTCTCTATTCTGTTCCATTGATCTATGTGTCTGTTTTTGTGCCAGTACCATACTGTCTTGATGATGACAGCTTTGTAATGGAGCGTGAAGTCCAGAATTGTGATGCTGCCAGCTTTGCTTTTCTTTTTCAACATTCTTCTGGCTATTTGGGGTCTTTTCTGGTTCCGTACAAATTTTAGGATTATTTGTTCCATTTCTTTGAAAAAAGTGGATGGTATTTTGATAGGGATTGCATTGAATGTGTAGATTGCTCTAGGTAGCATTGACATCTTCACAATATTAGTTCTTCCAATCCATGAGCATGGAACGTTTTTCCATTTCTTTGTGTCTTCCTGAGTTTCTTTCATGAGTATTTTATAGTTTTCTGAGTACAGATTCTTTGCCTCTTTGGTTAGATTTACTCCTAGGCATCTTATGGTTTTGGGTGCGATTGTAAATGGGGTTGACTCCTTAATATCTCTTCCTTCTCTCTTGTTGTTGGTGTATAGGAATGCCCTGATTTCTGTGCATTGATTTTATATCCTGCCACTTTACTGAATTCCTGTATGAGTTCTAGCAGTTTTGGGGTGGAGTCTTTTGGGTTTTCCACATAAAGTATCATATTATCTGCAAAGAGTGAGTTTGACTTCTTCTTTGCTGATTTGGATGCCTTTGATTTCTTTTTGTTGTCTGATTGCTGTGGCTAGGACTTCTAATACTATGTTGAATAGCAGTGGGGATAGTGGACATCCCTGCCATGTTCCTGACCTTAGGGGGAAAGCTCTCAGTTTTTCCCCATTGAGAATGATATTCGCTGTGGGTTTTTCATAGATGGCTTTTATGATATTGAGGTATGTACCCTTGATCCCTATACTCTGAAGAGATTTGATCAAGAAAGGATGCTGTACTTTGTCAAATGCTTTTTCTGCATCTATTGAGAGGATCATATGATTCTTGTTCTTTCTTTTGTTAATGTATTGTATCACGTTGATTGATTTGTGGATGTTGAACCAACCTTGCAGCCCAGGGATAAATCCCACTTGGTCTTGGTGAATAATCCTTTTAATGTACTGTTGGATCCTATTGGCTAGTATTTTGGTGAGAATTTTTGCATCCATGTTCATCAGGGATATTGGTCTGTAATTCTCCTTTTTGATGGGGTCTTTGTCTGGTTTTGGGATCAAGGTAATGCTGGCCTCATAAAATGAGTTTGGAAGTTTTCCTTCCATTTCTATTTTTTGGAACAGTTTCAGAAGAATAGGTATTAATTCTTCTTGGAATGTTTGGTAGAATTCCCCTGGGAAGCCCTCTGGCCCTGGGCTTTTGTTTGTTGGGAGATTTTTGATGACTGCTTCAATTTCCTTAGTGGTTATAGGTCTGTTCAGGTTTTCTATTTCTTCCTGGTTCGGTTTTGATAGTTGATACATCTCTAGGAATGCATCCATTTCTTCCAAGTTATCTAATTTGCTGGCATAGAGTTGCTCATAATATGTTCTTATAATTGTATTTCTTTGGTGTTGGTTGTGATCTCTCCTCTTTCATTCATGAATTTGTTGATTTGGGTCCTTTCTCTTTTCTTTTTGATAAGTCTGGCCAGGGGTTTATCAATCTTGTTAATTCTTTCAAAGAACCAGCTCCTAGTTTTGTTGATCTGTTCTACTGTTCTTTTGGTTTCTATTTCATTGATTTCTGCTCTGATCTTTATTATTTCTCATCTCCTGCTGGGTTTAGGCTTTATTTGCTGTTCTTTCTCCAGCTCCTTTAGGTGTAGGGTTAGGTTGTGTACTTGAGACCTTTCTTGTTTCTTGAGAAAGGCTTGTATTGCTATATACTTTCCTCTTAGGACTGCCTTTGCTGCATCCCAAAGATTTTGAATAGTTGTGTTTTCATTTTCATTGGTTTCCATGAATTTTTTAAATTCTTCTTTAATTTCCTGGTTGACCCTTTCATTCTTCAGTAGGATGCTCTTTAGCTTCCATGTATTTGAGTTCTTTCCGACTTTCCTCTTGTGATTGAGTTCTAGTTTCAAAGCATTGTGGTCTGAAAATAGGCAGGGAATGATCCCAATCTTTTGGTACCGGTTGAGACCTGATTTATGACCTAGGATGTGATCTATTCTGGAGAATGTTCCATGGGGATTAGAGAAGAATGTGTATTCCGTTGCTTTGGGATGGAATGTTCTGAATATGTCTGTGAAGTCCATTTGGTCCAGTGTGTCATTTAAGGTCTTTATTTCCTTGTTGATCTTTTGCTTAGATGATCTGTCCATTTCAGTGAGGGGGGTGTTAAAGTCCCCCACTATTATTGTATTGTTGTTGATGTGTTTCTTTGCTTTTGTTATTAATTGGCTTATATAATTGGCTGCTCCCATGTTAGGGGCATAGATATTTACAGTTGTTAGATGTTCTTGTTGGATAGACCCTTTAAGGAGGATATAATGTCCTTCCTCATCTCTTTTTTTTTTTTTTTAAGATTTTATTTATTTATTTGAGAGAGTGAGAATGAGAGACAGAGAGCACGAGAGGGAAGAGGGCAGGGGGGAAGCAGACCCCCCGCTGAGCAGGGAGCCGATGTGGGACTCGATCCCGGGACTCCACGATTATGACCTGAGCTGAAGGCAGTCGCTTAACCAAGTGAGCCACCCAGGCGCCCCTTCCTCATCTCTTATTACAGTCTTTGGTTTAAAATCTAGTTTGTCTGATATAAGGATTGCCACCCCAGCTTTCTTTTGGTGTCCATTAGCATGGTAAATGGTTTTCCACCCCCTCACTTTCAATCTGGGGGTGTCTTTGGTTCTAAAATGAGTCTCTTGCAGACACCATATTGATGGGTCTTGTTTTTAATCTAGTCTGATAGCCTGTGTCTTTTGATTGGGGCATTTAGCCCATTTACATTTAGGGTAACTATTGAAAGATAGGAATTTAGTGCCATTGTATTGGCTGTAAGGTGACTGTTACCGTATATTGTCTGTGTTCCTTTCTGGTCTATGTTGCTTTTAGGATCTCTCTTTACTTAGAGGACCCCTTTCAAGATTTCTTGTAGGGCTGGTTTTGCATTTGCAAATTCTTTTATTTTTTGTTTGTCCTGGAAGCTTTTTATCTCTCCTTCAATTTTCAATGACAGCCTAGCTGGATATAGTATTCTTGGCTGCATATTTTTCTCATTTAGTGCTCTGGATATATTATGCCAGTCCTTTCTGGCCTGCCAGGTCTCTGTGGATAGGTCTGCTGCCAGTCTAATGTTTCTACCATTGTAGGTTACATATCTTCTCCCGAGCTGCTTTCAGGATTTTCTCTTTGTCTATGAGACTCGTAAGTTTTACTATTAGATGTCAGGCTGTTGACCTATTTTTATTGATTTTGAGGGGGGTTCTCTGTGCTTCCTTGATTTTGATGCCTATTTCCTTCCCCAAATTAGGGAAGTTCTCTGCTATACTTTGCTCCAGTATACCTTCTGCCCCTCTCTCTCTTTCTTCTTCTTCTGGGATCCCAATTATTCTAATATTGTTTCATCTTATGGTATCGCTTATCTCTCGAATTCTGCCCTTGTGATCCAGTAGTTGTTTCTCTCTCTTTTTCTCAGCTTCTTTATTTTCCATCATTTGGTCTTCTATATTACTGATTCTGTCTTCTGCCTCATTTATCCTAGCAGTTAGTGCCCCCATTTTTGATTGCACCTCATTAATAGCCTTTTTGATTTCTACTTGGTTAGATTTTAGCTCTTTTACTTCTCCAGAAAGGGTTTCTCTAATAACTTCCATATTTTTTTCAAGCCCAGGTAGTATCTTTAAAGTGATGATTCTGAACTCTAGATCTGACATCGTACTAATGTCTGTATTGAGTAGGTCCCTGGCAGTCGGTACTACCTCTTGTTCTTTTTGTTGAGGTGATTTTTTCTGTCTTGTCATTTTGTGCAGAGGAGAATAGATTAATGAGAGAACAAAATGCTAGCAGAGTAACAACGTCCCCAGAAAATATACTCTAAACAAATCAGAAAAGACATGAAGCAGTGGAAAAAGAAATGGAAAGAGAGAAAAAAGAAAAAGAAAAAAAAGAAAAAGTTAAAACAAACAAAAACAAAACAGAACAACAACAAAAAACCCCAGAATGTGATCAAATATGATCAGGCTGGTATATAGATCAGTGCCACACACTGGATTTGGGGTGTATTTTGGTCTTTTAGAAGAAAGTGCCTCCCAAAATTTTAAAGAAAGAAAAACTTATATATATACAAAAATAAGGGTTGATATGATGAAGGGATGGAATATGACTGTAAAGATGGAAATTATAAAAAATTTTATAAAAGAAATTGATAAGAAGTTGTTTGAAAAAAGAAAGAAGAGGATTTTAAAAAAAAGAAAATAAAGGGAGAGAATGTGATCAGGCAGGGGAGTAGAAAAAACCATATATTACAGATTTAGGGTATATTTTAATCTGTTAGAAGAAACTATCTCAAAATTTTAAAGAGAGAACAACTTATATATATATGCCAAAAATACGGGTAACTACTATGAAGGGATAGAATATGACTGTAAAAATGAAAAATAAAAATTTTTTTTTTTTTAAAAAGATTGATAAGATGTTGGTTGAAAAAGGGAAAAAGAAAAACTCAAAAAAAAAAGAAAAAGAAAAAAAGACAGTTAAAAAAATTAACTTTGAAAGACTAAAGAATCATGGTAAAAAAGCCATGAATTCTATGTGCAGTATTCCCTTAGCGCTGGAGTTCTGCCGGTCTCATTGATCGGTAAACTTGGTCTTGGCCAGCTGTTCTTGCTGATCTTCTGGGGAGGGGCCTGTTGCCGTGGTTTCCAAACGTCTCTGCCGGAGGTGGAATTGCCCCGCCCTTGTCCCCTCCCAGCTGAGTAATCTGCTCGGGTTTGCTCTCCGGGGCTTTTGTTCCCTGCGAGCTTTCCGGACAGCTTTGGAGGCAGAGAGTGAAAATGGCAGTCTCCCAATCTCTGCCCTGGAGGAGTCGAGAACTCAGGGCCCCGCTCCTCAGTGCGCCCCCAGAGAAAAGCCGTCAGTCACTCCCATCTCCCCGGTCTCCGGCCGCACTCCGTGCTCATCCGGCCTGTGACCACGCGTTTCTGTCTCTGGCACCCGACCCTGGGTGAAGTCTCCAAACCCAGCAGATCCCTGTGGTCTACTCCTGCGCGGGTCCTCCTGGGGGAGGAAGGTGAGTCTCCCCGGATCTGCCGCTTGTTGGGTCCCTGCTGGAGGAGCAGGGGCCCGACTGTGCCGCGGATCACGGTTTATGGCCACCCCGAGCTGAGAGCCCGCGCCTGGGCTCCGCCTCTGCAGCCGGCTTCCCTGCTCCATTACCTGGGAGCTCTGCTGCACTCAGGCACCCCTGGTCTTTCTTTGACCCCGAGGGTCTTGAGACCACCCTGTCCCGGAGGGTTCCACCCCCCACTTAGCCACCAGAGTGACGTCCCTCAGCGGAGCAGATTTTTAAAATTTCCGATTTTGTGCTCCGTGGCTCTATCACTTGCTAGAAGTGGCTGACGGAGGCCCCTCCCCCGCCGTCTATCCTCCTGAATATCGCCTCGGATTCACTTCTCCGCATGTCCTACCTTCCAGAAAGTGGTCGCTTTTCTGATGAGAGAGTTGTTGCTCTTCTTTTCTTTGATCTCCTGTTGAGTTTGTAGGTGTTCAGAATGGTTTGATCCCTATCCATTTGAATTCCTGAGAGGAGACGAAATCCAGGTATCCTACTCCTCCGCCATCTTGCTCCGCCCCCTATTGAGCCTACATATTTGATTGCACCTGATTAATAGCCTTTTTTATTTCGATTTGGTTAGATTTTAGTTTTAGTTTTAGATTTTTAGTTTTTTCATTTCTCCAGAAAGGGATTCTCTAGTATCTTCCATGCTTTTTTCAAGCACAGGTAGTATCTTTATAATCGTCATTCTGAACTCTAGTTCTGACATCTTACTAATGTCTGTATTGATTAGGTCCCTGGTAGTCGGTACTGCCTCCTGTTCTTTTTTTTGAGGTGATTTTTTCCGTCTTGTCATTTTGTCCAGAGGAGAATAGTTGAATGAGAGAACAAAATGCTAACAGGGTAACAACAACCCCAGAAAAATATACACTAAACAAATCAGAAGAGACCTTCCAGAAAGTGGTTGCTTTTCTGTTCAGAGATTTGCTGCTATTCTTTTCTTCAATCTCCTGTTGAGTTCGTAGGTGTTCAGAATGGTTTGATCCCTATCTAGCTGAATTCCTGGGAGGAGACGAAATTTAGGTCTCCTACTCTTCCACCATCTTGCTCCTCCCTCCTAGAGGAGACTTTTAATGGCAGCAAAGTCAAATTGTCCATATTTTGCCTAAGCCTACAGAGTGCCTGGCATGTGTTATATTCAAAGTTGAATTGCAGAAAGTTGGGGCATTTAGTGAGAAAGATTCCTGGGCAAATTGAGAGGAGGATCCCTATATTGAGAATAAAAGTTAGCCCCCTTTCGTTACTCCCTTGTTTCTCTGAGTTTCCTATAGTTCATTCATGGATTTATATGTTTGTTAATTCTTAAATTTGACTAACAGTTGTTGATGATGGAAACCCAATGGTGAGCAGAAAGCAATGACAATAGTTGTCAATTTTTGCAATGTGAGAGACAGATAGTAAATAATCACATAATTATATAGTTATTGTCTGTTAAATTCAAAGGTCCGTTAAAAAGAATCAAAATACCTATCAACAGATGAAAGCTGGTATATCCATACATGGCAATACTATTCATCAGTAACGTGAAATGAAATACTGATACATTCTGTAATATGAATAGCCTTTGAACACATGCTTTTAAGTTGAAGAAGTCAGACACAAAGACCATATATTGTATTTATTTATATGCAGTTGCCAGAATAGGGAAATTCATTAAGACGGAAGTGCATTGGTGGTTGCCTAGGATTAGAGTGGTTGGGGGAAATGGGGACTGACTGCTAATGAGTATAGCATTTCTATTTATTTATTTATTTATTTATTTATTTATTATTCTTATGTTAATCCCCATACATTACATCATTAGTTTTAGATGAAGTGTTCCAAGATTCATTGTTTGTGCACAACACCCAGTGCTCCATGCAGAACGTGCCCTCCTAAATACCCACCACCAGGCTAACCCATCCTCCCACCCCCCTCCCCTGTAGAACCCCGTTTGTTTTTCAGAGTCCACCGTCTCTCATGGTTCGTCTACCCCTCCGATTTCCCCCGCTTCACTCTTCCCCTCCCGCTACCCTCTTCTTCTTCTTCTTCTTTTTTTTTCCTTAACATATATTACATTATTTGTTTCGGAGGTACAGATCTGAGATTCAACAGTCTTGCACAATTCACAGCGCTTACCAGAGCACATACCCTCCCCAGTGTCTATCACCCAGTCACCCCATCCCTCCCACCCGACCCCCACTTCAACAACACTCAGTTTGATTCCTGCGATTAAGAATTCCTCATATCAGTGAGATCATATGATACATATCTTTCTCTTTTTGACTTATTTCACTCAACATAATACCCTCCAGTTCCATCCACGTCGTTGCAAATGGCAAGATCTCATTCCTTTTGATGGCTGCATAATATTCCATTGTATATATATACCACATCTTCTTTTTTTTTTTTTAAAGATTTTATTTATTTATTCATGAGAGACACAGAGAGAGAGAGGCAGAGGGAGAAGCAGGCTCCCAAGGAGCAGGGAGCCCGATGGGGGACTCGATCCCAGGACCCTGGGATCATGACCTGAGCCGAAGGCAGACGCCCAACCATCTGAGCCACCCAGGCACCCTATACCACATCTTCTTTATCCATTCATCTGTTGATGGACATCTTGGCTCTTTCCACAATTTGGCTATTGTGGACATTGCTGCTATAAACATCGGGGTGCATGTACCCCTTCGGATCCCTACTTTTGTATCTTTGGGGTAGCATTTCTTTTTGAAGTGATGAAGGTGTTTTAAAATTAAATGTGTTAATATTTGCAAGATTCTGTGAATGAATTAAAAGCTCTTAAACTTTAGATTTTAAATGGGTGAATTGAATGCTATGCAAATTACATCCTAATAAAGCTGTTACTGGTATAATAGTTACCAGAAGACCAGTGATGTTTGGTTTAGTCCTTCTCATGCTGTAATCTCTTTGTTTCTCTCCTCCCCTATTCCACTATTCCACTATTAAGAACCCACATGATTGCATTAGACCTATGTGGATAATCCAGAACAATCTTCCATTTTAAGGTCAGCTGATTAACAACCTTAATTCCCTCTTACTGTGTATCATAACATATTTAAAGTTTCCAGAGATAGGACATGGACATCTTTGGGACTTAGAATTCTGCATACCACAGAGGGAGGAGTTTATGGGATGGCCATCATGTCTACCCACTCTCCTCGTCTTGGAGGTAGGCATTTGACATGGGCCCTTATACTCCCCTTCTAAAAGATGGAAGGTGCCTGAAATATTCTCTTCACTTATTTGAGGATTGGTTATTATCTTCTGTTTGAATGTTGCCAGAGGCAGAGTACTGGAGGCTGCTAGAATATGGAGAAAGGGGTGGTAGAAAGAAGGAGTAATAGAGATACGTGTGTTGTGGGAGAGGTAAAAAAAAAAGGCAGTCTCTTTTTGTACTATGAGGTCTGGAAGAATGTGTGAATCTCACTTGGGAGGAGTAGAGGCCTCAGAAGGTGGCATGCTGCTCCCTGTATATGCTCTTGCCCAAGGGAGGGAAATATGTTAGGCTATCTGTACATGAATAGCAAGAGGTTGTGGGTTGGGTTACCCAGGAGAGAGCTGGTGATGGAGTAAAGAGTTTGAGCTGGGTCTCCTGTGCTAGAGGAATACTCATAAAGTGTACCCCCACAAGAATTTGGATCTCCTCTCCAGAGGGAAGCCTGACTTGTAGAAAGCTTCAGAGAAGATCAACAACCAGCTTGGAGGAGAGGGAACCTTACTCAGAGCAATGACATGGGGGATAAGATCTACTTTCTATCCAACACCACAGGGTATAGGCCCCAGTAAAGAGGCAAGTGATGAATAGAGTACACCCTTCCCCTGCAAGTTACACCAAAAGAGCCATGAATATTTATTCAGCCCTGGGAATGGTAAGAGGAGGTGGGGGGAAGTTATTAGAAAAAATAAGATCATTTAATGTTTGAATCAATCCAAAGTTGAAACTTACTGTAGTTAAAATAATTACAATAATGATAGCTAATACTTAAATATCCCTCAGATGGTATACATTGTAAGTGCTTTTTTGTGTATTCAGTTAATTTCTAAGAAATCCTATCAGCTAGGTGACTTCATTCTATGCATTTGACATATGTGGAAGTCAAGGCACAGAGAGATTAAGTAGCATGCCCTGCATCACACACATATAAGTGGTAGAACTGGGAAGTGAACCCAGGAAATGAGGCTGAAATACTAACATTTACAAAGATTTTGTTTTAAACATTGGAGTGCATTTATGGGTAATTAGTATAAAAATGTTTTCCTCAGAAAACATTTGAACAAATGTTCAACAAATGAACTCACTTGAGTTCATTTCTGTCTTTTTGATTCATTTATTCAACAAATATTTATTAAGGGCCCAGCATTTTTAAAGAATAGCTGAAGCAGGATAAGCAAGGGAGAGAGTTGTAGGTGATAAAGAGAGCTAATGGGCCAGATTATGTATGTTCTGGAGCTTCTGTCAGGACTTTAGTTTTACTTACAGTAAGATGGGGGAGCCTTGGGGACGGTGTGTAGCAGAGGAGTGGTATTATTTAACTTCTGTTTCAAAAGCATTACTCTGGCTGTTGTGTTTAAAATTGCCTGCCTGGGGTTGTGGAGGGTCAAGAAGGCCATGTAAGTAAGCCCAGTTAGGAAATTGTAATGGTCCATGAAAGAAATGGTAATAGTTGGATCCCTGGGTAGCTGAGGAGGGAATGAGACGTGGACTGATTCTGGATATATTTTGAAGGTAGGGCTAATGTGGTTCATTAATAGGTTGATTTTGAGATCTGAGATAAAAGAATGGAGTTATTACTAATTCTTTTTTAAAGATTTATGTATTTGAGAGAGTGACTGAGGGGAGTGGTGCACGGGGGGGCGGGTGGGGGGAGAATCCCTGCTGAGTATGGAGCTGGACATGGGGCTCAATCTCATGACGCTGAGATTGTAACCTGAGCCAAAATGGCCAGTTGGTTGCTCAGCCGAATGAGACACCCAGGGGCCCCTGGGGTTACTACTAATTCTAAGAATAACCTAAAACTTGAAGTGCATCTCATGGGCATCAGAGCCTTTAATAGTTGGGGTTGTACTCATGATAGTGCTTGTGAAGTATAGTTTTATAGTATTTGAAAAAATGACTCCTGCAAAATTTTTTGATAAGGGAGAGGGCAAAAATTGAGTGAAAAGGGATTTTGTTAAAACCTACCCATAGGAGTGTGCTCCTCATGTGAATGTCATGTTCATGTGTCATCCTGGAAAAAGGATGGGAACCTCTGTTCTATAGCGCTGTTAGGGGTGAAGTGTGTTTCCTAAAAAAAACCCAAAAAACAAAAAAACCCCCCCACACATTTTGGAGTCTGAACTGCCAGTATGTAAGAACTCACCTTATTTGGAGATAGGATCTCTACAGAGGTAATCAAGTTAAAATGAGGTCATTAAGGTGGGCCCTAATTTAATATGACTGGTGTCCTTAAAAAAAAGGGGAAATATGGACACAAGCACACAGGGAGAATGCCAAGTGAACATGATGGCAGAGATCTGGGTGAGAATTCTGTAGGCTAAGGAGTACCACAGATGGCCAGTCAACCACCAGAAGCCAGGAGAGAGTGATTGGGCCAGATACTCAGGACCCTCAGAAGGAATCAGTCCTGCCAAAACTTGATCTTGGACTTCTGTCCTCTGGAACTGTGAGACAACAAATTGTTGTTTAAGCCACCCAGTCTGGGGTACTTGAGTCTGAAAGCCCTAGCCAATGAATACAGGGCCTCTGAATGAAGATGTTCAAAAATCACAGTTGAGCTGTGATGGAGGACTGGAGGAAGAAGTGGGAGCTGCCAATGACTGATCATGCTGAGATTGATGCTGAGCTGCCTTCTTACTTATGACCAAGTAGGTACTGTCACTAGAGCACCTAGTGTAGGGTCAAGCAAATGGTAAACCCTCAGCAAACATCTGTTGCCTGATGAGGAGGTCCAATGTATATGAACACCCAATATATCGCAGGTACCCTGTCAGCAAATTTGGGCCCTGAAAACTATTGCAAGCTATACTGGATTTTTGAGATCTTCCAGGGCAAGCCAGAATTGGAAGCAGATGTCCCAGTGTCACCCAGGCAGATCTTGTTGCCAACAGGGCCTCTGGTCTTCTCTTATGCCATGTCACTATATTAAGATGCTGTAATTCAGCACAAAAGTAGTAGCTTTTAGGAAATCTTAAAGTTAAGCCTCTACTCTATGGACCATGGTAATGAGAAGAATAGAGAATATAGAAATAGGAAGTAAAAATCTTAGCAGCATAGTTATAGTCCTTTAAAAATGATAATTAAGGGATGGATCTACCTGGACATGTTCTATTAAAAAGTTTAAGTTTAGAATTTCTGCCTTCATAAACCCAGGTTTTCTTACAACCTCCAGTCAATTAGTACATTCCCTCTTTGTTAACTCATCTGTAAGAATGAGGAACATTTTAGCCACCTTGATTTCCTTGGTCCTGTATTAAAGTTATTTTGAACTTAATTTTACTGAAATAAATGTCTTAGGTACAAACTGTTCTTGACAGTTTTTCAGTCTGCACCTTTTGTCCCTCAGTGGGTCATAACTGTTGAGGATGCTGTGTGATGCTCTAGGTGGTGATAATGTAATTGATAACGTTTGTAAAATCTTGATAGTGTTTCTTTGAAGCTTCATGAAGGAAGCATGCAAGTGGGGAAAAGTTTCAGATAGCAATAGACGAGAAGGAGCAGACTGCCATGTTTCTTTATGATAGCAGCAGTAAAATATATGCCAATTCCAGTGGGCTGAATAAATCTCTGCTCCAGGATGGTGGTGGGGTGGCAGGCACAGTGTGCAACAGCCTGTGCCAGGTTTCCCAGTGACCCGAGGCCTCCTGTTTGAGAGTAATAGTGTGCTAACATGCAGACAATGATTGGCTGCCCACATTGTTCATAAATAAAAGCAGCTGGCTGCAACAAAGTCTAAGTAGCTGAGGCTTCATCATTATTTATCAGGCGAGCCTGGGAGAAGAAGGCTCTAAAAGTGCAATAGGAAACACCATCTTTCCCCAAAGAAAACAGTGGACTGGAGGGACAATCCTAAAAGAGAAAAGAAGCCAGTGTCACACTCATTTTGATGTTATCATCTTAATCTTACAGATGGTAAAATCATTATCGTAGTGCAGGCATTGCACATTCTCCCTGGAGCAAGTTTATTTGTCATGATTGTGGGCTAATTGGTTGGTTAGTTTAGAAAAAAGTCTTATTATTGACTTCTAGTCATTGAGGATAGATATGAATAACCAAATAACATCTTTCCCCCTTAATTTCACTGATAGGGCTAATAGTTGATACATGATGACTAGCTTGCAACCTACCATCCTGTCTGTTGGGGCAAGGCAGGGTGAGCCTTCTGTTTTTTGGCTGTGTGTTCCATGTGGAGGAATCTCCACTGGAGGGTAACTGGTCTCTTCCTTACTCCATCGTTCACTCTCTCCCAGGGGACTGAGTAGTTTGGTTGGTGAGTTTGGGAGCTGCATCTAAGCATTCACGGCTCAACATTTTCTTGTCTTCTTTGTCTTTGGGAAGAACTTTGCCACCTGGAAGTAATCTTTCGGTGCTTCTCCTTTCTGCCCTAAGTATTACAGGAGCAGACCTCTGGAGGGAAGGCCCAGTGTTGTCCAGAATTGCCATGAGTCGACAAGTCTGCCTTAAATGAGGGCGTGAAGTATCACTAAACCCAATTGTCTTCCAAACTTAGCAATTTCTCCACTGTCATGTTTATTGGTCATAATGCTAATATTTTAATCTTAGTTATCTTGACTCCTGTGATTATCTCCCAAATGATTCTGAATTTTGATTAAGGAAACAGATTTATTATTATTACTATCAAAACTCTAATCTCCTATAAAAATGATATATATGTTCTGGCCATGAAAGGAGATAACTTGAAAGAAATTCCATAATTAAACCCACATCTGATGTAAATAATACATGTTTATGATAGAAAATTAGAAAACAAAGATGAAATAAATAGAAAACTCTTCTTTAACTTTTTAAAACTTTAAAAAATGTGGATGACTCTTTTTGTAACTTCTTCCTCTCTCTCCTCTATACTTGTTCCTCTTTTCATTTTGTGCTGTTTCGATTGCTTCCCAGAGGAGTACATGAGTGGAGTGGCAAAGGGCTGATGTTGGGGACATTCCCCTTGTGCCTCTGTCCAAGCCCTTGATCAGCTGTTTCTTCTGATGGAGTTGGAAGAGGGGGTGTGTGGCTTGTCTGACAAGAAAGACATATGTAGGAAGCATCTGTAGTGTGTAAAGCATTAAGAATATGTCGCTCACAAGGTCCTCTGTATCCCATAGTCTCTTGCCTCTTTTTTGGCCCCAGGTTTTTGGGGATACTGGGGTTATTTGCAGTAGTTGTCACCATTGTCAGAGTATTTGGAGACCTTGGTGTCTTGAGCTGTATAGCAGAAATCTTTTGGTTTTGTTGTCCAGCTTCATTTGACCTTTCTTCTTTTAACAGCGTCCTAATTCCCGTAGAGGAATTATCTGTTTCCTATTCTTTGACCTAGTCTTCAAATAGAGTTGATAACATTCTAAAGCTCCAGGGTGGCCATGTGATCATGCCTGGTCTTTAGAGCATTATCTTCCCCTAGCCACACTGATTATTTCAGAGATTGACATGTGACCTAGTAAGAGCCAGTGAGACTTGGAGAAACTTGTGCTCAGATTTAGACCCATTAGCATATAGGTCCGGAATGGCTGTCAGCCATCTTGCTGCCATAAGGAGCCTGCATATGAAGCATGTGAATGCTGAGTTGGGGATGACATCATCTGAAATCCTGAGTCCAGGCACAGATATATGCCTGGGTTTTTTTAGTTAAGTGACCCAGTAAATTGCTATTTCTGCTTGAATCATTTATTTTTGTCTCTTACAACCAAAAAGGTCCTAACAAGGTCTGTGTGAGCTAAAGAATTGATATATCTGCCAGCTGACTAGAAGTGACCAAACTTCTTGGCTTATAGTTGCCAGCATTACTGATTTAGCAATTGTCTACAATACATGAGAGGTTAAATACACCTCTTCTGAAGGCTTAGCTTTTGAGATTTACGATTGAATTGGGCTAAAATATAATATTTAGCTATTCAAGCTGGCAGCAAAGACACTTGGTTTGATGCAGCAAGCAGTGCCAATGTCAGAATTAATATAATGATTCCATGTCAAAACAATAACAGGGCAAATCACCTGGAAGGGCAATTCAATCACTTCAGCCTTACTGCCACTGGCAAGTGATGTGCTGAGCCACCTGCCTTCCTTTGCTAGACACAGTTTTGGGTAAAGCTGAGCTGGCAACTAATTTGGGTTTAGAAAATGGCTTTTGGAAATCAGTGCTGTCTTAATGGCAAAAATGCTCTTGTAACGGTTTTCTGAAAGATAATGGAAGCACTGTGAAGGTTTTGGGTGTTGGGGATAAAAAAGATGAAGGCCTTTTGGGAAGGAGGTGGTGAGTTTGGATTAAGAAAGGTGAACTTCTTTTATTTATTTATTTTTTTAAAGGATTTTCTTTTTTTTTAAATTTTATTTATTTATTTGAGAGAGAAAGAATGAGAGACAGAGAGCATGAGAGGGAAGAGGATCAGAGGGAGAAGCAGACTCCCCACTGAGCAGGGAGCCTGATGCGGGACTCGATCCTGGGACTCCAGGATCATGACCTGAGCTGAAGGCAGTCGCCCAACCAACTGAGCCACCCAGGCACCCATGAACTTCTTTTATTTATTTCCTCCTTCAATTTGATTATTTATTCAATGCATTCTAAGTGCCAGGCATTGGGTTTTAACAGTGTCTGTACCGCTGCATTTCTGCTCACATGAAGTCCAGGAGGGAGAAGATGTAAACAAGTGAATCAAGTAATAATAGAATACAGCTAAAATTTAAATAAAGAGTCCTGAGTTAAGAGTTAAAGGCAGAGGGATCTGTTTTGATGGAAGCTCTGCCTGATGGAGTGACATCAAAGTTGAGGCCAGGAGGAGACAGCTATGCCAAGAGTGCAGGACAAGCATCTTAGCCAGGGGGAAAGAATACATGCAAAGGCTGTGATCAGATAAGAGGGAGAGACATTGTGTGGCCTGAAAGAAAGCCAGGGTAGCTGTAGTATAGTGACAGAAGGGGAACATTCTGTGACATGAGATTGCAAGACAGTCGAAGGCGTGGTCAGGTATGTGAAGACTATAGAAAGGAGGTTGAATTTCATTTTAATAAAATGGGTAGCCATTGAAGGTTTGCAGATGATTGTTGCATTTTGCTGCTCTGAGAGCAAATGCGTAGTTTTTTGAGGTGGAAAAACCAATGCTATTGTTAAATAGCTTTGGCTTGTAGGTGACATCTCAACTTTGGACATGTGATTGTTTCCAAGTTGAATCTTCCATGACAGCATAGGGAAAAGACCTTAGACTAAGATCCAAGTTGTCTGCATTTGTGTTCAAATTCTGCTACTGATTACTGTGCAACCTTAGCAAGTTTATATTCCTCTCTGGACCTCAGTTCCTTATCTGGAAATTATAAGGCTGGAATGGATGCTGTATTCATCACTTTTAAAAGTGATAGAAACCCAGTGCAAAATGATTTAAGCAGAAAGGAGTATATTTGTTTATTTATCTGAACAATCCAAGGGCAATGGCTTCAGATATGCTTGGATCCAGGAGCTTAGATGAAGTCACCAGGAATCTGATTCTCCATCTCTTGTCTCCATATTCTTTATTCTCTACATGGTCTTTTCTATGGATAGTGCCCAGTAGCTCCAGGCTAAAGTCTTTTGTAGAGCTAAAAATCCTTATGCAAGAGGATATTTTTCTGCCAAACTGTGTTATCAAAAGTTCTGTGATGACATCCTGGCTTGGGGCATGAGCCTGTGGCTGAACTGTGGCCAAGATATGGGAAATAAGATCTTGGTTGAAGCCTGGATCATATGCCCACCTCTGCAGTCATTGTGAACCCCCATGAACCTAGAGCAGGGGAGGGGTGGTTTTTCACATGAAAATAGAAGAGGAGGGAATGGTTTTTGGGTAGGCAAACCAGACATGTTCATGAATGCTCTTTTTGGCTTGAACAATTCCATGAATCCTGCATTGGAAAATCAGTACTTTGTACCCTCATTCTAGTTGAAATTAGCCATTGTTTCCACAAGAAACCTCCACTTTGGCATTAAATGTCAGGATTGCACGTTTATATTGTATGAATTGTGTAGTTACCAGTTCACTTTTTTTTTATTATGTTATGTTAATCACCATACATTACATCATTAGTTTTTGATGTAGTGTTCCATGATTCATTGTTTGTGCATAACACCCAGGGGTCCATGCAGAACGTGCCCTCCTTA
The DNA here is from genome assembly GCF_011800145.1 of Mirounga leonina. NCBI lineage: Eukaryota > Metazoa > Chordata > Mammalia > Carnivora > Phocidae > Mirounga > Mirounga leonina. The sequence goes on along the minus strand of NW_023270426.1, from coordinate 28,754,082 downwards.
ATACCCATCACCAGGCTAACCCACCCCCCCACCCCCCTCCCCTCTAGAACCCTCAGTTTGTTTTTCAGAGTCCATCGTCCCTCATGATTCGTCTACCCCTCCGATTTCTTCCCCTTCATTCTTCCCCTCCTGCTAACTTCTTTTTTTTTTTTTTAAATATAATGTATTATTTGTTTCAGAGGTACAGGTCTATGATTCAACAGTCTTACACAATTCACAGTGCTCACCATAGCATATACCCTCCCTACTGTCTATCACCCAGCCACCCCATCCCTCCCACCCCCCACCACTCCAGCAACCCTCAGTTTGTTTCCTGAGATTAAGAATTCCTCATATCAGTGAGATCATATGATACATGTCTTTCTCTGATTGACTTATTTCACTCAGCATAACACCCTCCAGTTCCATCCACGTCATTGCAAATGGCAAGATTTCATTCCTTTTGATGGCTGCATAATATTCCATTGTATATATAGAGCACATCTTTATCCATTCATCTGTCGATGGACATCTTGGGTCTTTCCATAGTTTGGCTATTGTGGACATTGCTGCTATAAACATCGGGGTGCACGTACCCCTTTGGATCCCTACATTTGTATCTTTGGGGTAAATACCAGTAGTGCAATTGCTAGATCATATGGTAACTCTATTTTCAACTTTTTGAGGAACCTCCATACTGTTTTCCAGAGTGGTTGCACCAGCTTGCATTCCCACCAACAGTGTAGGAGGGTTCCCCTTTCTCCACATCCCCGCCAACATCTGTCGTTTCCTGACTTCTTAATTTTAGCCATTCTGACTGGTGTGAGGTGGTATCTCATTGAGGTTTTGATTTGGATTTCCCTGATGCCAAGCGATGTTGAGCACTTTTTCATGTGTCTGTTGGCCATTTGGGTGTCTTCTTTGGAAAAATGTCTTTTCATGTCTTCTCCCCATTTCGTGACTGGATCATTTGTTCTTTGGGTGTTGAGTTTGGTAAGTTCTTTATAGATTTTGATACTAGCCCTTTATCTGATATGTCATTTGCAAATATCTTCTCCCATTCTGTCGGTTGTCTTTTGGTTTTGTTGACTGTTTCCTTTGCTGTGCGAAAGCTTTTTATCTTGATGAAGTCCCAATAGTTCATTTTTGCCCTTGCTTCCCTTGCCTTTGGCGATGTTTCTAGGAAGAATTTGCTGCAACTGAGGTCAAAGAGGTTGCTGCCTGTGTTCTCCTTTAGAATGTTGATGGACTCCTGTCTCACACTGAGGTCTTTCAACCATTTGGAGTCTATTTTTGTGTGTGGTGTAAGGAAATGGTCCAGTTTCATTCTTCTGCATGTGGCTGTCCAATTTTCCCAACACCATTTGTTGAAGAGACTGTGTTTTTCCGTTGGACATTCTTTCCTGCTTTGTCGAAGATGAGTTGACCATAGAGTTGAGGGTCCATTTCTGGGCTCTCTATTCTGTTCCATTGATCTATGTGTCTGTTTTTGTGCCAGTACCATACTGTCTTGATGATGACAGCTTTGTAATAGAGCTGGAAGTCCGGAATTGTGATGCTGCCAGCTTTGCTTTTCTTTTTCAACATTCTTCTGGCTATTCGGGGTCTTTTCTGGTTCCATACAAATTTTAGGATTATTTGTTCCATTTCTTTGAAAAAAGTGGATGGTATTTTGATAGGGATTGCATTGAATGTGTAGATTGCTCTAGGTAGCATTGACATCTTCACCATATTTGTTCTTCCAATCCATGAGCATGGAACGTTTTTCCATTTCTTTGTATCTTCCTCAATTTCTTTCATGAGTATTGTATAGTTTTCTGAGTATAGATTCTTTGCCTCTTTGGTTAGATTTATTCCTAGGTATCTTATGGTTTTGGGTGCAATTGTGAAGGGGATTGACTCAAATTTCTCTTTCTTCTGTCTCGTTGGTATATAGGAATGCCCAGGGATAAATCCCACTTGGTCGTGGTGAATAATCCTTTTAATGTACTGTTGGATCCTATTGGCTAGTATTTTGGTGAGAATTTTTGCATCCGTGTTCATCAAGGATATTGGTCTGTAATTCTCCTTTTTGATGGGGTCTTTGTCTGATTTTGGGATCAAGGTAATGGTGGCCTCATAAAATGAGTTTGGAAGTTTTCCTTCCATTTCTATTTTTTGGAACAGTTTCAGAAGGATAGGTATTTATTCTTTGAATGTTTGGTAGAATTCCCCTGGGCAGCCCTCTGGCCCTGGGCTTTTGTTTGTTGGGAGATTTTTGATGACTGCTTCAATTTCCTTAGTGGTTATAGGTCTGTTCAGGTTTTCTATTTCTTCCTGGTTCGGTTTTGATAGTTGATACATCTCTAGGAATGCATCCATTTCTTCCAGATTATCTCATTTGCTGGCATATAGTTGCTCATAATATGTTCTTATAATTGTTTGTATTTCTTTGGTGTTGGTTGTGATCTCTCCTCTTTCATTCATGATTTTATTTATTTGGGTCCTTTCTCTTTTCTTTTTGATAAGTCTGGCCAGGGGTTTATCAATCTTGTTAATTCTTTCAAAGAACCAGCTCCTAGTTTTGTTGATCTGTTCTACTGTTCTTTTGGTTTCTATTTCATTGATTTCTGCTCTGATCTTTATTATTTCTCTTCTCCTGCTGGGTTTAGGCTTTATTTGCTGTTTCTTTCTCCAGCTCCTTTAGGTGTAGGGTTATGTTGTGTATTTGAGAGTTTTCTTGTTTCTTGAGAAAGGCTTGTATTGCTATATACTGTCCTCTTAGGACTGCCTTTGTTCCATCCAAGGATTTTGAACAGTTGTGTTTTCATTTTCATTGGTTTCCATGAATTTTTTAAATTCTTCTTTAATTTCCTGGTTGACCCATTCATTCTTTAGTAGGATGTCTTTGGCCTCCATGTACTTGAATTCTTTCTGACGTTCTTTTTTCTTTTTCTTTTTTTAAAGATTTTATTTATTTATTTGACAGAGAGAGAGATAGCGACAGCAGGAACACAAGCAGGGGGAGTTGGGGAGGGAGAAGCAGGCTTCCTGCTGAGCGGGGAGCCTGATGTGGGGCTCAATCCGAGGACACTGGGATTATGACCTGAGCCAAGGCAGACAGTTAACGACTGAGCCACCCAGGGGCCCCTCTTTCTGACTTTCCTCTTGTGATTGAGCTCTAGTTTCAAAGCACTGTGGTCTGAAAATATGCAGGGAGTGATCCCAATCTTTTGGTACCAGCTGAGATCTGATTTGTGACCTAGGATGTGATCTTTTCTGGATAATGTTCCATGGGCACTAGAGAAGAATGTGTTTTGTTGCTTTTGGATGGAATGTTCTGACTATATCTGTGAAGTCCATTTGGTCCAGTGTGTCATTTAAAATCTCTATTTCCTTGTTGATCTTTTGCTTAGATGATCTGTCCATTTCAGTGAGGGGGGGTGTTATAGTTCCCCACTACTACTGTATTGTGTTTTCTTTGCTTTGTTATTAATTGGCTTATATAATTGGCTGCTCCCATGTTAGGGGCATAGATATTTACAATTGTTAGATCTTCTTGTTGGATAGACACTTTAAGTAGGATATAGTGTCCTTCCTCATCTCTTATTATAGTCTTTGGTTTAAAATCTAATTTGTCTGATATAAGGATTGCCACCCCAGCTTTCTTTTGGTGTCCATTAGCATGGTAAATGGTTTTCCACCCTCTCACTTTCAATCTGGGGGTGTCTTTGGGTCTAAAATGAGTCTCTTGCAGACAGCATATTGATGGGTCTTGTTTTTTTAATCCAATCTGATAGCCTGTGTCTTTTGATTGGGGTGTTTAGCCCACTTACATTCAGGGTAACTATTAAAAGATAGGAATTTAGTGCCATTGTATTGCCTGTAAGGTGACTGTTCCTGTATATTGTCTGTGTTCCTTTCTGGTCTATGTTACTTTTAGACTCTCTCTTTGCTTAGAGGACCCCTGTGTTCCTTTCTGGTCTATGTTACTTTTAGACTCTCTCTTTGCTTAGAGGACCCCTTTCAAGATTTCTTGTAGGGCTGGTTTAGTGTTTGCAAATTCCTTTAGTTTTTGTTTGTCCTGGAAGCTTTTTATCTCTCCTTCTATTTTCAATGACAGCCTAGCTGGATATAGTATTCTTGGTTGTATATTTTTCTCATTTAGTGCTCTGAATATATTATGCCAGTCCTTTCTGGCCTGCCAGGTCTCTGTGGATAGGTCTATTGCCAATCTAATGTTTCTACCATTATAGGTTCCAGATCTCTTGTCTTGAGCTGCTTTCAGGATATTCTCTTTGTCTCTGAGACTCGTAAGTTTTACTATTAGATGCCGGGCTGTTGACCTATTTTTATTGATTTTGAGGGGGGTTCTCTGTGCCTCCTGGATTTTGATGCCTGTTTCCTTCCCCAAATTAGGGAAGTTCTCTGTTATAATTTGCTCCAGTATACCTTCTGCCCCTCCCTCTCTTTTTTCTTCTCCTCGATCCCAATTATTCTAATGTTGTTTTGTCTTATGGTATCACTTATCTCTGGAATTCTGCCCTCGTGATCCAGTAGTTGTTTCTCTCTTTTTTCTCAGCTTCTTTATTTTCCATCATTTGGTCTTCTATATCACTGATTCTCTCTTCTGCCTCATTTATCCTAGCAGTTAGAGCCTCCATTTTTGATTGTACCTCCTTAATAGCCTTTTTGATTTCAACATGGTTAGATTTTAGTTCTTTTATTTCTCCAGAAAGGGTTTCTCTAATAACTTCCATGCTTTTTTCAAGCCCAGCTAGTATCTTTAAAGTCATCATTCTGAACTCTAGTTGCAACATCTTACTAATGTCCATATTGATTAGGTGCTTGGCAGTCGGTACTGTCTCTTGTTCTTTTTGTTGCAGTGATTTTTTCCATCATGTCATTTTGTCCAGAGGAGAATAAATGAATGAGAGAACAAAATGCTAACAGGGTAACAACATCCCCAGAAAATATACACTAAACAAATCAGAAAAGACCTGAAACCTGGGGAATAGAAAGGGAAAGAAAGAAAAAAGAGAAAAAAAGAAAAAGATAAAAACAAACAAAACAAAACAAAACAGAATAGGATCAAATATGATCAAGCTGGTGCCTAGATCAGTGCCACACACTAGATTTTGGGTGTATTTTGGTTTGTTAGAAGAAACTGCCCCCCAATATTTTAAAGAAAGAAAAACATATATGTATAAAAATAAGGGTTAATACGATGAAGGGATGGAATATGACTGTAAAGATGAAATTTATAAAAGATTTTATAAAAGGAATTGATAAGAAGTTGGTTGAAAAAAGAAAGAAGAATTAAAAAAAAGGGAGAGAATTTAATTAGGCAGGAGACTAGAACAAAACCATACACTAGAGATTTAGGGTATATTTTGATCTGTTAGAAGAACTGTATCCCAGAATTATAAAGAGAGAACAACTTATATATATATACCAAAAATAAGGGTAACTACTATGAAGGGGTAGAATATGACTCTAAAAATGAAAGATAAAAAAGATGTTTTTAAAAAGAGATTGATAATTGGTTGAAAAAGGGAAAAAAAAAACATTAAAAAAAACTTAACTTTGAAAAACTAAAGAATCATGGTAAAAAAGCCATGAATTCTATGTGCAGTATTCCCCTAGCGCTGGAGTTCTGTCATTCTCATTGATTGGTAAACTTGGTCTTGGCTGGCTGTTCTTGCTGATCTTCTGGGGGAGGGGCCTGTTGCCGTAGTTCCCAAATATCTTTGCCGCAGGCAGAATTGCCCCGCCTTTGCCTGGTTAGGGCTAAGTAATCTGCTCAGGTTTGCCCTCGGGAGCTTTTGTTCCCTGCGAGCTTTCCGGACAGCTTTGGAGGCCGAGAGTGAAAATGGCAGCCTCCCAATCTCCGCCCTGGAGGAGCCGAGAACTCAGGGCCCCGCTCCTCAGTGTGACCCCAGAGAAAAGTGGCCAGTCACTCCCGTCTCCCCGGTCTCCGGCCACCCTCCGTGCTCACCCAGCCTGTGACTGAGCGTTTCTATATCTGGCACCTGACTCAGTGTTGAGTCTCCAAACCCAGCAGATCCCTGCGGTGTGCTCCCACGCCGCTCCTCCCAGGGGAGGAAGGGGAGTCTCCCCGGATCTGCTGCTTGTTGGGTCCCTGCTGGAAGAGCAGTGGCCCGACTGTGCTGCGGAGCATGGTTTATGGCAACCCCGAGCTGAGAGACCGCGCCTCAGCTCCATCTCTGCAGCCGGCTTCCCGCTCTGCTACCTGGGAGCTCTGCCACACTCAGGCACCCCCAGTCTTTCTGTGATCCCGAGGGTCCTGAGACCACATTGTCCCATGAGGGTTCCACCCCCCGCTTAGCCACTGGAGTGACGTCCCTCAGTGGAGCCAACTTCTAAAATTTCCGATTTTGTGCTCTGTGGCTCTATTATTTGCCAGAAGCGGCCGACAGAGGCCCCCTCCCCCACCGTCTGTCCTCCCAAATATTGCCTCGGACTCACTTCTCCGCACGTCCTACCTTCCAGAAAGTGTTTGCTTTTCTGTTCAGGGAGTTGTTGCTATTCCTTTCTTTGATCTCCTGTTGAGTTTGTAGGTGTTCAGAATAGTTTGATCCCTATCCAGCTGAATTCCTGGGACCAGAGGAAATCCAGGTCTCCTACTCCTCCGCCGTCTTGCTGCTCCTACCACCAGTTCATTTCTTTAATATGTGCTCTGTCTCTAAACGCAGCATGAACCTAGACTACCTGCTACCTTCATGATTCATCGAACTTTCAGAAGAGTTTGCTTTGGTGTACTTGCTGGCTGTGCAAATATGCAGAGCCAGAATTTGCTTCCTCATTTATATTGTTCATATTGAACTGTTTGTTAAATTGCTAGAAAAATGACTTACTGGCTTATGGATCAACATTATTCTGGAGTTACTTGGTTTTAACAGAACTTGGAAAATGCTTAAAAAATCACCATATACCCCACTGTGTTATCATTTTCCCATAGAGAACATGAAGAAAGCTTTTGAATATAGCACATCTTTCTTCTCAAAGTATCTCCATTATTCCTGCCTACATTCCTACCTTGCTTCTTGTTATTCCTACCCACTCCAATGCCACCTATCGTTAAGTTCTTGATTTTCCGTGAAGTATTGGCATCTTCTCGTCTGCCTTTCTGATTTCCCTTTAGTAGAAAACACCTTTGCTATTAAATTCTGGTCCATTATTAATTACTTTAAATGCATGACTTTTTAAAAATAAGCTGTAATTCCTATACCGTAACATTTGCCCTTTCAAAGTATACAATTCATTTATTTTTAATATATTTGCAAAGTTATACAACCATTAGCATTGTCTAATTCCAGAACATATTCATTACCGTAAAAAGAAAACCTATACTCATTAGCAGTCACTCCTCATTCATCCCTCAGAAATGCAGAACTTCTATCTCAGGAGTTAGCTCCTTGAGGGCAATGGCAGAGACCTATTCTATTTTTTGTGTGTCTCTCTCAGAAGCCTATCCCTTTTCTGGGGCCATAGGAGGCATTAACAGAAATGTATTGAATTGATAACTCATTATGTTGATTGCTGTTTCAATTCAAGGCAAGATTAAAAGGCCATGTCCTATAGTGGAAAGAATACCGAGCAGGGAATCTGTTACAGTTTTCCTTTCTGCTCTGTCATCAACTGTACCCTTAGGCAACTCTCTCCCATTCTTCAGGCCTAATTTTGCTCCTCTGTAAATGAAGGGCATAGACTCAGTGATTTCTGTGGTGCCTTCCAGTCCAAACTGACACCAGGCAGTACTAATTTGGAAATCAAGATTGACTTCCAGCATAAGCAATTTGTTGAATGGAAACAGCAGGATTTCTTTGCATTTTCACTGGGGTCCTAGAGAGTATGTGAAACAACAGAGCTCCGTTCTGGGGACTGTGTTTGGGAATGCAGTGTGGTCTGGCTTCATCATGTCTGCACTCAGATGGACCAGGAAGGAAAGCACCAGGAAAAGTGAACATGTGTTCTTCTTGGTCCAGGTCTCATCCTTAGCCTGTGCCATTTTGTGGGGAAGTTTACATCTCTGCATTCAGAAGCTTCTCTCTGGAAATGATGAACCAAAATACCATGTAGAAGACAAAAAAGACACAGAAAGACAAAAATACACAGATTGTACACTGTACGTTATTCCTAATTTGAAGTCTGAACATCTTTCCATTTCCACCTAAGGAACACTTGTGACCATACACTTCCAATCATCCTTCAGCTCACCAAGGGTCTAATGTCTTCGAAAACATCTTACAAAAAGAAAAAGTGAATCCTCTTTTTCATGTTTCCCAAATGAGTGGTTCAACATCATGGAAATGAGATCAGAATGGTAAACAGACAGCTGTCCTATATTTCTCCTTCCAGGGAGAGGAAGGTCAGAGATACCTTCCTTCTGCGTAACAGATCCCTCCCAAATGGGTTGTAAACAAGAGTGCAGTGCAGCTCCTCCTTCACTGGGAAAGAATAAAGGCATTTTGGAACAGCCTTTAGAGGTGTCGAACATACATATCTTTGATTCTGTTTTCTCATCTTTTTGCGGCGTCTTTCTTTCACAACATGAAGCCATTGATTGAATGAAGTTAGAATAACTTTTGACATAGCTAACCAAAATAGATAGCAAAGGGACTGGTTGCTAAGCACAGCTCTGCTGCGTTCCCTGGCTGACAGCCTGTATTAGCATGCAGGGCTTTGCAGAAGCAAATCCTTAGTTATTGGCGGCTGGTTGTTTAAAGCTGCTACTGCGTCTCAGGTAATAGTGAGTCAGAAGCACATATAATATTAGAAGGGAATTACTGAAATTACATCCCTCCTTAACAGGATATAAGCTACTTGAGGGTATGACTTATTCAAGCATATATTCAACCAGCATTGTTCCGTACCTACAATTGGGTGGGTGGTAGATTCTGGAGATAGAATAATGAAGTTGCAGTTTCTTTTTTCCTGGGACTCAAACTTGAGGGGAGGGAGGAGAAGGTGAGAGAAAGAAACAGGTATAATGGGACAAGACTTACTAGTGTATCAGTGTCTTTAGCCTTTTTTCTCCTCCTGTTCAGTAAAGAGATTTTTGACTTTATTTTACCAGTGAAAAAATATTAGGTATCTTTTTTCCCCCTTTTTCTTCTGAGAGGTGTCTTGCACTGATGGCCTGTTTTTTTTGGGGGGAGGGGGGTGGAGATGAGAGTTGGGAAAAGGGAAGAAATAGGCAAAAACAGGAGAATGGGGGATAGGCCAGGAAAGACAAGAGGTCATCATGCTGGGCACCTATGCTAGAGCAAAAGGAGTTTGCCTAGGGACGCCTGGGTGGCTCGGTCGTTAAGCGTCTGCCTTCAGGTCATGATTCCAGGATACTGGGATCGAGCCCCACATCAGGCTCCCTGCTCCGCGGGAAGCCTGCTTCTCCCTCTCCCACTCCCCCTGCTTGTGTTCCTCTCTCGCTGTGTCTCTTTCTGTCAAATAAATGAATAAAATCTTAAAAAAAAAAAAAAAAGGAGTTTGTCTAAAAATGTGGGGGAAAAGGAAAAGCAGAGCAGAAGCCATGGAATGAACCAGGATGCCAATGGAAAGATTTTAAAATGTTTGTTGCTTATTTATGGTTTTCAAGAAAAATAATTTTGTTAATAACAGAAGTTGTAACTGTTAAAAATTCAGACAGTACCAAAAATGATCCAATGATAAAGGCTGCCTATCGCCCTACTCCATTACCTCACGCCATATGCCACTGCCCTTGTTCAAGACTGTCTTAAAACGAGTGTTTTTGTAGATCAGATGATACAGAAGTATTAATATATATGTACACATATATATGCACACACATGACATATTTCAGACAAAAGAATATATTACGTGTTTTTGACATTCTGCAACTTTTTAAATGTACTATTCTAGCTTATTTTCAGGCCGGTAGACCTATATCTTTCTCATTTTTAAAAATTAGCCCTATGGTATTTTATTTCATGGAGATACTCAAATTTGTAAAACTCTTTCTCTAATTGCTGGATATTCATTACAGTTTTTCCCAGAATATCTTTTAACCTATGTCTTTCCATGTTTGTGTAAACATTTTTGTGGAGAAGATTCTTAGAAGTTTGTTTGCTTGATCATAAAGAAAGTACATTAATTTTTTTCATAGACTTTGCCAAATTGTAATCTAAAAATGTGTCACATTACTATATAGAGGGTTTAAAAATGCATATTTTTTTAAATCTTCATTAGCTCCATCTTTTGAGGCAAGAACTTCAGTGCCATTGGTGAATATGCCTCAAAATAATCAAATTCTTTTCCTTCTCTCTCTCTCTCTCTTTTTTTTTTTAAGGATGGGCACAATAGTCTTAGAAAACCAGCTTCTCTGCTTTGTAGAGGAGCAACACTTATGGGTATGCTCCAAGTCATGTCTTGAATGTGGAAGTGTTAAAGCTTTTGACTTTTAGGAATACTTGTAAAGCCAGCTCTAAAGCTGCTGGGAGGGTTCTGAGTGGCATAGAAGTTGAGTTCATTTTAGCTGTTAGCATATCTTAGAGCAGAACATACCTACAGTTATCAGTTTCATTCAACAGCCTTCACTGGGGGATTTTCAGTCTTCCCATAGTGGATATTAAGCTAATAAGAAGGCTCTCCAAGTACCTAGGTTTATCTGTCAAGTCAGTGGTAATGGACCATGTGGTCCAGGTCTTATAACAAGAACAACAAAGTTCTGTGTTCCCCCTTCTTCAGTATGATATATTAACTCTGCAAAATACCTCTTCTGATTGATTGTTGAGTGCATACATTAGTTTGGTACTAAGGACTTTCAAATACATTACTTTTTTTAACCTTCAAATAATTATAGGAGCTAAGTGTCAATATTCCCATTAAGAACAGAAAGTAAGAGAGTTTACATAAGAGCCACACAGCCAGGTTGTGGCAGAGCCAGTATTTGAAACTATATCCATTTGATTGCAAATTCCATATTGTTAACCACTGTGGCTTGCTGCTCTTTAAACCATGTGACATTAAATAATGTTTAAAAAAATCTAGGGGCATCTGATACCTTTTGATAAGATGCTTTTCCCATCTTATTTGATCCTTGCTAATTTATCCCTTTTATGATCTCATGTTGTGGCTAAGACAAGAAGAGGCCAACTCATTACCATTTTGGTCCTCATCTAATAAAGAAATAGTGCACTATTGTGTTTAAAGGTATAGACTCAGTTTCTCTGGGTTCAAACCCCGCTGCTGCCATTTACTAATTGTTGACTTTGGGCAAGTTACTGAGGGTCAGGTTTCCCATTTGTAAAATTGGTACAATAAGTTTGCTTACCTCATTGGATTATTTTGAGAATTAAAATGAAGTAATGTGGCAAACCATGTAGGAGGCTACCTGGCATATACTAAGTATAAATTAAGAGCATTGTATGGCTCTCATTGCCAAGTTGACACCCAGGTGGCTAGTCCTTTCTACAGTTTCTCATCCTGTGTCACCAGTACCATCTCTTCTTGGTGCTCTTTCTGGCCCTTGGACAAACCAGTTCATCTACTTTGTGGTTACTCAGTTATCTATATTCTCATCTGGAGTGTTTCTCTCAGATGGAAATATTCCTAATTTCTATTTTGGCTCCTGATCCATATTTCTTGTTCTCCTATTTCAAGTTCAATTAACCAATAATTTTTTTAAAAAGATTTTATTTATTTGAGAGAGAGAGAATGAGAGAGAGAGAGTGAGAGCAAGAGAGGGGAAGGGTCAGAGGGAGAAGCAGACTCCCCACTGAGCGGGGAGCCCGATATGGGACTCGATCCTGGGACTCCAGGATCATGACCTGAGCCGAAGGCAGTTGGTTAACCAACTAAGCCACCCAGGTGCCCAATTAACCAATGATTTTGGTCTACTATCTAACCAAGCCCCAGATAGCCAAGTGCTCTGTTGTCTCAACCTGCCTTGAATCAGTGTTTTTCATAATCATGCCTGAATACTCCAATTTCTTCTTTCCCCATCTGGTCCTCAGCTTGGGCAAACCTGTGCTTTGCCAATTAAAAATCTGGTTCTCATGCACTGTTTCTGATTTATTCCTTGCTTTTTCTAGTTTTTTAACCTTTATTCAGTAAGTATTTCAGAGACCTTATTGTGTATCAGGCACAGTGTGAGGTACTAGGGATAAGGTGTGAGCAACACAAACACAGAGCTTATAGTATAGTCTATAATTATCAGATTGTCAAATAGTCACACAAATTTAAAGTTGCAATTGTGGTCACTATTATAAAGGTGAGCCATACAGTATTAGGAGACTCCATACTAGGGTATTTGACCTTGTTGGGGAGATCAGAAAAGGCTTTGTTGGGGGAATGATGCCTGAGATGAGGTCCAGAGGATGGTTGGGAATTAATTAGGCAAGTAGGGAGAATGGTGTGGGCTGGGAGAAGAGCTGTGGTGAAAGGGAGCATGGTAAGTGTCCATGACTGAATAAAGGCTAGTGAGGCTCAAATACAGAATTCCTATTCCTTGCATAGGAATACAAAGTGCAAGATGAGATGAGGTTGGGTGAGACCACTCTGGCACTTGTAGGTTATGCTAAAGATTTTGGTCTTGATATCAAGTGTACATGGGAAGACATTGGATCATGGTAACCATGGCAGTGGGGCAGTAGGGACATTATCAGATGTCATTTTGCTCAGGTCTGTCTGGACAGGACAGAGTGGATAAATGGGTAGACTGTTAGAACGTGCCTGAGTAGGCAATATTGGTAGCCTTGACTAGAACAGCAGCTGTAGAGGGAAAGAAATAAATGATATTAGAGATAGTGGAGATGAGATTAGCAATTTTGGTGAAAGAGATATGATACGGGAAAGGGATGACCTCAAGTTTCCTTGGGACAACTGCTTGGAAAGTGATTGTCTTCACTGCAATGGGAGAAGAATGAAATTGAGTTGACTGGACTTACTCAATGATAAATTATTTGCTCTAGGTAAAGCTTATAATAATCTCTGGGAGTAGAAACTTACTCATACTAGCTTGAGTAAAAAGTTTTTATATAAAGATACAGGGAATATAGCATGGAAGCTGTAGCAGCATGGCCTTAGGGAAACTGGAAGGTTTTCATGAACTAAGATCTCTTTGGCCAAAGAAAAGTGAATTTGTAGGCTAATAAGATAACTTTGGAAATAAGCTTTGACCTTTCTTTCCTAGTGCCATAAATATGAAAGATGGTGTTAATATGTATCTGGACAGCTTCTGTATTGATTGAACATCAGATTCATCTTCACTACTCACTCTTTCCTGATGATGACCCTAAAATGAATAAGACCTTATCAGTGTTTTATTGTCAGCTTTCAGGAACTGTAAGTGTAACTCTTAAATCATTGCGACTTAGAAGAAAGTTCTTACAGAGGGAATAGAGGAAAGTTCTTGGGAAGTTGAACAGAATGCTATTTGTAACTGCCTGGTTTTACAAAAAACAAACTTTTCTGATTATAAAAGATCCATTTTGAGGATTGCCGGATAACAAGACAGCCTCATTACATGCACTGTTTAGTTACAACAGAGTCTGACTCTAAGGTCAGAGACCCTGAGAGTGGGGAAATCCAGGGAGAGTTGCCAAACAGCTCCTTGAAAGAGGGGTCTTCAAACTGGTTCCATGTTCCTTTTCCAACCTTTCTCTTTGCCTTCAGCTATTGATGTCTGGTTGTGTTCCTATCACCTCTCTGAAACTTCTATTTATAGGGTTGGAAATGATTTCCTGTTTGACAAGTGCAGTGATGTCTTTTGAATTGTTATTAAGTACTACTTCCCTGTAGCCTTTGTTTCTACAGACTGCTCCTGGAAGCTTTCTTCCTCTTGCTTTTGAGATCCCTATTCAGTTCTTCCTCAACCTCTACCACATTAGCAGTTACTGCAAAGTAACCTTGGCTGGTTCTTCCTCCTTTTTGCTTTACTGTTTTTCCACGGTTTTAGCCTTGTTGTTGGTCAGGCCCATCTTGTGCCTTTCTTTAGCTGGAATATATTTGTACTTGATTCTTACATATCTACCTTCTGCCTGGAATTTGAGTTCAAGAGAGGGTTCCAATAACTTCTACGATGTAGCATATAGACTGCTCACATTTAGCAGGTCCCAAACTTGAGCTTTTTCTTTTCTCCCCCAAACCTATTATTCATTTTTAAAAACCTTTATTTTTACAAGCACCAGCATCCACCAGACACTTTGCAGTCATCCTCGATCCCTTGTGCATTTGTGTCACTTTTCCTCCATCCCTCCTGCTACTGGCCTAGTTAAGGCCTCATGCTTTTATCATCTCTTGTAAAGATATTGTCATATCCTAGTTTCTATGCTTTTAATCTCTTCTCACACCAGTGCAAGAGTCATACTACTCTTACAAAATATAAACTTGTTTGTGTCTATGTAAAATTTTTAACGTTTGGCGTATATTGGCTATATTATATAAACCCAATTATTTGATAGAGCTTATAAGGTTTTTCACAATCTGGCACCAGTCTGCCTTTCCAGGTTCATCAGTTATCTCTCTCCTAATATTTTTTTGAGTGATAGACCTTTTTCATGTAATGTCACTTTTAATATGAACAAGGTATTATTTATTGGTCTTGTATTAGGAAACTGGTACCAAGGAAAGTAACTTGTTCAAGACTACTTAAGTAGCAAAGGACAAAGAACCAGGTTGGAGCCAAACTTTGTACCCTACTACTCTGAAACCATACTGAACATTTACATGTGAATGTGCCTTTCTTCCTGCTGCCTCTTCAGCCTGCATTGTCCAACTTCCCTGTCTTGCTTTTCCAAATCCTCTGTGTATTGCAAGGCCCTGCTTAAAAGGCTATAAATCTTATCAGACTTCTTGCATCATAGTAGAATTAATAGCTCCTTATTTTGAGTTCTCTCAACATCTTGTGTATTTTTTAATTATATCACTTTGTGTAAGATGAGCTTCTTGATACAACTCTGCTAAATTCAAGTGAATTGTGAGGACACTGTGTCAGTCATTCTTAAGTTCCCAGTGTCTAGTACATAGTAAGTCCTCAGGAAATATCTTCAGAATGTAGAGGGAGGAGTATTTTCATAATCCATTAAATTATTATTGTCAAATCTAAACATTTCTAATTAAAATAGTTTTGATTGTCCACACAGAAACATCACAGCTTCTTTTTTTTTTTTTTTTAAGATTTATTTATTTATTTATTTGAGAGAGAGAGACTGAGAGAGAGAGAGAGCATGAAAGGGGGGAGGGTCGGAGGGAGAAGCAGACTCCCCGCCGAGCAGAGAGCCCGATGCGGGACTCGATCCCGGGACTCCAGGATCACGACCTGAGCCGAAGGCAGTCGCTCAACCAACTGAGCCACCCAGGCGCCCACATCACAGCTTCTTACTGTGCTGCTCAGTTTATTAACAATGTGCTGTGAGCAGGCATTTTCAAGAACATTAAGTAAGACTACCTAGAAAGGTATTTCTGCGTGAAGTACCCAGGAGCCTTGATAGAGTCAATTGCCTGAAGCAGTCGCCTGAACTGATGAGACACGTCTCTGTTATAAACAACAGAAAACCTGAGGCACTTATTGCCTTATGTTATAGAAAGGATGACGCTTGTTCTGATGATAAGTTGTAGTATATTTCTCTCTTTTCTGGTGGTGTTTCCATTTTCACCAAGCATCTCCTCTTGTGGCTCTAAGGTTACATACCTGCTCATACATTCTAGGAGAAAGGAGTATGTTTCTTCACCAATTAATCAACATGATTCCATTTGTTTTGTATCCATTTAGGTCACACCTATCCCTGGTAGTGAACTGTAGTGGAGGAATGTGATTCCTCCACATGGATCAGATAGTCCTGTGCCACACCCCATCCTCAAGTCTGGAGTGGTACCCGCTATTTTTAAGCAAATGGGTTGTAGGGGCAAAAGGTGGACACTTTAAGAAAAGCCTGAATGCTGACCCAAGTAGAGGGCAAGTGAATGCTGGACAGCCAAAACCAGTAAAATGACCTCCAAATACCATTAAGATAATGATTCAGAAAGGGAAAACATGATCTTGAGGTGATTGCCATGCTTTCCACAGATGACTCACAACTCAGTCCTGTTTCTCTGGAGGAGTAAGACCCAGCATTTAATGGATCACTTTTCTTTATCATTTTGATATTTGAAAAGGGAGATGTACTGATATTGTCTGCTCTTTGCCATGGAAGGATGACCTCCCTGTATGGTCAGCTTCAGCAAGCTATCTAGATTCAACATTGGTTTGGGCAATGGGGAGACCAGAAGGCAGGAGGACGGTGAGACTGGGGAACTTATTCCTCTGGCTCTCTCCCCACTGGGCCGTGGGTTGGCTGTGTCCCTGCTTCTGTCATGCAGGCCTCTCCTACATACCTACTCTCTCCAGATTCTAAATCATTCTTTTCCTTTCTTGGTCTTCCTTCTGTTGCTATTCCTGGGGTTCTGCACTGTTGATTTGTCTAAACTCTGCCTACACCTTTGTAAAGATTCTTTTTATTAAACTTGTCTCAAATTACCCAGTTGGAGTATGCCATCTGTTTTCTGCCAAGACCCTTACTGATACAGTGGGTAATCATCTCTCTTCTAGCATATTTTCAATCACAGCAGTAACACTTTTCCAAAATAGAACTATCATATTAGCCAAAGGTAAATTTTCTTTAATTGGACAAAAAGAGCTTCCCCAATCAGTTTTGATCATTTGTGATTCAGTCACCCAGTTAAGGGATTTGCAACCTGAGGACAAAAAGCATAGGCCAGGAGGGACATAGAATTTTTATAGCAGTTGTTAAGGGAGGGGCCTCCTTTCAGTTTGCATGTTCATTTGCAAATTGGACAAGATTCCTCTTGACTCATCTAGCTACAAATTATAAATAAAAATGTAAATTTTAGTTTAGTATTTCAGTGTTTCACAATGGTTTTAACAGGAATATTTATTCTCAGTAGTTATTAGTATAGTTTTTAAGTACTAAAGGAAGAATATTAGTGTAGTTGGACAGTCATGACAGTGGTATTTACCACTCAGATTACTGATGGAAACTGTCATCTCTATACAATTTCATGTAAATGGCAACCACAAGGACAGATTACCTAAAATCATATTGACATTCTTGTAAGAATCGTAAATGTTTTACTTCTTTTATTCTAGGATTCAGGTATTTGATAATGATTCTAGAACTGAAGACATTGATGGCTGGGGCCATTTATTAGAGTGCTGAGTGAATTCAGTTTGGTTCCTTGGTTTGCCACTTCCTTTTTTGGATATATTTCCCATCTCATTAAAGTTTGTAAGAGTGATTGTGTTAATATCTTAAACTTCTTTCTTTAGTGGGGGGAAACTTGAATTTTTGAATGCTTAAAAATAATTTGTGAAATAGATTCTTGTGTCTCATTTTTTGCGATTCTGGTTTCCTAGATCCTGGTAAGCCCCAGGCTTCATCTTTTTTCATTCTTCCCCCTTGCTCATTATATTCTAGACACAAAGGCTCTTCTGTTCCTCAGTCATTAAAGTTGTTCCTTTTCCAGGGTCTTACAGTGATATCAGTGTAACCTCATGTTCAATTCAAATGTACACCACAGGGTTCATGTGAATCCCTTCCTCCTTTCCATTTGTACTCCTTCACTAGTGGGAAGTGTGGCTTCCATTATCCTTAAGACATTTACTTAGTGCTTAATCCTCCAAATCATAGGCAAACTCCTTACCCCCTTGGTGTGCTGTCCCATTTGGAATCCCTTCCCAATCCTCTTCAACCCTGTGGAGGGGCTTTTTGACTGAATTAGGAGAAAAGAAAGAAGGAAGGGACCAACTTCATCTTTTAAAGTGAGGTTATAAAAATTACCTACTTTCAGGATGTGTTTTAGGATTAAGCAATGAAGTGCTTTATACTTTAACTGCAAAGTAATATTCAGTGGTTATTTGTGCTCTAACATTTGATATAATATTCACTGAATGAATAAAGAGCCTGAAATTAGTAATAAAAAATCCCCCCAATTTATTGGAGTCTGGTATCTAGTCCTCAATATACTACTGGTTCACTAAAAGCTAGAGCAACTATTTAGTTAGCTACTTATTGATTCAAAAAATAAAATTTAAACATCTTTTATGTTCCAGAAACTTCCTGAGAGTGAAAGCTGTAAGAATTACCAAGATAGACTTGGTCCCTGCTGTCATAATACTTGTGGTCTGGCTGAGAAGACAATTAATGAGCAGTAGCAATAAAGTAGGGCAAGTGCTTTGTCACAGTTGCAGAGAAAGGGTTCAGAATACATTACAGGAATGCGGAACTGCATCTGAGAGAGTGGTGAGGAAGGTTTTCTAGAGATGACAGTTAAGCCGCAACCTCACCATGAGTAGGAGTCAGCACTTGAAGACAAGGGGGAGGAGTATTTTGGGCAGAAGGAGCACAATGTGGGAAGGTGAGAGGGAGCATGGAATTACATGAAGTACAATGTGATGCGTGCAAAAAGAATGGGGGACATGGGAGAGATGTGGTTGAAGAAGTCATCAGGGGTCTTGTGAGTCTGTTTTGGACCATGGACATTATTTACAGTGTGATGAAAAATTAACCAAAGAAGGTGACAGGGGAGTGATGCACTTAGCTCTTGAGAAGCATTGCTCTGGCCTCCTGACTGAGGAGGGCATACAGGTTGGGACAGGAGGGCAAGATGGAGGGTGGAGCGAGACGTTGTATACAAGCATTGTCATCCAGCGGAGAGATGATGAAGCCGTGGCTTGGGTAGAGACCGTGGGGATAGATGGAAATGGTTATCCACGAGAGATGTTTAGAGGTGGACCTAACAGACATAATGCTCTCCCGTCTCCAGTGTTAAGAAATGCTCTTCCCTGAAATAAGGAACATGACAAGGCGAGGCAGCTGAGTTTGGGAGGATGATGAAGGGGAGAAATTTGTTCTTCCAGCTGTAAAATGAGAAGGTTCTATCCACAGCAATGCAATTGTATGATTATCTTGTTCTGTCTTCATGTGGCCAAAAACAGCAATTTTAGAGCTGTAGAGAGATTCTCTATTTCCCCTTTCTTTTTGCTGTTCAGGCATCTAGCTAATCTAGGCTTTAGTTACCAATTAAGCACAGAAAACAGAAAATGTATTGCTTAGTATTTAAATTGAAACAAAAGAAAGGGAGTGGGGAGCTGGCATAAGCTGGTAAATATGTTAGCTTTCATAAGCATGAAATAACACAAAATTTATCATTCCACATTTTATAACTTGGATGATTTTAGATCTTCTGTGGCCAGGCTGACTTTATTGTCCTATAATTCTCAATTCTGTGATTTGCGTTTTCTCTTAGCTTGAGCAACTCTCCTGATTGCTTATGACTTTACAGTTGCTACAGGGAGTTGTTATACACAGATGGCTTTTAGGAGGGGAGTCAATTTGGTAGGCATTTTCCTTGATTATCATGCCTTTTCTCTGCACTGATTGTTATAAGAGTGAAGATTCTTGCATGTCAAATGGTGAAAATGTTTCCAGGGTCTCAAAAAAGGAAGGAACATTACATTTGCCAGATGATCTCTGTGTGACTATACTCTGATGAAAAGGCCGCCTGGTTCCTTTAATTTATTCAGATAGATTTTTATAAGCAGTGATAAAACCAAACCAACATGAGGTACCAGAGGGAAAAGACTGAGCAGAATTTGCAGTAGAGAGTAGATATTGATTTGAGCATATAATTACATCCACCTTGTTATATGGTTTCATTTTCATCTCTTGCAACCTTGCAAATAAGTACAAAAATCTTATCAGACATACCCTGTACCCATTTTTTTTTTTTTTAAGTTCATGCTACTATCCTTTCAGGAGAACACAGAGAAAGAAAGAAATATTTTTTCTTCTTGAAGGCAATTTTCTTTCTTTACTTACGTTACTTGTAAATCAACTTTTTATTGTACAGTTGATGCAAGCTTATTATACAAATATCAGAAAATAGAATCCTGTGTTTTTCACCTGAATTTGTCTTAGTCTGAGGAAAGGCTTGATTTTCATGAATGACCTGTGTGAGTCCAGAGCTACAGGAGATAAAAAGGACACCATTTATTAGCCTAGCTGTTTTATATTCAGATATTTGTGTGATCTATAACAGAAAAGCCATGTCCTTCTCCCCAGGTATACCTTTTCATGAGAATTAAGAGAACAAAGTTAGGTCATCACAGGTGGTTTCTCCAGTTTTCTTATCAGTTATCTTAAGTAGACTTTGCTAAGCAAATGTTGAGAACCCAGAGCAATTCAAAATATATTCTTAATTGGAGAAATCTTCCTGAGATCTAATAAGAACTTGCCAAAATAGAGCATTTACTATGTGTCAGACATTATGCTAAGTATTTCACATGTATTTTATTTAATCTGTAAGGAAAGCCCATAAGGTAGGTATTACTCCTTCTTTAAAAAAAAAAAAAAAAAAAAAAAAAAAGTTTAGGTACAGAGAGATGAACTTGTTCCAGATCACAATGCTGGTCCTTTCAACTGTGAGGCTAGGTTATTTCTCCTCTCCCCTCTCCTTGGTGTTATTCTTCTCTCCAGCATGAGCATAAGTCCATTTCATCTAAATTAGAATAGGCATTTCCTCAGATTTCAGTGAGAAATACTCGGATGAGAAGGTGTCTACTGCCCAACATCTGGAAATCCCCAGAGAGATCCTGTGGTTGAGGGAATCATGGTGGCAGGGAAGGAGATGAAGTACTCCATTCTCTACCTGAAACTGAACCAACTTACAGATACGAGTCTAGAGGAGACCATTGTCTCTCTGACCAGACTCTGTGGTCTGGCATGCTAACCAGTGCCTTCCACTTGCCTCCTCTTTCCTCTTGCTTCCCAGTGCTATTCTACTTCAAGTTCATGAATTTCTACAGAGCTGTGCCGTTTCCCTCTTCACAAGTCTGTGTCTTGGAAGGGGACACATAAAACTTTTCATCTCCATGTTGCTATGCATAGTGTCCTTCTTCCAAACCTTGTTTAAATCCTGGAGATCATATTTACTCACCTGTGGTTTAATTTGCGTCTTCTCTGATGAGTGACTTTGTTTTTACATTTGTTAAAGATACTGAGTGTTAAAACGATTGTGTTCAGCCTATTTTCTGTTTCCTAGTTAGTTTCTTGTAGAAATCACCTTTTTCTTCTTGCTCCTATGTTGCTTCCTTGATATCATGGTAACATATAACAATTGCAAAATGCCTTGGAAAATTGATAGTATGGTGGAAATAATGTCTTGCACTTATACAAGCTTTAATATTTTATTTTTTTATTTTTTAATATTTTATTTTTATTTCACAAAAGCCCCTTTTCTTTTAATCTCTAGTAATGCTATTTCCAATTTATATATAGGGAAAAAGAGTCTGAATGAGACCGTCAGACATAAGACATTTTATTCCCACCTCCCCATCTGTTTCTCACATTATCCTTGTGGTTATACCTGCTGTGTTGTTTTATGGGCATTTATATGGATTTTTTTCTTCCTTCATTTTCACGTTTAGTTTAAAACCCACTTGGTCAGCTGACCCTCATTTCCTTCCTCTGCAAATCAAGGCAATTTCCTTGTTCTACCTGTCATAGTTTTTTTAAATCCTATGAGAGCTTGTATATGGATGTCCTTTGCCATATGAGCCTTAGGAATATGAGATGTTAGTATATCATTTTATTCCCCATGCTCTGTCTGGTCTTATACTATATGTAAGGTGGCACTTTTCCAATCTTAGAGTATGTAAGAATCACCTGAGTGAATTCGTTAAACATGCAGGTTCCTGGGTTCTGTCCCCAGAGGTTCTGAATCAGTAAGTAAGGTGAAGCCCAAGAATGTGCATATTTAACAAAAATCACAGATAATTCTGACCCAGGAGATCTGTGTGTTATATTTTGGGAAACACTGCTTTAATGGGCCTTAGTTCTGTTTCATGAATGAGCAACTTCCCTATCATCTAGACTCCAGATATCTTTATATACAAACCAGCTGTGTTACTTGATACTTCTCTGTGCAGGAGTAACGTTGAACAACTTTAAGGAGCAGGGAAACCACCAAATGCATAACATAAAAGTTACTTATCATGACAATGAAGTTTGTTCTCCTCTTTGGAGAAAGGTGCTCTTTTGGGTGTGGGAAATGAGCAAGTGTGGAGTAGCCCCTGACATTCAGAAGCATCCTGCTGGACTGCAAGAAACACTTTGGAAGGGTGGGGGGTCTTGATTCAGTTACTAATGCTGGCTGTGTGACCTTGGCGCAGTCTCTGTACCTCTTTGAGCCTGTTTTCTTAGCTGTTAAGTGATACTAGATCAGTGTTTGTTAGATTCTCCCACCAAAATAGAGCAATGCTTTCAGGTCCTCAAAGAATTTTGACTGCAGCTGCAAGTAGTCCGCTGCTGTCTTACTTTGAAAAGTAAGGTTTTTTCTTTTTTTTTTTTTTTTCCTGCTTTCTACTCCATCATATATGCAATGCTTACTTCAGTGTAAAAATAATGTTTAAAAATAAATACCATGGAGAAAATCCAAATCCCAATGGCTTTACTTCCTGCTGCCTCACATCCCAGGGGTTTCTAGGCTTGAGCCTGAGAATAGACTAGATGATGCCAAAGATTCCTTCCAGTTCTCTGAATTCATGATCTAAGAAAACTCTTTAAGCAAATTTGCCATTTAATGCACCGACCTCAATTTCCAAATCGGATGTGCTCTGATGTCTCGGGACTAGGAGAGTGTTCTGAAGGGAGAAAACACTCACCAAAAAGGTGACTGCATTTTTGATGTAAACGATCCAATGCTAAATTTATTGACCTTATTCACAAAGGATTTTTGTGATTCTCTAAACTCTCTTTGAGCTCTGTATGAATTCATTGGCCTCAAATTGAACTTGTACTTGCAAATAGTTATCAGAGTGGGTTTGCAGAAAGAAAATCCAACTTGACATGAACACCTATACTGGAATTTAATGCAACTAAAGTTTGTTGAGGGCGCTTTTGTCACCCTCATTAAACGTATTGAGATTTCTGTGTCTCAACTCACCTCTCTGTGAACTTGTTGGTCACTAATGATCCCTCCAAATTGGACATTTCTTGACCTCTTTGCTCTTAGAGAGAAGGATGATTTGACAAAAATTCTAAGCACTTAGAATTCTGTTATCTTCTATAATAAGACCTCACAAAGGTTCAACTGTACACCCAGTGAACTTAAAATGAACTCTCTTTAATTTTGTGGGAACAGAAAAGGTACACATCACCAGAGAGGGACATGTTTTACCTTTGAGAAGCCAGCTGGTCCGTCAGACACATCCCCATGGGGTGGCAGTAACTAGCTCTGGTCCTAAGCCAGGTCCTGGTGACACTCTAGTCTCTAGAAGGGACTCTGTTAAACTGAATTCACAAGCAACTGATATATAAAATTACAGGATGCAATTTGTTAATATATATTAATATGATTTATAAGGGGGCTAAGTATGTATGTCTTTTAATCAGTACGTTTGTACCTCCACCATACAAACGGATACATGAAACCGAATTATTATCTGCAGTCGTCCAGGTGGGCATGTGATTGGAGTAATAGTTCATTTGAAAGATCGTGATAGTTTACAGGAAGTTAAATTATGATAGTGATGTTTCCATCTCTACCGTATCAGATAGTGAGCTAGCTTCATGTACTTAAGTGCATCCTTATCATTGTGGTAACGGCATGAACTTGTCACACAGGCTGCCCTGGTTCAAAGTCTCACCCTGCAGCTTACTAGCTATGTGACTTCTGATATCTTTCTTATACTCTAACCCTCACCTTGCTCTTCTGTAAAATTTCATTCTACTTCATTTTATTCTTTTTATAGTTTTTCCACTTGTGGTAGAAAATCCAATCGTCCTTACTTCTTGGTTTTTTGGAGTGCATCTCAGTGTCACCCCCTGCAGCCACTGAAACTTCAAATTGAAATTTTACTGCCCTGCCTATTCTCAGAAGGAAAAGTTGACTGCAAGAAAATTCTTATCTCATAAAAGAACCCAGTGACCAACTTTATGAACTGTTTGACTTCTGGAAGAAAAGTGAAGCTTTAGTGTCTCATTTTTTTCTAGATGGCCTTCAAATGTGACAATTACTGGTAGTCAAGGTTTCATACAAAAAGGTCGTTTGAAGGAAAAAACCCTGCCAATTTTAACTCAGTGACTGTTGTCAAGACCTCATTAACCTCTCCATGTTTCCCGTGGATGCCACATGAAGCCGTTGGCACTCCAAATTGGAATTTTACTGGCTACTGTTCTTTCAGAGAAAAAGAGAGTTTGAGAAGGAGATAAAAATTTCACTTGGCTCAGGTTATGTTAGATCACTTAAATTTGAATAAGGAGATGAAAGTCATTGACAAGCAAACAAACCAACCTCCCAAAACACTCAGAAATCAAAGAAACGCCTGCCTGCCATGAATAATACCAAAGGATTTAAAGAGCTACAATTTAAAGTCTATGAAAATATTGGTTATATTGAATATATTATATTATAATGAATATATTAATTGATTAACTTCTCTTCAGCCCAGACAGAATGCAGTAAACTTTAGGAAGAAAGAAACAGGTCATTAAAATAAAAGCCTTTGTTTCCTTATTGCATTCAATGCATATGTATTGAATACTTATTAAGTGCTCCTACTTTGGTAGTCACTGGCGATACAATGTGATAAAAAATTGACTTGCTTTCATGGAGAGTGCAGCCTACTGAGGGAGTCAGGTGGTGGTCAAATGATTTCAGAAGCAAATGTGAAATTTCAAATGGGATCTGTGTTATGAAGGCAGCTATGATACCAAGTGAGCATATAATAGGGATATTTGACCTAAAGAGGAAGGTCAAGGAGAACCGTCCCCAAGGAAGTGACAAATAAGCAGAAATGTGAGGGGCGCCTGGGTGGCTCAGTCGTTGAGCGTCTGCCTTCAGCTCAGGTCATGATCCCAGGGTCCTGGGATCGAGCCCCGCATCAGGCTCCCTGCTCGGTGGAGAGCCTGCTTCTTCCTCTCCCACTCCCCCTGCTTGTGCTCCTGCTCTTGCTATCTCTCTCTCAAATAAATAAATAAAATCTTTTAAAAAAAAATAAGCAGAGATGTGAAACATGAATGGAAAAGAGGCCCACTTGTCAAGAAGAGTGAAGTGAGTTCATGGGACTAAAATCAGGTGAGTAGCAAAGGTCAGAGATCTTGGTACTTTATCTGATGGGATCTGCACCACACACACACACACACACACACACACACACACACACACAAATAACAAAAAGGTGACCTAAGAAAAGTGTAACATGTGCAAAACTAGGGGAAAAAAAAGAACTTGCAGTGTGTGTTTACCATTTATGCGGCATGAGTACTTAACTGGAAGAAAGGAAAAAAATGATATATAAGCAGTTGCAAGAGGCCAGTATCAGCAAAGCAAAACTGTCCAGCATACTGCTTTCTGGTCAAAGGCTTACTTTGGTTCTCCATTTGGTCCTTAGGCAAAGCTATCAAAATCTTTGTTTATTCCTTAGTTTGCAAGGACTCAAGGATTGGGGAATCATTTCTTCTTAGAAGAGTGGAATTGAGAACATCATCAAGGCAGGGGTGGGATGAATTGCATTCACCACTAGAGCCTTTGTGTCTATTGAGCTGCTCCCACAGAGTAGGTCATCATTAATATTTGTTGAATAAACTCCATTTTCCCATTTGAAGCTCCACCACTTTTGCACTTGTAAACTGGGAATAAAACTGTGACTGGGAGAATCCCTCCATTTCTGAGGGGCCACTCTGTAGCACTTAGTGCTAGCCCTATAGCTTACATCTACTGGGAACATGTTGCAGTCTGTTGGGCGGGGGGCACAATGGGGTGCTGTTTGGGAAAGGACTGGCAGGAAGAGAGCGTGGGCCCGGAGACCAAAATGTGGGCTCAGCTTGTTTGGGGCAGGACTGAAGGGGACAGCTTAGGGGCATCAAATAAGAACAACTACCTTCAAGGGATACTACCATTACCCATTTGGTGTATATCATTCCAGACCATTTAAGATACATATATGTTTTACATTGGCATATGGTTTTCTAAAATGCAACAAAAATATATAATTTTTTTACTTAGGATGAATTTGCTCTTAAGCAGAACCTAAAGATTTATCTCCTTTTCCTACACTTAAATATATTTACATATAACTTAAAAATTTTATTAATTTATAGCAATACGTTTTTTAGAGGCTTTTTTTTAGTTAGAAAGTTATAAATGAGAAAACAAAATTGGCTTATTTCAAAATCCAAGTCATTCTTTTTGATGTAAAAGAGCCATTCATGCATGTGGTTAAAATCAAAACAGTAAGAACAGGAATTCATAAAAACTAAATGACGCCACTAGGTTCTTCTCCCAAAGTGAATTACCTTTATAATTTCTTGTCATGTTTACAAAATGGAAAAAAAAAAAAACCGCTCATAATGCGCATATAATACACACACACAGCAAAAAGGGGAACCTACTCTGTGCAAGAGACTGTACCTTGATTATGTCTCTTAATAAAACGTCCTGGAATCATTTTGCAGCCTGTCAGTTCAAGGCTAGTGCAATGGTTCAGGTTTTTTTTTTTTTTTCCTGTAATCTGGGTTTAAATATCAGGTCTACTTCTTAACAGCTCTGTGACCTTAGGTGATTTGTCTAACCTATGAGTGCCTTAGTTTTCCTGTTTTTAAAATGGGTTGTAAAAGTACTCCACTTACAATGCTACTATGAAGATGAAGTGAGTTAATCTACACAATATGTTTACAACAGTACTTAACACATACTAAGCTTTGTACACTAGCTGATAACATATCAACATGTACTATTACATCATTTTATTTGTTATAACCTGTTATGTTATTAATTATGTAGAAATCTATATTATTTTATTTTGCTTAAAAAAACTTCGTTATGGAAAATTTTAAACAAATGGAGAGGATAGCATGAAGAATCCTCATATACCTATCACTCAGCTTTAGAAATGAGCACTTCTGCAAACTTGTTTTCTCTATCTCCTCTACTTTTTTAATGAGGTATTTTAAAGAATATCCCAAGCATTTAATTTTTACATATATTTTACAGTTTAAAAATATATATTTTGAAAAAATAACCTCCATGCCATTATCACATTTAATTCCTTAGTATTTTCTTTCTTTCTTTTTTTTTTTTTAAAGATTTTATTTGTTTGACAGAGAGCGAGAGTGCGAGCACAAGCAGGGGTAGGGGCAGAAGCAGAGGGAGAAGCAGGCTTCCAGCTGAGCAGAAAGCTTGACGTGGGCTTGATCCCAGGACCCTAGGATCATGACCTGAGGCGAAGGCAGACCCTTAACCTACTGAGCCACCCAGGTGCTTCATAATTCCTTAATATGTTCTAAAAGCCAATCCATACTTGAATTTTTCTGATTACCTCAGAAATGTCTTTTTACAGTTGATTTGTTCAAATCAAGTTTCAAATACAATTCATACATTGCATCTGGTTGTTGTGCCTCTTTATTCTCTTTTTGTCCCATACCAGTCTCCTCTCTCCCTTTCTCCCCTTTTATTTTTGCCATTCACTTCTTGGAGAAACAGAGTCTTACATAATGGCCCATATATTGCACTTGACTGATTGCTTCCTCGTGGTATCATTTAGCTTGTTTCTCTATTTCTCATATTTCCTGTAACTTGGTAGTTACATCTAGAGTCTTAGTTACTTGGACTTCCTAGGCATCACGTTCTGTTGTCCCATTTTACGACTCTTTCTTAACCATCTGAGGATGTTCTTTTGGGTGAATGAGCCATAATTTATTTAGTTGTTCGATGGACAGTGCCACAAGGAGCGGCTGTGAGTGGATACTTCATACACTTGTGTATGAATGGAGGTGCAAATTCTGTTACCTGAAAAAAGCTGCTTTTTTTTTTATTTTTTAAAAAAATTTGTGAATGGGTGGAGGAACATACAGGTAGAATCAGCTAAAGAGACAATGGGTAGAAATTATTTTGCAGAATATTAAAGCTAGGAGTCTAATTCCAACAAATTACATATGTATAAGTTACATACAAATTACATATGTATAAGTTAAGGCTGAGATGCAAGTCCTTGTGGCCCAAATGCACAATATAATGATAGAGAAGGCCCTGTAGACTCTTAAGACTGTAGATCCTTAAATTTGTGTATTTTAGCTTAAGCTTACTTTTTTTCTAATAATAACCTTTCCCCCCCCCCCAATACATTCTACTCCCAATGTGGGGCTTGAATTCACAATCCCCAGATCAAGAGTTACATGCTGTACTGACTGAGCCAGCCAGGTGGGCCCCCACCCCCTGCTAGTTATAATCTTTTAAAATGCTAATTGAATGAATGAAAATAGAGAAAAGTAGACATAAATAAGTAAAAAACCCAACAAATCATAATTTTATTACTTGGAGTCAATTACTTTTCTTAACATTTTGGTTTTTGTACTGTTCTTTTTTTTTTCATGTATTATTAACAGTTTTCATAGTTGTGAACATACCTGATAAACAATACTGTAAGCTGTTTTTTCACTTCACAGTGTGCTTTGTCTCACATTATTAAGAACCATATGCAAACATAAAATTTAATAAATCCATAAAAACCATAGTTCATCATAATTAAACATACTACAATTATGACGTGTTCATTATTTGGTGTAGTTCTAGTATTATAAACATTTTTGCTAATATAATATTCAACAAATATTTATTAATGCTTTCATTGTTACAGTGTGAGTATTTGTGACAGATGTATAACTTTTCTCTTGTATTGGGGTATGTTTTTCTTATTCCAAGAAAGACAAAGAGGAGAAAGACATAGAGGAGGAAGAAAGGCAGGGTGGGGTGGAGTAGGAGGAAGCAGATTCGTCTCCTGGTCCAGTGATCCTCAAATTTCAGCACATATAAGATTCACTCTTGGCTCCTGTCCTATCCTGCTGATGTAATAGTTCTAGATGGGGTCAAAAGCCTGATTTTTGTTTTTAAGCAAATTCGTGGATGTGTCTGCCATGAATGGTTTGTTGCACACGATTTGGGAAAAATGGACATAGTTCTTTAGGTACTCATGTTGGTGATTCTTAGCTGTGTGTGCATTCTCAAAATGAAACCGTTTAAGGACTGGTAATGGATGTTCTATGAGTAACTTATCTTGGCTCTGTTTGCCACTTAGATGTCACCCATTATAAAAACACTGTTGACTTTCTGCAAAAGGCAAGGAGAAAATCTCCAGCTAAAAACAGTTTCTCTTTTACATGGGGGAGGTGAGCATACATCAAAAGGTTTGAAGAGCCCCATTATCAACAGGGAACCCTGTTCTAATGGAGGGAGGACTTCAGAAAGCTCCCTCTATTTTTGGAAGGGGAACTAGTTTGGCTTGCTCATCTTTTTAACTCTGAGGGCAAATCCTCGCTCTGGCTGTGTCTGGTTTTCTTTTTTTATTGCTTCTACACCCTCAGAAGCCCAGCATTCAGTAATTCTGATTCTTGCAGGTAAGGTTGCTCTTGGGCTCCCTAGAGGACTTTTACATGATTGGTCAAGATGATTTGTGGCAATGCTGTCATGTATAGTGAGTTATGCAGTGAGGCTTTCTGCTGATGGAGTATGTGCTTTTGAGCAGGAAATGGCCTTTATAAATCTTTTCTTTAACAAGGGCTTCAGAAATTTGCTTCATTCATTGAAACTCAAAACTGTGTCCTCATATCAATAAACTTTGCACAGGAAAGATTGGTCGCTTAAATCGCTCCTCTGTCTTTGGATGCCACTGAGCACAGGACCATCCATCCATCCAGGCAAGGAGGCTTTCATATTTCTTCAGGTAACTCCATGAATTATAAGCAAGGATAAATGAAAGTAGGAATAATCCAACACCAACTATTGCCAGAATTAAAAAGAATTAAGAAGTCTCATGAATGATGGCATACACACTATACACCCTCTTCTTGTACTACAGACATTTTCATAGCTGAGCGCTTTAAATTGGTGCTATGTCATAGAACCTTCTGTGATGATGAAAATGTTCTATACTCTGCCCTGTCCAATGCTGTGACCACTTGCTACTTCTGGCTATTGATTGCTTGAAATGTGGCTGGCATGATTTAGAATGAAATTTTTAGTATAATTTGATTTAAATTAATTTACATGTAAATGACTGCATGTGGTTAATAGCTACCATATTGGGCACTGAAACTGTTCAGTAGATATTCTCACAGCTTTGAATTAGAAAAAGGTCAGCCAGATCGAGTTAAAATAAATGTAGTCTTACTTATGGTAAATGTAACTCTTCTGTCCTCTCATTGTAACCCCCAAATTTGAAGACACACTCATAATTGCAATTGTATAGTTAAGAGTTCAAAAGATGGTTTTTCCATTTAATCAGTTGCTAGGATCCATACTGGCTGGTTTTCTTTCTTCCTTTCTCTTTCCCCAAGCTCTCTTCAGAAATTGTATGCTTCTTTGTTCCTCTAGGATCAAAAATACTCAGAGTGAAAGATGCAGATTATGAAACCATGTGGATAGTTTCATGCAATTTTGGTAAGGAAAACTATGCATAAAAATGTTCTTTCACAAATGGACCAGTAGTTATCTCTAAGAGATGGCTTTACAGTTGACTTTAAGTTTCTTGTTTTGACTTTCTTCTTTTTCTAAAATCAATTTTCTACAAGTATTTATGTAATATTTGTGTTATTTCATTAAAAAATTTTTAAGTAAAACTTGAAATTTTAAAATTTTCTCCTCAACAAAGTTCTTGTAATTTCTACTTCCTTTTTTTTTTTTTTTTTCTTTCCATTTAGGCTTCCTCTGAAAAACCTCAAAAGTCCTTCATGGACTCTTGTGCTCATGAAATATAAACCAAAAGGAACTGGAAAAGAGATACAAGATATATTACATTTTCTTTTATTCACCCTTTGAGTCACTTTATTATTTTTTAAGCCTTGAAAAAATAACTATGTCCTTATTTTCATGTGGGCATGAAAGCGGATATTTCATTACAGCCTGCAAGGGGCCAGGATGAAGTTAATTGCCTTAAACTTCACAGAAGTAGCCTGTTCTCTATGGACTCCAAGAGAGAGGACACCATATCTTTTTTCTTTCTTTCCTCATCTTAAAGACACAGAATACAAACCCCAGTTTACCCCACCCCCTGCCCACATGTGAAATTAACAAGAGAGTGACTTACAACAATGGGCATGTTAGAGTATTTTGCAAAATCATGGAGAAATAAAGACATTTCCTCTCCAGTGCCAACCAACATTGCCAAGGTTGAGAGTTCTTGGCAGCTGCATTTCAAACTCATTATGTCCATAAAATGATTTACTGTCCTGTTGTATACAAATGAGCAAACTCACATACTTAATTTTAGATTCTTCGGCAGTGATGTCATTTCTATTCCAGTCCCACTGCTCGTAATTTAAAATGGGGAAGGCTTAGCTGCATTCATTTCTTAGATCATTGCTTTGGCACTTTCAAGATTTTATCCAAGCATGACTTTTATAACCTTGTGGAAATTGCAGTGATAAAGGATGCATCAGCAATTTTCAAACCCATTTCTTTTTGTGGAGCTGTCCCTTAGCCTCCCTTAACAGAGCAGTAGAGAGAACCACAGGTCGTTTTACTGTCTTCATTTTTAAAGAGCTTTGTTTTGGTCAATGAGACATACACTGTGGAAGCCAGGCCAACACAAACTTTGTGGTATTTTTCCACTGCACACTTAACTAACCTTGATTAGATGTGAGGCGAGGGTCTGGTCTGCCATCTTAGCCCCTAAAATTGGTTTCAGAGGAATTGATTGTAATGGAAATGTCAAGCCCTTTAAATATCAAGTCTTTAAATACCATACAGGCATATGGATGTGCACATAACTTAGCCATTCCTAGAGTCTGCATTGTCCCATGTTAGAACTAAAGGAAGAGCGATAAAGGGAAATAAGCTATTGTTCTGGAAGAAATGACTGAAACAATTGGATATGATGAATGGCTGAGGCCATTGCTTCATTTTTAGAGTAAGATCTTTTCCCTGAAAGAGCCAAAACGGGATCTGGAGAACATTGGCAGCTATGAAATTATGCACATACCTCATCTTTGCTTCCACTCTACTTCTTCTCATGCCCTAGAGGACTTCTTTTCTTTGAAATTAAGTAATTGTGAGAATAGCTCTTGGCAAATAAGTTCAGGACATTTTGCCCTTTTAAAAACAATATAAAAATCTCCTTATATATTGGAGAGAGCAATAAAATTTGCTATTATGAAGCTAATATATGAGAGCGCCAATAAAATTTGCTATTATGAAGCTAATATATGAGAGCGCCTAAATGTGTATTTATTGAATTGAATTTAGTTCTGGTGACTGAGGACTATGCTATGTTGGGAGCACATGGAATGAGTGTCACTGTTCTTCATGAGCTGTGTGGCCCTGGGCAAGTCACTTCAGCTCTTTGGGGTTTAGCAAAATAGTAATTAAAACTATCTACCTTTTTAGGGGGTTGAGGGACATGATCACCAGAAGGTCTTTGAAAATATAAGGTACAAAGGAAAAAGATGAAACTGATGTGCAGAGACAGCCATTTGAATTAAGGGCAAAGTTGAAATGCTAACAAGTTCAAGTATGATTAAATCAATTGTATTTAAAGGAGATACATAGCCAGAGAAGGCACATATGTCTCTATTAGAAATAAGGCCTCTGGGAGTTCTGAAGCTATGCAGGGTCTATAATTTGGTGGAATAGCAGAGATGAACCCACTAACTGTTGTCCAGAGAAAAGGTCTTGTGTCAAAGGAGTCATGAAAACTCTGTCAGACAAATAGAATCTTAGAAAAACATTAAAGCTTAGTCTTAGATCACGGAAATAGTAAAATATTGATGGAATGACATTTTTAATAGGGAGAAAGTCTTTTAAAGTCACCTCACAAACGAGCTGGTTCCATTTCCAGGTTGGCAGTACTTGGTCACCTAATAGAGACTTTTTCTATAGGCAAAATAATAGGGCATGGGATGTTCACCCACTTCTGCAATACAAGTAAGATTGGTCTTCTCAACTTGGTTAGGATAAGAAAAAAACTAGCCTTTATCGGGCAACTATCACACACAACACTACCACAGTGAGCCAGCTATATTGCATTTATCATCTTGTTTAATTGAAGTACATTAGCTGGGTTAATGAGGACTCACTCTAAGTAGTTAACTGGTGAGGGGGGAGGCAGGATCAGTCTGCTTATTCCATGGCCCATGCATGTTCTAGAGCAAAAGTGTTTTCCCAGACTGTTTTGCTAAAAGGCTTTGTGATCAAATAATTTGGGTATATGATGCATGCTCTAGTCCTTTTTTAGACATTTGCAATACCTACCAACAGGTGAAAGGCTCAGCAAAATCATATGGTTGACATTCTTAAAAGTATGTTTACTTAAGTTTTCTTTTCCTGTTTATAATTATAAAATACTCATTTACTGTGTTTCTCAAGAAACACATTTGAAGGAGAGATACTTATGTACCATGGAACACAATTTGAGAAATCCCTGCCTCTTCTTTTCTTGGGTATAAGCTTGTTTAGTATAAAACTCCTACCCTTTGGATGAATCAAAAGACCTGCATCTGGTTTGTGTTCTTTCATAACAATATACCTTTGCTCATGATAATCAACTTAGCCATTTCCTTTTGCTATAGTAAATACTCTGACATATTGCAAAGTAAATAAAAAATTGGAGTCCAAATTCCTTCCCAATGTAGAATCTCCTCAGTCATGGGATTGATCAACTAGTGCTTGAATACTTCCGTGAGTAGTAAGCTCATTAGTTGACAGCCTGTACAAGGCAGTCTGAATTGCTTTGTGTACATCTAAGACATGCAGATGGAGAGACATCCAATCAGTTGGTCATGTGGATGCTTGCTTTGAGTAGCAATAGACAGTTCAGGTATTTTCCAATATACAAATATTTGAAACTTTAAATACAAAGATCCTGGAGACATTATTGATTGAATCTGCCACTTTTTTCATCTGGCTGTGATAATATCTAGCTTGAACAGATTTATATAAAAAAAGAATATAGTTTTTAAGAGGGCAATAGATAAGTCAGTGCTGCTTCTTAAAACTGGTTACCCTTGGATATATCACTTAATCCCTCAAAGCCTCAGTCATACTTGGGGCTAATAATGATGAGAAAGAAATGAGTTAGTGCCTGTAAAACATTGAAAAAAGTGTGTAATATCTAGTAAAGGCTTTATTTCTAGTCTGCCTAAAGAGAGTTCTTTTACCTTACATTCCTTCATTGATTTTTGCTATTCTGAATGCTAGAGAAAATGTTAAGAGTAGCTTTGATATTCTCTCTCAGGCCTTCCCAATTGTTACATAGGGTTCTTCATCTGTCTCATTATATTGAGATCAAATGTGTAAGGATTCCTTCCATATCCCCTTTTTTAGTGGTGGCATCAGAACTGAGAAGTAAAACTCCAACTTAGGCCTAGATTCATCCAAATTCTTCGGGACAGAGGTCCTAACGAGTCATTTGTAGAAAGATAAGAGTGGGGACCTCTGTGTTGTTCCATTGACATACATGACATTTTGGCACTCTTCCCTGCTGTGTGTGCAATTAAATTGAGGTGGTGTTGAAAATAGTGATGATAATGATGAGGATAATGGTAACAATGACATAAATTGAACATGTGCCATGTGTCAAGACCCATCTAGTAGCCTTAGATTTATTACTTAATCTTTCCCCAAACCCTGTATTATTTTTGACATCCTTATCTTGTTGCTGAGAAAGAAGACTTATCACACACCTAATGAATGGTCTACGTGGGATTAGAAAGCTAATCTTGACACTGAGGTTTTAACCACTATAGTAGAGGAATAAGGCAAGAAAGGGAAGGATAATAGGATATTGATGAGGATAACAGTAATCTACCAGCAGACATTTACTGAACACTTACTATGTGCCAGATGCTATACCAAGTGCCTTATATTTTGTTGTATAATATTTATAACACTGTGTGATTGTTTCCACTGTTACTTTATTGAGGAACTTACTTAAAGACACTAACTTTCTCAAAGTCATTTGGCTAGCAAGTGGCAGAGCTAGGATTCAAATCCATGTCCTTTGATTGTTTAGGTTATTTTTGACACAAAAAATTTAGCAGTAGAACATGCAGAGTAGATGTTGGTTAGCAAGTTATGATAGGTATTTAGACTTACTCTCTATCTACATAACAGTTTTGTTGATCCAGGACCCATCAGTTCATTTTCTGCATCTTAGCAAGGAATTTGTACTTCCAAACGCAGCCCAGAGGCTTTGAGGAGGCTGGGAGAGGCTTTGCTAATGCAGTGTGCAGAGAGCTACAAATAAGCATGAGCAATGAGCCTTCCAGATTCTTCAGTCCTTATTTTTCTCCTGGCCTAAGCTGAGTGAGGACTGCTTTGAGATGAGTCACATTCCTAGTATAGTAGGAGACTTGCCAAACAGTTTTCTAGCCCTTTTCTTCAATTATCAAGGTCAGAGTTCTCTGCCTTTACCCTTTGGGGAAAGCGCCTGATTCACATGTGACCAGCAAAATGCAGCTTTTGACACTAGCCAGAAGTAAATAGTGATTATCTCACTTGTCAAAACAGTGTCTTTTAGGACAGAGAAAGTAAATGAAGGAGTGGGCAATGCCTTTAAGTCTGAATCAGAGCAGTCCAAGGCTGGACACCGAGCATAACAACTCAAGGTAGGGAACCAGGATGTTTTTGGAACCAGGAAGTTCTTGCTCAGACTTTTCCCACAGACACAAGGTTAGATGACAATGCGCGGGCACTGTGGGATGACTTCTGCCTTCAGATGTATTTATTAATAGTATGGAAACCGGCAACAAATGATCACCATCCATAGAATGAGGTAGATCAAAGAGCCCTCTCAGAAGCTGAATATATACATATATACGGACTCTCAAGAAAAGCAGAACTTAAGTTCAGGGTTCAATACTCTTTCAGGGAGTTCATTTCCAAATAAAACAAACAAGCACACGCTTTTCAAGACTGTACCAGGACTTGGAGAGGGCTTTGATAAAGATAAGATGTCAGATATTTGCTTTCTCCTTTTCCCATTATTTCTCCACCCATGATGGAGTGTTCACCTCCTTAGTAATTGGCATGTCCTAGTTCCAGATGGCTGCATTTCTCCTTGGATGATTACAACTATTACTAGTGCTCTCCTGCCACCAGCCATGCCTGGCTTCAACGCATTCTCTATTCTACCTCCAGATGGCTTTTTGAAGTCATTGATGGTCTGTTATTACTCACAGCTCTCAGTGCTCCAGTGACTTCCATTTCAGACAGAACAAAGTCTCGATTTTTTAGCTTACCATTCAGTACCATTGACAGTTCAGCTCCTGCTTACTTTACAGGACTCATCCTCTGCCATTCCCCACTTATTCTGGACTCTTCTGTCTCAGTCACAAGAGTCTGATTCCTGCTTTGCTAACTCATCGTTGTCCTTCCTATTTCTATTTAGTCATTTTCCTCTGAATCAACCCCCAGCTTCATTGTCTTTGGTAAACCTCTGTTCCTCCTTAAAGGCCTAGATTAAACCCTGCCCTGGTGAAAATCCATCCTTTACTCCCTGAGGTGTTACACTTTTCTAATGATTTGATACGTAATTATTTAAATGTTTTTCCAACTTAGATAAGGGGCTTGATAAGGTCAAGTTTTGTGTCTTCATCAATGAGTAATCTCCATCAACCAGTGATGAGCAAAACCACTCTAGAGATTTAGTACATGTTGATTACATGGAGTGGTCTCTGCTAGATGAATATTTTGGAAGAGAAATGGAACTACAAGTCACCAGGCTTGAGACTGAGTCACCCACTTGCCATCTGATGTGAGGCAAGTATAGTTTCTTCACTTGCACTACAGATAGAGCAATACCCACTTCTCAGAATCAAAGGAAAAATAGATGTGAAAATCTCTGAGAGTGAGAAGTAATATTCTAGTGCAAATTGTTGCTTTTGGTAAAGCAGATCCTAGTGGTTATATATAGTACTTGCTCTGGTGAAGGTGTGAGGAGGAAGAAGGTTGACATAAATGGTCAACTTTGATAGTTAACTGATCTAAAACATCACCAATAATTAAGAAATGACTTGACTTTGAGAAGCACTATGTTGTACACCTGAGGCTAATGTAACATTGTGTGTCAACTATTCTTCAATAACAAATTTACTGGGTGTATAGGAATGAGACAATTCTTGGACATACAAATGTGGACTTGAGTACTTGTGTTCAAATGTTGTCTCCTTAGAGTCCTTTGTTTATCACCCAATCTAAAATAGACACACAGTTTTTCTGTATTGTATGTTACTTTGTGGTCTTTTTAGCTCCCCTGTGCTTGCTGTTTGTATTTATGACTAGAATGTCAGCCTCCTTATAGCGGGATGGAATAGTATCTGAGACCTAGTAGGCATTCAATCAATGCTCATTAGTAGATGAATAGTCCATCTATAAGGACAAATGATAGGATTGCTAAATTTCATACATAATCACACTTCTCATGATAATTCAAGTGAGATAATGTATGTTCGAGCACTTCGTAAACCGTTAAATGGTAAGAGCTGAGTCATAGTTGTTGTCCAGTGAAATCTCCTTGTCTTACCATTCTTGTGCCTACTTGCTTGCTTGCTTCCTTCATTGAACCAGAGAGTTTGGTGCTTTTTTATAGCCATCCCTATTTAACAGATGAAGATGTGGTAACAGAAGTTCCTGGCACATAGTAGGTATTTGACGGGTGTTGGTTCTTTTTATGGCTTTTGGTTTTTCAACAGTTTAAATTCATAATGAAGTTAACTACCCTGAGCCAAACCAGGGTACACAGCAGGACTCCAGTTTGGCAAATGAATCCAAAGGCTAGTTCCTTGTTCTGAGATACTTCATCCTCACATCTCTCTCTGCCAAACTCTAGGCTGCCTTAAGAGCTGCTGTCAGCTGCTGTCCACAGAGGGTGTGGAGAGAATTACAGAAGAACCTCATTTTAGGCATACAACTGACAAGACTGTGCCCCTTTTCCATCCCAACTAGTAGCTGAAGGACAGGTGATGCCAGCATTTCTAAGTGTGCTTGCTGGTATTTGTCTGTTGGACAGAAACATTTCCATCTGTCCATGTGTCTTGTCTGCCTCTCCAAAACCATCCTACCATAGTAGATGGTTGTGAGGCCAGATCCCAGCCCCCGACCTATGCTATTGTTAAAATTATTACTATTATTGTCATCATCATATACGCAACAACCCTGTGAAATAGGTATTATTAATCTTACAGCTAAGAAAAGTGAGGCTCAAAGAGATGAAGTGATTTGCCCAAAGCCACAGAGCTAGACACAGGATAAATTAGGCCTGTTGGGCTCAGTGCACCTGTTCTTTCCATGTGAAATTTCAGGATGATCATTTGATTAAGAAGAGTAAAGGTAAGTTTTTTCTAAATAGTTACTGTGTGTGTGTGTGTGTGTGTAGAACACTTAAGATCTACTCTTCTTGGAAATTTCTAGTATAAAGAACCATATTATTAGCTGTAGTCACCATGCTATACATCTCTAGAACTCTAGAACTTAATTATCCTGTATAACTAAGACTTGGTACTCTTTGATCAACATTTCCCTACCTCCCCTACTCTCTGGCTCTGGTTAATCACCATTTCTTGTGCCATCCTCACAACTCAAGGAAAATAAGACTCCGTAAAGTCTGTGTTGCCTTTGGTCATGTGTTCCCATTTCTTGGAATTATATAGAGACTTTATAACTAGTTTAAATGCTTTGACAAATTCAGTATGATTGCCTCTGGTTAGCACAGAGTGCTAATTAAGTCTGCAATTATATGTTCAGATTTTCATATTTTTCCTGTATGTGCATTTTGACAGTAATTGAACAAGGCAGTATTTGCAATATCCATTCTGAAACTGTTACACAATATTTCATTATATGCCAGATTAATTTGTTAAACTCACATAGCAAATGAAAACTTCAGTGTTGATCCAATTAATCCAACCGTGAGATCTTTCTGCTAATACCCCATAGTGTAGAAAACTGGAGATGTTGGACACAGTGTCTAGAAAGATTAGGAGTATAATTGGGGGATGGAGGAGAGCCTGATGTAAGCTTTATTTTTTCTTTCAAAGTTACTTCTTTTTTCCTCATTAAGTACCATTTACTTCCTTGAGAATCAGTACAGTGGGAATATGAAGAAACATTGATGAGATATGCATCTGAATCTTGAAAAGATTGGGGGAAATTTAATTTTCTCTTTGGGTATCTTTGTGTGTGAATGAGACAGACTGTGTGTGTGTGTGTGTGTGTGCGCGCGCACGCATGCACGTTTGCACATATAGTTCAGAATGAAGGCGTATGGCCCAAAGCAGAATGGCATTTTGATTGTCTATGGCTCTATTATTTTCCATGTATTCTAGTGTGCCTTACAAAGAGTAAGTGAATCAAAATCCCTTTAACTCTGATAAAAAATGAAAGGGAAATACTAGATGGAATACAACATCCCTTTGAGAGCAAGTGCTCTGTCTTGTGAACTGATGATAGAGAAGAAAACCTGCCCTCTCTTGGGCCAACAGTCTTCTTTGTAAAATACTGTATGTCTTTCAGCTTCTGTCATGATATGTTTATTCATTTTTTTTATTTAATCACTTAACAAATAGTATTTTTAATGAGTCTAGCACTGGAATAAGTGCTGAGTACACTATGGAGAACAAAATCAGATCTAGTTTTTAATCTCATGGATTTTAAAATCTAGTAGAGAGGCATGTCAGTCATGTAGGATTGCAGGTGTATAATGAAACATTTTTTTAAGGTTTTTAAAAAATTTGAGTAGAGTTGACATACAGTGTGACATAAGTTTGAACTGTACAACATAGTGATTTGACAAGTTTCTACATTAGACTGTGTTCACAAGTGTGGCTACCATCTGTCACCATACATTGCTATTAGAGTACCACTGACTATATTCTTTACACTATGCCTTTTTTCCCCTGTGACCTATTCATTCATAACTGGATGCCTGTATCTCCCACCACCTTTCACCCATTTTGCCCAACGATCCACCTCCCTCCCCTCTGGCAACCATCATTTCTCTGTACTTATAGGTCTGATTTTACTTTTTACTTGTTTATTCATATTTTTTGAAGATGTTACTTACAAGTGAAATTATATGGTATTTGTCTTTTTCATTCTAACTTATTTAACTTGGCATAATACCTTCTAGGTCCATTCATGTTGTCACAAATGACATGTTGTCACAAATGATCACATCCTTTTTTATGGTTGTGTAATATTCCATTGTGTATATATACCACATCTTCCTTACCTATTTGTTTCTTGATAGACACTCATGTTGCTTCAATATCTTGGCTATTGTAAATAATGCTGCAGTAAACATAGGTGTGCATATATCTTTAGAATTAGTGTGTTTGCTTTCTTTGAGTAAATACCCAATAGTGGAATTACTGGATCATTTGGTAGTTCTATTTTTAATTTTTTGAGTAAACTCCATACCTACTTTCACAGTAGCTACACCACTTTACATTCTCACCAACAGTGTATGAGGGTTCCTTATTCTCTACATCCCTGACAAGCAACTGCTGTTTCTTGTCTTCTTGATACTAGCCATTCTAACAAGTGTAAAGTGGTATCTCATAGTGGTTTTGATTGCATTTTCCTGCTGATTAGTGATGTTGATCATCTTTTCATATGTCTGTTGGCCATCTGTATGTCCTTTTTGGAAATATTGTCTATTCAGGTCCTTTGCCCATTTTTTAATCTGTTTCCTTGTTTTATTGGTGTTGAATTATAGAAGTTCTTTATATATTTTGGATATTAACCCCTCAGCAGATAAATCATTTGTAAATATATTCTCCCATTCAGTAGGTTGTCTTTTTGTTTTGTTGATGGTTTCCTTTGCTGTGCAAAAACTTATTTTGATGTAGTCACAATAGTTTATTTTTGCTTTGTGTCCCTTGCCTTAGGAGACCTACCTTGAAAAATGTTGCTATGTCCAATATCAGAGAAATTACTGCCTGTGTTCTCCTCTAGTGTTTTTATGGTTTCAGGTCTCACATTTAGGTCTTTAGTTGTGAATTTATTTTGTGTATGGTGTAAGAAAGTGGTCCAGTTTGATTCCTTTGCATGTTGTTATCCAGTTTTCCCAGCACTATTTATTAAAGATACACAGTCTTTCTCCCCCTTGTATATTCTTGCCTCCCTTTTTATAGATTAACTGACCATATTACCACATGGGTTTATTTCTGGGTTCTTGTTTCTGTTCCATTGATTTCTGTGTCTATTTTGTGCCAGTACCATACTGTTCTGATGGCTGTAGCTTTGTAGTATATCTTGAAATCTGGGATAGTGATACTTCTAGCTTCGTTGTTCTTTTTCAAGGTGGATTCTAGTTCTGTGAAAAATGCTGCTGAAAAAAAAAAAAAACCCCAGAAAAATGTTGCTGGTATTTCAGTAGAGATTGCATTGAATCTGTAGAATGCTTTGGGTAGTATGGACATTTTAGCAATATTAATTCTTCTAAACCATGAGCATGGAATATCTTTCCATTTGTATGTGTCATCTTCAATTTCTTTCATCAGTGTTTTATAGTTTGTGAAGTATAGGTCTTTCACCTCTTTGGTTAAATTTATTCCTAGTTATTTTATTCTTTTTGGTGTAATTGTAAATTGTGCTGTTTTTAAAAATTTATTTTTCTGCTATCTTATTAGTGTATAGAAAAGCTACTGATTTCTGAGTATTAGATTTGTATCCTGCAACTTTACTAAACTCATTTATTCTATAGTTTCTTTGGTAGAGCTGTCAGGGTTTTCTTTGTATAGTCTCATGCAATCTATAAATAGTGACAGTTTAACTTCTTTACCAATATGGATGCCTCTTATTTCTTTTTCTTGTCTGATTCCCATGGCTAGAATTTCCAGTACTATGGTGAGAATGGACATCCTTGTCTTGTTGCTGTTCTTAGAGGAAAAGCTCTCCATTTTTCACCATTGAGTATGGTGTTAGCTGGGGTGGTTTCATAGATGGCTTTTATTAGGTTTTACTAGGTTTATCAGGTTGAGGTATGTTCCCTCTAAACCTGCTGTGTTGTGAATTTTTATGAGTGATATTGAATTTTGTCAAATGCTTTTTCTGCATCTTTCAAGATAATCATATGGTTTTTGTCCTTCATTTTGTTGATGTGGTGTATCACGTTGATTGACTTGCAAATATTAAACCATCCTTGTATCCCCAGAATAAATGCCACTTGATTATGGTGAATGATCATTTTAATGTATTGTTGTTTACAGTTTGTTAGTATTTTCTTAAGGATTTTTGCATCTATGTTCATCAGGTGTTCTTTATTTCATTTACTGTCTTCAACTTTAATTTGTTCTTTCTAATATTTTCTATCTCTTTATCGAAGATCATGAGTGTCTTTACAATAATTACTTAAAATTCTTAATCAGGCATATTGCTCATCTCCATTTCATTTAGCTCCTTTCCTGAGGTTTTTTCTTACTGTGTCTTCTGGAGCACATTCCTCTGTTTCCCCGTTTTGCTTGACTTTGTTTTTTGTTTCTGTGGATTAGGTGGAAGAGCTACTTGTCTTAAACTTAAAGGAATGGTCTCGTGTATGCTTATCTCCTATGTAGATTGTGTGTGTTTGGTGACTTTTGTGGGCTGACTGGAGCTGTGGCTGGTATAGGCTGAGGTTTCTGGAGCCCTCCACATGGCAGACACCCTATCATGACAGCTAAAACTGAAATAGGCTGAGGTGTTCTTTTCTGGGTGGCTGCAGCTGATTAGCTGTGTGGGCCAGGAGGTCCCTTAATGCTCTGCACAGAGGTTGCCCTAGCAGAGTAGTGGAAACTAAAGTGGGTGCAAGCTGGGGGCTCCACACACAGAGGGCACCTTGGCAAGGTCACTGAAGCAGAAGTGGATGTAAATTGGGCTGTTCCTGGACTCTATGTACAGAGGGTGTCCTGAAGGGGTGGCTGGAGTTGATGTGTGGAACCAACCTGGAGGTCCTGGGTAGCTCTGTGTAGGAGGCATCTTGGCAGCGCAGCTAAAGCTAAAACGGGCATAAGCCAATGTGGTTCTTGGGCTCTCTGCCCAAAATAGGCCCTGGTGGGAGAGCTGAAGTTGCATCAGGTGCAAGCTGGGTGTCCTGGGGCTCTCCACACTGAGAGTGACCTGGCAAGACAACTGATGCTGAATTAGGTGTAAGCCAGGGTTCCAAGGTATTCAGTGCAGGGTGTGCTCTGGCCTATTAGCTGGAGCCAAGGCTGGAATGGGTGAGAATATTCCAGGGTGCTCTACACAGCAGGTGTCCTGGTTAGGGTACCTGGATCTGAAAAAGACATCAACCAAGATGTACTGGAGTGCTCTGTACTAGGAGCGCTGTAGCAATGGGTCTGAAGCCAAAATGGTGTTGACCTGGAGTGTTCTGGGGAGCTTTGTGCCTGTCACTTTGGCATGAAGGCTGGGGCTGTAGTGAGCACTACCCAGGGGTGTTTTTGTTGGCACCACCCTCTGGCTGCCTTGGTGGGACAGTGTGCCTGGTGTGGGTTAGGGACCCAGGGCCCAGTGAGGTGGCAGGCTAGTTAAGGTTCCTTGACTGTGCTCTGGTCTGTGCTTTCTAGGTGGAGGGTGAGTGTAGACCCTGTCTATCAGCCCCTCCTACCTGAACAGCATTCCAGCAGCTCCCTCCACTATTTGGCAAAGTTCTGTGGCTGATTCTTTTACATGCTAGTTGCTATTTTAAGCCATGGATTTTTAAAGAAAGATAATAATAATTATAGTAGTGATAATAAAAGAAAAAGAAAAAGAAAAAAGAAAAACAGAAGAAAAAAAGAAAGAAAAAAGAAGAAAGAAAAACCCCAAAATATCAAAAACAAGACAAGAGGAAAAAACCCCAAACCCACGGCTTATTTTCTGTGTCCCAGAGCCACAGGGGCTGGTATGGGCTTGTAGATCTTGGGCTTGCTGAGGTCACAAGCTCCTTCTGATTAGTGCCCAGACCCTGCTCTGGTTGGGTGGGAATGTAAACCGTGTTGTTCTCCAGTCCCTCTGACCTGGAGAGTGTTCCTACAGGTCCTCCCCGACTTGGCAGAGTTGTAGCATTGTCTCTTTTATATGCTAGTTGCTCTTTTAAACTGCACCTTTTTTTCTGTGCCCAAGGACAGAGGGATGTTTGCAGTCCCT
This sequence comes from Mirounga leonina, assembly GCF_011800145.1. Lineage (NCBI taxonomy): Eukaryota > Metazoa > Chordata > Mammalia > Carnivora > Phocidae > Mirounga > Mirounga leonina. The sequence goes on along the minus strand of NW_023270426.1, from coordinate 28,709,988 downwards.
CAGTACTGTCCCTCCTCACTGCTGTTCACATCACTGGGGGTGGGGGCTCCCTTTGTTACCGTGTCTTGCTGTTCTCCTTTGCTGGTCTCTCTGTCTTTCGTCATTCAGGAGCTGTTGGATAAGTCCTTAGTTCTTCTTCAGGAGAATTATTCTATAAATAGGTGTAATTTGGTGAGTTCTATGGAGGAACTGAGTTCAGGGTCTTCCTATGTCACCATCTTGAACCGGAACTCAGGAAACACTTCCTGACATCTTGACTACTAGTGTTGAGCTTCCTAAGACCTTCTAAAAGGAATAATTGACCTTGGTAGTGAGGTCAGAGAAGAATTCCTTGAGGAACTAATGCTTGCATTAAGATGGGAAGGATGACATGGAAAGATAGGCATGTTGAATGAGTGTGAGTAGGTGGTGGTTAGGGGAGAGGACAGCATATGTTCAGGCTCTGAAGTGGGCGCAGTTGCAGTTAAAGCAGAGCACGGGAATGGAACATGGAGCAAGATGAGACTGAAAAGATGGGAAGGAACTGGTACATGGCAGCCAAATAGATAATAACAGTGCGATTGGTACTCTTGTAAAGGTTTTACTATATTTAACTCATTTAGTCCTTATAAATGTATGTAAAATTATAAATTTCTTCTTACTGGTCAGGAAACTGAGACAAGGTTTAAAAAAAACTGGCCCAATGTCAGTGGTCCAGTTTTGGAAATATTACAGTTGGTATTTGAATGCAGTCTTGCTTTAGAGTAAAAGCTCTTAACCCAACTCTATCCTTGGAAAGGCAAAGCATCAATTTTCTGGTTGTCCTTGTCTGGATCTGTATAATGGAAAAGTATAGAGATTCAGAAGAATCTCAGGGTCTTCCTGAAGTTGATGAAATTCTATGAAGAGTTTTGCACGTGCTTTTTTGTGGGTAAAGTCTATAATTTTTACTACATTATCCCTGAAACTCAAAATAAATTTAGAACTATTATTCTAGATTATTTTCTAAAATACTTTGAGGTAATGGTAGATTCACATACAGTAACGGGAAATAATACACAGAGGTCCTGTGTAATCTTCACCCAGTTTCTGTCAATGGTAACACCTTGTATAACTTCAGTACACTATCACAACCAGGAAATTGATATTGATACAATGTACTAACCTTCTTCAGGTTTGACCAATTTTACATGCACTCATTTGTGTGTGTGAGTGTGAGAGAGAGAATTTAGTTCTTTGCCTTTTTAGCATATGTGGGTTTGCATAATCACCATCACAGTCCCAAGTACAGAACAATTCTATCACAAGGATTCCTTATGCTACCCTCTTAGAGCCACAGACATTTCCTTCTCCCACCAGTGCCTTTCTAGATTATTTTTAATAAAAAGGGCTTATATATTCATTATTTATCGTATGAGTCTGAAACCTGTTTTCCTTCATGTTGTTCAGTATTAAGTGGTTTGCTTGATATTGAAGGGAGATGAATGAACAAGACATCTCAGTTGACTTTTGGTTAGCTGTTTGCATATAGCAGTACACTGCAAAAAAATAAGTAAAGACTTCTCCAAATTAGAAAATCTTGCTTTTCAAATAAGAGAAGGCATCTTTCCTAATGCCATCATTTACTAGCTGTATAATCCTTGTGCTCTACATAGCCTCTCTGGCTCTCAGTCTTTCCTTCTGAGTCATTGCAACGTTGATTGCTAGCCACTGCTGTTAGTGTTGGTACTGTTATTAGCCATATAGGTCTCCCACCATCCAGTTTTGCCACTCTCTGATACATTTTTCACAGAGCAGTCAGAATGATACTTAAAAAAGTAAAATCAAGACATATAATTGCCTTGCTTAAAATCATTCAGTGGCTTCTTGTGACTTCCTGGACCAAGTTCCATCTTCTTAGCTTGCCACAGTGGGTTCTTCATGGCTCTGACCCCAGCTTGCTCTCCAGCCTCTCTGGGTCCAGGAAGCCATTTACCATCCCTTCTCCCTTCCCCAGCCCTTGCTTATAACTTTTCAAACTCTAGGGGCTGCTTCCTCTGAGAAGGTTTCCCTGATTGCCCTTCACTGAAGATTTTGTGTCCCTTTATTATGCTTTCTTTATTTCTTAAAAATTTTAATTCCAGTGTATTTACCCAAAGAATATGAAAACAATTTGAAGGATTTATGCACCCTTATGTTTATTGCAGCATTGGTTACAATAGGCAAACTATGAAAGCAGCCCAAGTGTCCATTGATAGATGAATGTATAAAGAAGAAGTGTTATATATATATGTATACATATATACATATAAATGCATACACATATGTACATATGAGACTAAATACATATATACGTATATATACACATACATACAATACATATACATATATACACATATAATACACATATATACATATATATACATATGGAATATTATTCAGCCATAAAAAGAGTGAAATCTTGCCTTTATTGTGCTTTCTTGAGAGCATTACAAAGTTATTAAGAAATCAGTTTCTTTGGGGCACCTGTATGGTGCAGTCACTTAAGTGTCTCTTGGTTTTAGCTGAAGTTGTGCTCTTGGGGTTGAGGGATCAAACCCAGCATCTGGCTTCATGCTCAGCATGGAATCTGCTTGGGATTCTCTCTTCTTCTGTCCCTCACACTTGTGTGTGTGCTCTCTCTCTTTCTAAAATAAATGAACCTTAAAAAAAAATCAAATTCTGGAATTAGGTTATCTAAACTTAAATTCCATCTCTTTCACTTAGGAGATGTGTGATTTAGAATGAGTCATGTCCCGCAATTCTCCGTTTCCATATTTGTGACAATAAGGACCCTGCTAGATTGTAAGAGTTAAAGAAAATGCCACATATGAGGCACAGGGCCTGGTATGGAGCAGAGCCCACTAATTATTATGTCACCCTGTGCTTCCCTCTGGCCTAGCATCAGCTGCACTGTGTTAATTTGCTGGTAAGGACTGTGCTTTGATGCCCTTGATCCCCAGCACCTTCCACAGGGTGACTGTTTAGAAGTAGATGAATCAATGGGGCATCTGGGTGGCTCAGTCAGTTGAGTGACTCTTCATTTCATCTCAGGTTGTGATCTCAGGGTCATGAGATCGAGTCCTGCATTGGGTTCCATGCTTGGTGGGAAGTTTGCTTGACATTCTCTCCCTCTGCCCTTCTCCCCGTGTGCTCTCTCTCAAATAAATAAATCTTAAAAAAAAAAAAAAAAAGAAGTAAATGAATGAATGAAGTAAACCAAGAAGGGGAAGAAAATGGATCAGGTTTTCTGTTGTTTCAGTGTCTGTTCTTTTCAGAGAACTTAGTTGTTTGGCTTCAAGTCATTTTTTTTTTAGTATGTTAGACAATTCCACCTTCAAATGCAAGCCCAAAACTCATTCTTACCTCCAGCAGAAAGAGTCGGTTTCTTGTAGGTGTTTTGTTTTGTTTTAAATACATACATAGTTATTCTTCAGTCATTAAGAGTGAATTGAATCCTCTGAGTCTTTGAATAAAACCTTGATTTTAGCTTGAGGGAAGGGATTTGAAAGAGGTTGAGGGACTGTCTCATGTGGCAACCACTGACCTGATTTGGAGCCTGCAATCAAGTTTGAGAACAAGAGTGATCATGATGGGCTTTCCCTGTTGTGTTCCCAGAGTTCCTGAAGTAAAGAGGTGAGGGGAATAAACTGCCTGCAGACTTTGTGCGAAAAACCCTAACTCACACTACTTAGAAATTTTAAAAAGCCAGTATCACTTGGGACTTTGAATTGTGCCCCACTTGGGTAGTATGTGTAAATTAGATCCTCCCAGAGATTGCTCTCACTCCAGTTTACCTGCAGCAGGGAAAGCTGTGCAGAGTGGTTTATGATAGTGAAGGGCTTGAGATTTGCAACAATGTGGATGTACCTAGAGGACATTATTTCAAGTGAAATAAGCCAGAGACAGAAAGAAAAACTGAATGATCTCACTTATACATAGAATCTAAAAAAAAAAAAAAAAAAAAGTTGAATGCACAGAAGCAGAGTAGAAACTGACTACCCAGCATAGAGACATGGGTAAATAAGGAGATGTTGTGAAGGGTACAAGGTTGCAGTTATGTAGAATAAATAATTCTATAGATGTAATGCACAGCATGATGACCATAGGTAATAATATACTATTGAATACTGGAAATTTGCTAAGAGAGTAGATTTCAGATGTTCTCATTACAAAAAAAATGTAATTATTGAGAATATATATTAGCTCGGCTTTAGTGATCATTTCACTCTACATAAATCATCATGTGGTACATTTATTTATTTTTAAATTTTATTTTATTATGTTTTATCACCATACATTACATCATTAGTTTTTGATATAGTGTTCCATGATTCATTGTTTGTGTATAACATCCAGTGCTCCATTCAAAACGTGCCCTCCTTAATACCCATCACTGGGCTAACCCATCCCCCAAGTCCCCTCCCCTCTAAAACCCTCAGTTTGTTTCTCAGAGTCCATAGTCTCTCATGGTTCATCTCCCCTTCCGATTTCCCCCCCTTCATTTTTCCCTTCCTACTATTTTTTTTAACATTTATTATTTGTTTCAGAGGTACGGGTCTGTGATTCATCAGTCTTACACAATTCACAGCGCTCACCATAGCACATACCCTCCCCAATGTCCATCACCAAGCCATCCTATCCCTCCAACCCCCTCACCACTCCAGCAACCCTCAGTTTGTTTCCTGAGATTAAGAATACCTCACATTAGTGAGATCATATGATACTTGTCTTTCTCTGACTTATTTCACTTAGCATAATACCCTCTAGTTCCATCCACATCATTGCAAATGGCAAGATTTCGTGTTTTTAGATGGCTGCATAATGTTCCATTGTATATATATATATATATACCACATCCTGTATCAATTCATCTATTGATGGACATCTTGGCTCTTTCATAGTTTGGCTATTGTGGACATTGCTGATATAAACATTTGGGTGCACATACCCCTTCGGATCACTACATTTGTATCTTTGGGGTAAATACCCATTAGTGCAATTGCTGGGTCATAGGGTAGTTCTATTTTCAACTTTTTGAGGAAACTCCATACTGTTTTCCAGAGTGGCTGCACCAGCGTGCATTAGTATAGGAGGGTTCCCCTTTGTCCGCATCCTCACCAACATCTGTCGTTTCCTGACTTGTTAATTTTAGCCATTCTGACTGGTGTGAGGTGGTATCTCATTGAGGTTTTGATTTTTATTTCCCTGATGCCGAGTGATGTTGAACACTTTTTCATGTATCTGTTGGCCATTTGGATGTCTTCTTTGGAAAAATGTCTTTTCATGTCTTCTGCCCATTTCTTGATTGGATTCTTTGTTCTTTGGGTGTTGAGTTTGATAAGGTCTTTATAGATTTTAGATACTAGCTCTTTATCTGATATGTCATTTGCAAATATCTTCTCCCATTCTGTCAGTTGTCTTTTGGTTTTGTTGACTGTTTCCTTTGCTGTGCAAAAACCTTTTATCTTGATGAAGTCCCAAGAGTTCATTTTTGCCCTTGCTTCCCTTGTCTTTGGCGATGTGTCTAGGAAGAAGTTGCTGCGGCTGAGGTCAAAGAGGTTGCTGCCTGTGTTCTTCTCTAGGATTTTGATGGATTTGTTGATCTGTTCAGATGTTCTTCTGGCTTCTATTTCATTGATTTCTGCTCTGCTCTTTATTATTTCTCTTCTCCTGCTGGGTTTAGGCTTTATTTGCTGTTCTTTTTCTAGCTCCTTTAGGCGTAGAGTTAGGCTGTGTATTTGAGACCTTTCTTGTTTCTTGAGAAAGGCTTGTATTGCTATATACTTTCCTCTAAGGAGTGCCTTTGCTGCATCCCAAAGATTTTGAACAGTTGTGTTTTCATTTTCATTGGTTTCCATGTATTTTTTTAATTCTTCTTTAATTTCCTGGTTGACCCATTCATTCTTTAGTAGGAAGCTCTTTAGCCTCCATGTATTTGAGCTCTTTCCGACTTTCCTCTTGTGACTGAGTTCTAGTTTCAAAGTATTGTGGTCTGAAAATATGCAGGGAATGATCTCCATCTTTTGGTACCATTTGAGACCTGATTTGTGACCCAGGATGTGATCTCTTCTGGCGAATGTTCCATGGGCACTAGAAAAGAATGTGTATTCTGTTGCTTTTGGATGGAATGTTCTGAATATATCTGTGAATTCCATCTGGTCCAGTGTGTCATTGAAAGCCTTTATTTCCTTGTTGATCTTTTGCTTAGATGATCTGTCCATTTCAGTGAGGGGGGTGTTAAAATCCCCTACTATTATTGTATTGTTGTCAATGTGTTTCTTTGCTTTTGTTATTAATTGGCTTATATAATTGGCTGCTCCCATGTTAGGGGCATAGATATTTACAATTGTTAGATCTTCTTGTTGGATAGACCCTTTAAGTAGGATCTAGTGTCCTTCCTCATCTCTTATTACAGTCTTTGGTTTAAAATTTAATTTGTCTGATATAAGGATTGCCAGCTTTCTTTTGGTGTCCATTAGCTTGGTAAATGGTTTTCCACCCCCTCACTTTACATCTGGAGGTGTCTTTGGGTCTAAAATGAGTCTCTGGTAGGCAGCATATCTATGGGTCTTGGTTTTTTTTTGTTTGTTTGTTTGTTTATCCAATCTGATAGCCTGTGTCTTTTGATTGGGGCATTTAGCCAATTTACATTCAGGGTAACTATTGAAAGATATAAATTTAGTGCCACTGTATTGCCTGTAAGGTAACTGTTACTGTATATATTGTCTGTGTTCCTCTCTGGTCTATGTTACTTTTAGGCTCTCTCTTTGCTTAGAGGACCCCTTTCAATATTTCTTGTAGGGCTGGTTTAGTGTTCACAAATTCTTTTTGTTTTTGTTTGTCCTGGAAGCTTTTTATCTCTCCTTCTATTTTCAATGACAGCCTAACTGGTTATAGTATTCTTGGTTGCATATTTTTCTCATTTAGTGCTCTGAATATATCATGCAAGTCCTTTTTGGCTTGCCAGGTCTCTGGGGATAGGTCTGCTGCCAGTCTAATGTTTCTACCATTGTAGGTTACAGATCTATTGTTCTGAGCTGCTTTCAGGATTTTCTCTTTGTCTCTGAGACTTGTAAGTTTTACTATTAGGTGTTGGGGTGTTGACCTATTTTTACTGATTTTGGGGGGAGATTCTCTGTGCCTCCTGGATTTTGATGCCTGTTTCCTTCCCCAAATTAGGGAAGTTCTCTGCTATAATTTGCTCCAGTATACCTTCTGCCCCCCTCTCTCTTTCTTCTTCTTCTGGGATCCCAATTATTCTAATGTTGTTTCATCTTATGGTATCGCTTATCTCTTGAATTCTGCCCTTGTGATCCAGTAGTTGTTTCTCTCTCTTTCTCAGCTTCTTTATGTTCTATCATTTGGTCTTCTATATCACTAATTCTCTCTTCTGCCTCATTTATCCTTGCAGTTAGAGCCTCCATTTTTGATTGTACGTCATTAATAGCCTTTTTGATTTCTACTTGGTTAGATTTTAGTTATTTTATTTCCCAGAAAGGGATTCTCTAGTATCTTCCATGCTTTTTCAAGCCCAGCTCATATTTTTATAGTCATCATTCTGAACTCTAGTTCTGACATCTTACTAATGTCCATATTGATTAGGTCCCTGGCGGTCAGTACTGCCTCTTGTTCTTTTTTTTAGGTGACTTTTTCCATTTTGTCATTTTGTCCAGAGGAGTATAGATGAATGAGAACACAAAATGCTAACAGGGTAACAACGACCCCAGAAAAATATACACTAAACAAATCAGAAGAGACCTGAAACCTGGGGGAAAAGAAAGGGAAAGAAAGAATGGAAAAAAAAAAAAAAGACTATGATCAAATATGATCAGGCTGGTTTATAGATCAGTGCTACACACTAGATTTTGGGTGTGTTTTGGTCTGTTAGAAGAAACTGCCTCCCAAAATTTTAAAGAAAGAAAAACTTATATATGTACAAAAATAAGGGTAAATATGAAAGGATGGAATATGACTGTAAAGATGAAAATTATAAAAGATTTTATAAAATGAATTGATAAGTTGATTGAAAAAGAAAGAAGAGAAATTAAAAAACAAACAAACAAAAAGGGAGAGTTGTGATCAGGCAGGAGACTAGAACAAAGCCATACACTAGAGATCTGGGTATATTTTGGTCTGTTAGAGGAAACTGTATCCCAAAATTTTAAAAAGAGAACAACTTATATATATACTAAAAATAAGGTTAACTACAATGAAGGGATAGAATATGACTCTAAAAATGAAAAATAAAGATTTAAAAAGGATTGATAAGATGTTGGTTGAAAAAAGGATAAAGAAAAATTCAAAAAGAAAAAAAGACATTTAAAAAAGAATTAACTTTGAAAGACTAAAGAATTGGGGGAACAAAAGCCATGAATTCTGTGTGCTGTATTCCCCGAGCACTGGAGTTCTGCCATTCTCATTTATCGGTAAACTTGGTCTTGGTTGGCTGTTCTTGCTGATCTTCTGGGGGAGGGGCCTGTTGCTGTGGTTCCGAAATGTCTTTGCTGGAGGTGGAATTGCCCCGCCCTTGCCCGGTCTGGGCTACGTAATCTGCTCGGGTTTGCTCTCGGGAGCTTTTGTTCCCTGAAAGCTTTCCGTACAGCTTTGGAGGACTAGAGTGAAAATGGTGGCCTCCCAATCTCCACCCTGGATGAGCTGAGAACTCAGGGCCCCGCTCCTCAGTGCGCCCCCAGAGAAAAGCAGTCGGTCACTCCTGTCTCCCCGGTCTCTGGCCGCCCTCTGTGCTCACCCGGCCTGTGACTGAGCGTTTCTATCTCTGGCACCCAACTCGGTGTGGGGTCTCCAAACCCAGCAGATTCCTGCAGGAAGGAAGGGAAGTCACCCCTGATCTGCCGCTTGTTGGGTCCCTGCTGGAGGAGCAGTGGCCCAACTGTGCTGCGGATCATGGTGTATGACAACCCCGAGCTGAGAGCCCGTGCCTCAGCTCCATCTCTGCAGCTGTCTTCCTTGCTCCGATACCTGGGAACTCTGCCGCACTCAGGCACCCCCGGTCTTCCTGTGACCCCGCGAGGGTTCCACCCCCGCTTAGCCACTGGAGCGATGTACCTCAGCAGAGCTGACTTCTAAAAGTTCTGGTTTTGTGCTCTGCCGCTCTATCACTTGCCGGTAGCAGCTGATGGAGGCCCCCTCCCCTGACGTCTATCCTCCCATATTTCACCTTGGATTCACTTCTCCGCACATCCTCCCTTCCGGAAAGTGGTCGCTTTTCTGTTCAGAGAGTGGCTGCTATTCTTCTCTTCGATCTCCTGTTGAGTTTGTAGGTGTTCAGAATGGTTTGATCCCTATCCAGCTGAATTCCTGGGACCAGACGAAATTTAGGTCTCCTACTCCTCTGCCATCTTGCTCCTATTCTGTGGTACACTTTAAATACCTAAAACTTCTGTTAAAGAGTCAAGAGGCTTTGGAATTGGTCTCATTTAGCATTAGTCCCATTTCTGCCCCTCACTCAATGTTGACCTTGGACAAGTTACTGAACCTTCTGAGTCCGAGTTTTCCACTGGCAAAAGTGAACACGAAACAAATCACATCCTGCTTGTGAAAGTTGAGGGAGATCACACAGACCAGTGGCACAGAATAATAAATGTTCATTGGTGGTATCTTTAGTATTAGTGTTGGTATTAATATTAGTATTAGTACTGGTTTTGATTACTTGTAAAATGAAAAGTGAAAAATAGAGTTAACTTTTATCAAATACTTTCTAATGTAATAGACGCCATACTTGGTGCTGCGTATATAGTATGGCATGTAGTCTTCACAGTAATCCCACAAAACTGGGATTTTTATTCTCATCTTTTAGAGGAGGAAGGTGAGCCTTGAAGTAACTGGCCCCACAGCTGTCCAGAAGTAGAACTATTAATCAGATCCCATGACTGTAAATAAATGGTTGGTTGGTCCGGAGTTTTCACAGGTACCCTGGAGTTGGGCCTTTTCTGGGAGGACCTTATTTTGGGGGCTTATGTACTTCCTGATGCACTTTGAGCTTGCACTTGAGCAAGGGACAGACTTAAAGAATGACCACATAGAGAACCGAGGAAAGTTTCCTCTTTATGATTTGATCTGGATCTGCTGCTTCTCCAAGTTACTAATGATTTCTATTCTTTCTCAAATCTCCAGTTAGTTTCACTGTTTAGCTTAATTAGGGGAGGGTTTGCCTTCATCTAGGGCCTCTTTGCCTCTTGAGGCCTCTCTCTGCTCTGGAAATGGCCAAGACCTTCAAGTGCCCTGGCTGGAGTGCCCAGAGGCCATGCACTGCTTCTTGTTTTGGTACCTGAACTCCATGCTAATGAGGACAGCGGTCTACTCTGCAGAGATGGACCATAGATAAGAGACACGATCTCTTACAACTGACCTGTGGCCCATTCCTGTGACTGGTGCTTTGAGATGGAGACTGTGGCCAGTCCTTAATTCACAAATAGTGGGTGAAGGGTCAGCCGGGCAGGATAATCTCATGCAGTGAGTGCTGTGCTGTGAAAAGCTCCCTTATTAAAGAGACTACTGAGTGGAGCTGACTGGGGATTTCTGCCTGTTTCTCAGTGGCTTTTGACCCCTGGAAAACAAGAAGTCCTTTGAGAGGCAGTACAGAATTCTAAAGACATAGCAGAGTAAGAAAGCAATGTGCGTTTCCTCCTGCGCATATACACCAGAGAAATTCTTAATATTGGCCACATGCATGAGGAAGCCTGTACCAGGATACTCATTTCTACATTGCTTTTAATCAAGAAAAAAAATGAAAACAGTTTATCATATGACTAAATATAAGGCAATTCCAAATATACAGTGACCACTTCCCATGTTTTCACTGAGAAAATGACAAAGGAGGTTTGGGACCAAATTGCACATAGAAACTTTTAGGGACATAAAAGAAATAGCCAACTCTGTTAAATATGCATATGTGAAGTCATACATTACATAAAATATAAACTAAAATGTATTTTTATTTTTCTGAAATAATGTATTTCAGAAAATGATTTGACTTGAAGACTTCCTCTGTGCCTCTGACGTCCAGGTTCTCATCAGCAAAGAGCCTTTCTGAGTCCTATAGTGCCACAGGGCATATCATTCTGTGTAGTTCACGAGTCAGTGATATTTCCCCTGGAAATTTTATCCCGGCTAGAAGAACACATCTGCTTTAACATTGGGACAGGTCATTTGTTCATTTGTCCTGTAGTTATATATAGTGTTGGCTTTCCAACAACATACCCAATTACTGTATTGATCTAAAGTGATCTGTAAAAGGCTTCTGTTAAATGGCACACAACACTTGAAGTTATGAGGTCTTACCCTCATAATTACCTGATCTATGTTCAATTTCTCCTTGGGCATCTTCTTTTTTTTTTTTTTTTAAGATTTTATTTATTTATTTGAGAGAGTGTGCTCAAGTGGGGGGAAGGGCAGAGGGAGAGGGAGAAGCAGGCTCCCCATTGAGCAGGGAGCCTGATGCGGGGCCCCATCCCTGGACCCTAGGATTGTGACCTGAGCTGAAGGCAGATGCCCAACTGACTGAGCCACCCAGGTGCACCCTAGTTGTCTTCTTTTAAAAAATATATCCCATTAAGTGACCTTTTTTTAGTATCTAAAGCTAACATTGCATAGTTTTTTCTGGATAATGTGTCTTCCCCAATGATGCTATGTTTAAAATAAAGTAATTGCGAGACTGTGCTATAATGTGAAAGATTTTCTCAAGTCTCACATATGAGTATTTATTTTGAGTGTTAATTTGGGGGTAATATTTTGCATTATGTTCTGGTACACATGCCATCATTTAGGAAAGGAAAAAAATGAGATAAATTCATATGATGGAATACAATACAGAAGTTAAGGGAATAAAGTCTCTGTCTCTTTCTGTCTCCCTCCCTCTATGGATAGATTTTTAAGTACATAGGTGAGTGGAAAGCCATAATGCAGAGTGGTACATACAGTATGATGACATTTGTCCTAATTAAAACACCTAAAATAATATTATACATACATGTGTAAAAATATAAAAGGGATTGGATAGATATAGTTGAAAGACATGGTTTTGAGGAAAGGGGAAGATAATATGATTGGGAATTAAGATAAATTTTACTTTTATTTGTGTTGTTTCTTATTTATTTATTTATTTATTTATTTATTTTATTTATTTATTTATTTATTTATTTATTTATTTGACAGAGAGAGACAGTGAGAGAGGGAACACAAGCAGGGGGAGAGGGAGAAGCAGGCTTTCCACTGAGCAGGGAGCCCGATGTGGGGCTCGATCCCAGGAACCTGGGACCAAGACCTGAGTCAAAGGCAGATGCTTAACGACTGAGCCACCCAGGTGCCCTGGTGTTATTTCATTTATTTAAAGGAAAGACTTGAAGCAAACATAACATTTGAAAAGTTTGTGCTTCTTAGTAATGGATACATGTCTTATTTAGTTTTTTGGTTATATTTTAATGTCTCAACACATGAAAGAGTAAAAGAAATAAAGAAAAAAACAATGTGGTAATGATTTTCTTTCACTGGTAGAGAGACAGATTGTATTGGAAAGAAAATAAGTTGAATGAGGTTAAAATTTTCTCCAGCAGGGCACCATTGTTTGGCCAAACACAAGCTGGAACCTGGTGCTTTTCATCTGTACAGTAAATTAAGACTGTGTTTTCACCAACCTGGTTTTCAGAGAAGGAGGGAAGATTGACAAGTTGTTGGCAATGGGTTTTTCTTTGAACGTTGGGTCAAGAAGATGCCACTGCTTTTTCTGCCCTATACAGTATCTGGGTCAGCCCCAGGCAGCACTTCTTACCATGGCCAGTGCCCTGGTCCTTGAGCAACAAAGATAAAGATAGTGGAGCAGAATTGCCAAACTGGCAGCCCTTGGATGTTTCCATCTTGGGGAAATGTTTTGTTTGGCCTACACAGTGACTTTTAAAGTGATTTTAAAGTGTTTAAAAATAGGGAGATTTCACAACCACACTGCGCCCCCATTTTAACATGGCAGCTGTCAACTGCAGCTAACCCGAGGCTGCTCCTTCCTCTGAGGTGTGGGCTCTCAGTTTGCTGGGTTGTTCCTTCTCCAGCTTTGCTGGCCTTAACTGGCCCCTGTAGGAGTTTGAGCATGTTGTCCCCCATGAAGAGGAACTGCGTGACAGGCAATAGCTAACACTTTGCAGTAGACTGTGCCAATCTTTTGCAGAAATGCTGGCAAAGCGTTATATGGGAAAGTTCATTTTAGCTCCCCACTGTGTCTAATTATAAGTAAATGGTTGGAACATTTAAACATGCCACAAAAGAATGACTAGAGTCTCAGCAGCCTGCAAGGCTTCTTTTTGCCCAGCCTGGGATTAATGAACTGACTTTCCTCATCTTTAATTTCTCTGATTGAAACGCTGCCCTTACCTGTGAAGGCTTCAGACTTGTTAACTTCTTGTCAATTTAGGATCTCTATGCACATTGGCTAATTATGCCCCTGGGAAATATCTGGGGTCTTGCGTGAAGCTCAAATGGGACCATTTTTAATGCAAATCATTCATTGAACAAATACTGAGTACTCTGTTCCAGGCATTGTGCTAGTTTCTAGGGATAAAATGATAATATAAAGCAGACAACCCATGTCCATCAAGCCTCAAGGCTTAAATTCTAATGAGATACTAAAACATTTATATCATTATTTAATTACAATTGCATCATATGGGAAGCTCAGAATGCTAAGGAAGGGTATAACTCTGGGAACTCACATCCTTTGAGATATTGGGCAAGAAGGGAAGGGAATGGAAGAAGGGAAGATGAAAGGAGCAAGGGGGAAGAGCATTGTGCTGATGAGAAGTGCAGGTAAACAGGTGAGGGGAGTGCTGTGTGTCTGGGGAACTGAGGAAGGCTGGTGTGTCTGGAGCATAGTGTGGGGGAGCACCAAAGAATGAGACCTGCAGGGTACTCCGGGTGGACTGGCAAATGTGAGGGTTCACGCTTGTCCTTTTACCTCTTTGTTGCAGATGATTTTATAGAAAAATGATTTCCTACTTTTTCTTGCCTTACCTATCAGCTCAGATGACACTGGAATGCCCACTCTTGAAATCACATTGGACACTTGGATTGAAAGGCCTCTAAATTTTTCATCTTTCTCTTGAGCAGTTTATTCAGCAAGTTCCCACTTGAGTTTTCTTGGGAACAATAAAGAGGAATGCAAAATGCAAAAAAAAAAAAAAAATAATAATAATACAGTCTCAGTTTTGGGAAAACATTTTCCTGTTCAGATATTTCCTGCCCTGTAAAGAGAAAAAGCTCTCTTACATAGATGGATTTACACAGGTTAGATGTTCCAGGTTCTCACCAGGTGCTCAAATTAGTTGGAACCCTTGCTACTTGCTCACTTTTGAGATCCAAGTTATCTCTAAATGAGAATAGCTCAGTATTTAAATTACAAGGGGCATATATGTGATTTGGAAACCTAATATATATCTTAATGAGTTTTACAATAATTTCATTTGGGATGTTTCAATTGTGATTTTAGACTAATTCTTCAGGGCAGAGGCTAACGTAGCACCTCCCATTTTACTTAATTTTTTGTAATACAAAATAAATCAATCTTGAAATGGTTCAGTAGTTTCAATTAATTTTAATGGTCTGCTGCTCTCCACGTCGTTGGATCAGAGCCTACAAATTCAGACATGTAGCTGAGCTTTTTAATAAGTCCTTAAGAATCATATGTAGGCTATATTAGAGTCAAGTTAAAAAGAGCTCCTACTCAATCGGATTATCCTGAGAGTGTGTCTCTGAAATTAACATGGTTAATAAAGCCTTCCTAGTTGGAAGCAACTAGATGGCTTTTATAGGCAAGGCAAGTTAATGTTTTTCTGGTAGTTCATCAGGAAAGTGTAAGAAAGAGTGACCACTACAGGGAAATCATGTGGTGGTTTATAGGTACGTGGCTGTTCTTACCATCAAACTCAAAAATTTAGGGATGTATTTCAAACAACAATAGATTTCCTGTTGTAAATCATCCTCTGCAATTTACGTTACTCAGAAATCTAGGTTATTTCTTAGGGTAGAACACTCTGTCTAAAGTAGTAATTCCCTTTATATGTTTTCAAGTTTACCTTTGAGACATTCAGGATGTCTCTTAGATTCAGTGTCTGAGGAGTAGTGATTGAATTCACTTATAATAACTTTTCTTATGATTTCAATATTCAGGAGATTCTTAGATTGTAAATTATAAACAAGGTGAGGCTCCTGGTTCTAGGGATGACTTGAACCATAATTTTAGTCAAGTCCACAGCAGTACTTGTCTCGATGCACTACTACCACAGGAGTCTTTGGGTTAAAAGCTAGTTCTGGAAAGCTGCTGTGGAATGAGGTCATGGTGATTTAAAGATGGCGGTGATGGCCCAGGTGTGAGGGAGTTAGGGGAAGCTCAGAAGTGGACCACATGCGCCAGAGGAGTGTCAAGGTCAGAAATGAGTTTATCCTAGAGCAAGGTTTCTTAGCACAACTGACAATTTGGACTGGGTAAATCTTCATTATGGGTGGGGGTCGGGGCAGGGAGGTGTCCTGTGCATTGTAAGGCATTTAGCAGCATCCCTGTCCTCCTACCTCCTAGAGGGCAAAAGCAGTGCTCATTCCCCCACTTCTGAGTTTTGACACTAAAAATCTCTCCTGGGATACAAAACTGCACCTGCTTGAGAATCACTGCTATAGAAAATTTAAGAGAGCAAAGACACAGGTAAAAAAGTTGGGAATCCCCAAGTTGATGAAAATGATGGATAACCACGAACTTTTATTCCCTATTTCTCTAGCCCAGACAGCTTATCTTACTTTGGACTCTTGAATTTAACTGCTAAAATCTCTATTTAAATATTTCAAAGATACTTCAAAGTCATCATGTTCCACTTGTACTCATGACCTCCCATCTCCAGAATCTTTTCCTTCTTTGTGATTTCCAGTGTCAGTGAACACACCACATTAGAAACCTAGATTTATACCTGACCTCTTCTCTCTCATCTTTAGCATACAATCAGCAAGCTCTGTCTGATTTTTACCACCAAGTATCTCTTGAGGCATTTACTTCTCACTACCCCTGTTGCTTTGGTTGAAATCATCATGAGCTCTCTTCTTGCCCCCTCCCACTGTGCAGGCTGCAAGGCTAAATATTATTTTCCAGCTTTTCCTGCAAGTAGAGGTGGCTGTGTGACTAATATCTGACCAGCGAGACATTACTGGGGGGAAGGGGGATTTCAGAAAGTTCTGGGAAGACATTGGTTTCCTAGTAGAAAACACAAAGGTTCTGGTACTATTCCTTGACACCTTTCAGCCACCTTGAATACAGGCTTCCTGTCCAGAATTGAAGCAGTCATTCTGTGACCATTAGGGAAAGGCCACTGGAATCAACAGGGATGTGATCATTTTTGAACCATTTAACCAATAGGCCATAGCTGCCTGGCTCCCGTTATACTATTATATAAGAAACACAATTCCTGTCTTGGGTAAATCACTGTCTCTGAATTTTCTATTCCTTTCCTCACTGATCTATTAGCTTGGTGATTTTTGAACAAGGTGTTTAAGAGCATTCTTTATGTCTTGATTTTCCCCTGTGAAAATGATGAGAACTTCATAATGACTGGGTTAATAGGATAGTGTGAGGTTTAAAATAGGTAATATTTGACCCTCAGAACACATACACTAGTAGTAATTTTTAAATTAGAACGCTGGAACCCTTTGGTCTCTTTGAGTCCCAGCTAGCCCTGTGCATGTGCATTTCACAAAGAGAATCACGTCATAAATAGCAGGAGAGAAGTACTTCCTTGTGTTCCCATCAAGACGAGGACAGTGTACCTGCTTGCTATCAGGGACAGTTTCCGCTCAACTAGGTTTCAGGAGAGCAGTTAGAAGCTGAAACTACTACTCTTTGGAATCAAGGGGCTACATGTCTGAAATCACTTTTGACTTTCCAGTGTCCTGGTGGTATTTTTTGCCTGCTTCTTGCAACACATACCCTAGCTAGCCTTCTTTGCCTCGCTTCCAGGCATCTATAAATCATCTGGCCTCTTGACAGATACAGCATATTTTGTGTAGAGCTGCTGAGTTCTAAAACTGGGCACCTTGAGGCTGTGCATGTAGGTCTTCTAATCAGCTGTACTGACTCAATGGGAAGACTTTGCAAAGGGGAGACTACAACCTCAGGCAGAAGATGAGATGGCAGGACACTGAGTTTTCCTAGTTTAATTTGTGAGGCTTCCCCAACATGTCCAGAAAAAAAGAGTAGATGGGAAGCAAAAAGATAGAAAAGAAAATGCGTGAAATTGGCTGGTGGGAGAGTGTCAGTTTGTCAACTGTTGTAAGGAGATGGTTGGCATCACCTCTGCTTTGTCTCTAGCCCCTGAAATTTTCAGCCATGGACAAGAGGGATTCTTTCTTCCTTCCTCTCACATCAAATGCTGTGCTGGAATATGATCAAGTGTATGGCCAGAGCTGAGAATCACATCAGTGTTTCTGAATAAGACCAAGCCCAAATGCAGCCTCCTTGGAGGCATCTTATTGCAGAGCGCTCAGTGACTTGGAGGATGAGAAAAAAAAAGCTGGAACTTGTTGCAACTCTCTGTCCTATTAAAAAGCAACATTAAGGGGAAGGAAAAAATCCCACCTAATATTCTATATTTTCCTAAGGAGTCTGGGGGCAGGTGGAATGGGAGAAGGGGAGAATGTTGCTTTCATACACAACACAACAAATTCATGGCATGAGTTACAGAGGCACATGTTGACAGCATTCTTTTTGGAGGAGATAATAGTGACTATTAAGTTTTGAGTGTGAACAAGGCAGTAGCTTAGTTTTATGTAGTGTTCATTCTGCTTAATACTCAAAATAGTCCCTGAGCTGAGTGAGAAGATTTCCATGGGGCAGATGATGTTTAGTGAAGTTAGGTCACCTGTGCAGGGCTATGCAGGTTGAACACGCTTCCCAGGTGTGATGTAACTACTTATCAGTGAGAGCAGATGCAGTATATCGCATGTGTCCTTTGTACTCTGCACTTTAAAGACATGATCTCCACACCTCTAAGGGTTGGATGTTGTAATTTCCAGCGTATCAGCAAGGAAACAGATTCTGAGAGGTTAAGAAATGATTTACTTAGCTCTGGGCAAGATGCTTGATGTGTCAGACTCTCCATTTCTGCAGCATGAAAGGGAAGAAAACAGCATCTCCTTTATAGTGTTACATTGTTATGAAGAACATAATGAAGGGGGATGAAGAAAGAAGCAAAAGGTTAGGTTTCTATCCTTAGAGCCCAGATGAACTAAAATAGCTCAGGAAATGATCAATACCATGATGACTGTGTGCTTCACATGTAGCAATCACTTATGCTTCCGGCAGAATTCCTTTTTCAGAGGTGGCCACATGGAGAGGCGGAGCGGTGACGACCAGCCGTGGCCCAGAAGGCCTAGATCATGGGTGTTCAGACTTGTGGAATTTCCCACCATTGTGCAGCCCTCCCTCTCTGAAAAGGCACTTAGAAAGCCAAGGAAAAATACTTGAGAAATTTGGCTGGTGTGGTTTTATTCCTGGCTCCACCACTTAGGAACTGTTGGACAAGTCTTTAATCTGTAAGATAAACATGATAAACCTATTGTGAGTATTCAGTGAGAGAGTGTATGTAGCCCGCTCAGCAGCATGCATGGCTCGGAGTACGTACTCAACAAACAGCCATTGTTGTTGGACTTGCCGGCCAGCATCACAGAGACTCAGCCAGCACTCCTAGAACACACTGAATTTTTCCAGTGCCGGATGGATGGTGCCTACCCCATCTCTTACCTCTTGCATGTAATTTAGTGTTTGACCTTATGTGAGTCACCCTCGTAGAAACTCTTCCATGGATTACATTTATAAATTTGGACTCATTAAGGCCACTATTCCAACTATGCTCTGGTAGCTCCAACATGGGGAGACAAATTTCCATTCTAGAAAGGACCCAAGGACAGTGCAGATGCTCTCCCACAATTTATCAGATGGGGTTGTAAAATCATGCTGGCTGACCTTCCCAGGGCAGGGACTCCTTGCTTGTTTTCTCCTAGGACTCAAATCATTTGAGGGTGAACCCTTGAGATGTTGAAGTGAGTTCTCTAATTTTAGGAGGAACGTGTATGTTATCTAACCAGGAAGCTGATTTAATCCAGCTCTGTGTTCTCAAAATGGTATTTTATTAGGGTCTGATAGAAAAATGGGAGACATATAATGAAGGATTAATTTAGAGATTGTTTCACAACCTGAAGTAATGCTTGGGGGAATAGAGCATATGAGCCAAGAACATGAAGTCAAAAGAAATTAGGTACCTTCGCTTGCCTATTGCACACAATCCTGTCAGGACAGATGCATTTTCCTTCTCTTTATTGTATTAATTACATATGTACAAAATTAAAATACTGTTTAAAAAAATTAAATCATCATCTCGTAAGTGGAAAATAAAAGTGTCTCCTTTCTACTTGATGTTTCTCCACTCACCATCCCTTTGACTTGCCCCTCACCCTTCTGAATGGTTGTTTTGTGCAGCCTTGTAAAATTTTTCTGAGCTTTTTCAAGTTTATACTGTTTATTTCAAATTCAAACAATGCTGAGAAAAAGATTCATCTATATATAATGCTCATATGCTCTTTACCACATGGGTATGTATATGATGTATATTTGAGCAAGAGTAACTGTAGCCTAGAGTCTTAGAAATGGAATATGTTGGCCAAAGTGAATGTGCATTTGCGGGTGATAGACATTGGGGAGGGTATGTGCTATGGTGAGCGCTGTGAATGTGTAAGACTGTTGAATCACAGACCTGTAACTCTGAAACAATACATTATATGTTAAAAAAAAAAAAAAGTAGGAAGGGAAAAATGAAGGGAGGGAATCGGAGGGGGAGATGAACCATGAGAGACTATGGGCTCTGAGAAACAAACTTAAGGGTTCTGGAGAGGGGAGTGGGGAGATGGGTTAGCCTGGTGATGGGTATTAAAGAGGGCACGTACCGAATGGAGCACTGGGTATTATACACAAACAATGAATCATGGAACACTACATCAAAAACTAATGATGTAATGTATGGTGATTAACATAACATAATAAAATAAAAAATGTGAAAAAAAATTTGAATGAAAATGCCAAATTACTTTTTTTATTTTTATTTTTTATTTATTTATTTTATTTTTATGTTAATCCCCATACATTACATCATTAGTTTTAGATGAAGTGTTCCATGATTCATTGTTTGTGCATAACACCCAGTGCTCCATGCAGAATGTGCCCTCCTCAATACCCATCACCAGGCTAACCCATCCTCCCACCCCTCTCCCCTGTAGAACCCTGTTTGTTTTTCAGAGTCCATCATCTCTCATGGTTCATCTACCCCTCTGATTTCCCCTGCTTCATTCTTCCCCTCCCGCTACCTTCTTCTTCTTCTTTTTTTTTTCTTAACATACATTGCATTATTTGTTTCAGAGGTACAGATCTGAGATTCAACAGTCTTGCACAATTCACAGCACTTACCAGAGCACATACCCTCCCCAGTGTCTATCACCCAGTCACCCCATCCCTCCCATCCCACCCCCCACTCCAACAACACTCAGTTTGTTTCCTGCGATTAAGAATTCCTCATATCAGTGAGATCATATGATACATGTCTTTCTCTGTTTGACTTATTTCACTCAACATAATACCCTCCAGTTCCATCCACGTCGTTGCAAATGGCAAGATCTCATTCCTTTTGATGGCTGCATAATATTCCATTGTATATATATACCACCTCTTCTTTATCCATTCATCTGCCGATGGACATCTTGGCTCTTTCCACAGTTTGGCTATTGTGGACATTGCTGCTATAAACATGGGGGTGCACGTACCCCTTCGGATCCCTACTTTTGTATCTTTGGGGTAAATACCCAGTAGTGCAATTGCTGGATCATATGGTAGCTCTATTTTCAACTTTTTGAGGAACCTCCATACAGTTCTCCAGAGTGGCTGCACCAGCTTGGATTCCCACCAACAGTGTAGGAGGGTTCCCCTTTCTCCGCATCCCTGCCAACATCTGTTGTTTCCTGACTTGTTCATTTTAGCCATTCTGACTGGTGTGAAGTGGTATCTCATTGAGGTTTTGATTTGGATTTCCCTGATGCCGAGCGATATTGAGCACTTTTTTCATGTGTCTGTTGGCCATTTGGATATCTTCTTTGGAAAAATGTCTGTTCATGTCTTCTGCCCATTTCTTGATTGGATTCTTTGTTCTTTGGGTGTTGAGTTTGATGAGTTCTTTATAGATTTTGGATACTAGCCCTTTATCTGATATGTCACTTGCAAATATCTTCTCCCATTCTGTCGGTTGTCTTTTGGTTTTGTTGACTGTTTCCTTTGCTTTGCAAAAACTTTTTATCTGGATGAAGTCCCAATAGTTCATTTTTGCCCTTGCTTCCCTTGCCTTTGGTGATGTTTCTAGGAAGAAGTTGCTTCGGCTGAGGTCAAAGAGGTTGCTGCCTGTGTTCTCCTTTAGGATTTTGATGGACTCCTGTCTCACATTGAGGTCTTTCAACCATTTGGAGTCTATTTTTGTGTGTGGTGTAAGGAAATGGTCCAGTTTCATTCTTCTGCATGTGGCTATCCAATTTTTCCAACATCATTTGTTGAAGAGACTGTCTTTGTTCCATTGGACATTCTTTCCTGCTTTGTCGAAGATTAGTTGACCATAGAGTTGAGGGTCCATTTCTGGGCTCTCTATTCTGTTCCATTGATCTATGTATCTGTTTTTGTGCCAGTACCATGCTGTCTTGATGATGACAGCTTTGTAATAGAGCTGGAAGTCCGGAATTGTGATGCCGCCAGCTTTGCTTTTCTTTTTCAACATTCCTCTGGCTATGCGGGGTCTTTTCTGGTTCCATACAAATTTTAGGATGATTTGTTCCATTTCTTTGAAAAAAGTGAATGGTATTTTGATGGGGATTGCATTGAATGTGTAGATTGCTCTAGGTAGCATTGACATCTTCACAATATTTGTTCTTCCAATCCATGAGCATGGAACATTTTTCCATTTCTTTGTGTCTTCCTCAATTTCTTTCATGAGTATTTTATAGTTTTCTGAGTACAGATCCTTTGTCTCTTTGGTTAGATTTATTCCTAGGTATCTTATGGTTTTGGGTGCAATTGTAAATGGCGTCGACTCCTTAATTTCTCTTTCTTCTGTCTTGTTGTTGGTGTATAGGAATGCCACTGACTTCTGTGCACTGATTTTATATCCTGCCACTTTACTGAATTCCTGTATGAGTTCTAGCAGTTTTGGGGTGGAGTCTTTTGGGTTTTCCACATAAAGTATCATATCATCTGCAAAGAGTGAGAGTTTGACTTCTTCTTTGCCAATTTGGATGCCTTTTATTTCTTTTTGTTGTCTGATTGCTGTGGCTAGGACTTCCAATACTATGTTGAATAGCAGTGGTGATAGTGGATATCCCTGCCGTGTTCCTGACCTTAGGGGGAAAGCTCTCAGTTTTTCCCCATTGAGAATAATATTTGCTGTAGGTTTTTCATAGATGGCTTTTATGATATTGAGGTATGTACCCTCTATGCCTATACTCTGAAGAGTTTTGATCAAGAAAGGATGCTGTACTTTGTCAAGTGCTTTTTCTGCATCTATTGAGAGGATCATACGATTCTTGTTCTTTCTTTTGTTAATGTATTGTATCACATTGATTGATTTGCGGATGTTGAACCAACCTTGCAGCCCAGGGATAAATCCCACTTGGTCGTGGTGAATAATCCTTTTAATGTACTGTTGGATCCTATTGGCTAGTATTTTGGTGAGAATTTTTGCATCCATGTTCATCAGGGATATTGGTCTGTAATTCTCCTTTTTGATGGGGTCTTTGTCTGGTTTTGGGATCAAGGTAATGCTGGCCTCATAAAATGAGTTTGGAAGTTTTCCTTCCATTTCTATTTTTTGGAACAGTTTCAGAAGAACAGGTATTAATTCTTCTTGAAATGTTTGGTAGAATTCCCCTGGGAAGCCATCTGGCCCTGGGCTTTTGTTTGTTGGGAGATTTTTGATGACTGCTTCAATTTCCTTAGTGGTTATAGGTCTGTTCAGGTTTTCTATTTCATCCTGGTTCAGTTTTGGTAGTTGATACATCTCTAGGAATGCATCCATCTCTTCCAGGTTATCTAATTTGCTGGCATAGAGTTGCTCATAATATGTTCTTATAATTGTTTGTATTTCTTTGGTGTTGGTTGTGATCTCTCCTCTTTCATTCATGATTTTGTTGATTTGGGTCATTTCTCTTTTTGATAAGTCTGGCCAGGGGTTTATCAATCTTGTTAACTCTTTCGAAGAACCAGCTCCTAGTTTCGTTGATCTGTTCTACTGTTCTTTTAGTTTCTATTTCATTGATTTCTGCTCTGATCTTTATGATTTCTCTTCTCCTGCTGGGTTTAGGCTTTATTTGCTGTTCTTTCTCTAGCTCCTTTAGGTGTAGAGGTAGGTTGTGTACTTGAGACCTTTCTTGTTTCTTGAGAAAGGCTTGTATTGCTATATACTTTCCTCTTAGGACTGCCTTTGCTGCATCCCAAAGATTTTGAACAGTTGTGTTTTCATTTTCATTGGTTTCCATGTATTTTTTTAATTCTTCTTTAATTTCCTGGTTGACCCTTTCATTCTTCAGTAGGATGCTCTTTAGCTTCCATGTATTTGAGTTCTTTCCGACTTTCCTCTTGTGATTGAGTTCTAGTTTCAAAGCATTGTGGTCTGAAAATAGGCAGGGAATGATCCCAATCTTTTGGTACCGGTTGAGACCTGATTTATGACCTAGGATGTGATCTATTCTTGAGAATGTTCCATGGGCACTAGAGAAGAATGTGTATTCCGTTGCTTTGGGGTGGAATGTTCTGAATATGTCTGTGAAGTCCATTTGGTCCAGTGTGTCATTTAAGGTCTTTATTTCCTTGTTGATCTTTTGCTTAGACAATCTGTCCATTTCAGTGAGGGGGATATTAAAGTCCCCCACTATTACTGTATTGTTGTCGATGTGTTTCTTTGCTTTTGTTATTAATTGCCTTATATAATTGGCTGCTCCCATGTTAGGGGCATAGATATTTACAATTGTTAGATGTTCTTGTTGGATAGATCCTTTAAGTATGATGTAGTGTCCTTCCTCATCTCTTATTACAGTCTTTGGTTTAAAATCTAATTTTCTGATATAAGGAAAAATGCCAAATTACTCTTGGGAAAGACTGTCTAGTCACTCTCAGTAAACAGGAGTGACTGTTTTCTTATACCCTTGCTACAAAAGCATTATTATTCTACGTGATTTTGGTCATCTTGACAAAAATGGGAGAATTGACTATATAGGAGGCCAATACTAATTGAAGGTCAGTTCTAAAATAAGAGAATTAACTTCATTTTGTCTTAAGTAGGAGATCTGACTTTGGAGTGAGTTCCTGCTATTGGCCTTAATTTATTCTTTTACCACAATAGGGCTACCAGGTTGATTTCTTATCTACTTTGTGGGAAACTTAATTTGTTAATACAGTTCTTCTAGGAGGCAGACTGTTCAGAAATGGGCCCCAAATCTTCTAAAAAACAAAACAAGGGTTTAATCCAGCTCTGTGTTCTCAAAATCGTATTAGGGTCTGCTGGAAAAGTGGAACCATATAGTGAAGGATTAATTTAGAGATTGTTTCACAACCTGAAGTAATGCCTGGCAGAATAGAAACCAGTAAAAAGGAAGACCACAAAGAGTCCCTCAGCACAAAAGAGCAGACCACCTGTTGATGTAGCAGATCTCTGGTCCCTGTTGTCATACAGACTCTACGGGTTGTGGCTGGCAGATGGCTACATCAACAGTGCTCACCACAACACATACTTGTTTTTTTCTAGGAAAAACAGGGGAAATTGATTTGAAAAAGCTCGGGAATACATGTCTCATCTGAGTTGCCTGTTAACAACTTTTTACATTGTTCCACAAGTCCTCCACTGTCTGGGCTATCTCTACCTTTCCCATATTACTTCATGTCATTCTCTCATTATTAGGTGAGTGTTACATATGTATCATCATGTTTAATCCTTGGAGGAAATAACTCAGTTTTTATTCCCACTCCATATATAACCACACTGAGGCTTAGGTTAAATGCTGCTGGAGGTTGACTCCAAATCCTTTGTTCTCAAGTATATTACATAATAGATGTAGTCATCCTCCCTGAATCTCCCACCTTCACATTTACATTTATTCATTTATGACGATTAACTGAAAATATGTTGAGAGACTAACATTGAACTGAGAAATAGAGAAGCACGTGTTCATTAGAATACAGGTTTCTGACTCTTAATCTCAGAAAACAAACTGAGGGTTGCTGGAGTGGAGGGCGGTAGGGGGATGGGGTGGCTGGGTGATGGACATTGGGGAGGGTATGTGTTGTGGTGAGCACTGTGAATTGTGTAAGACTGATGAATCACAGACCTGTACCTCTGAAACAAATCATACATTATATGTTAATAAAAATAAAAAAGAATACAGGTTTCTGGAATGTATTTATTCAATCAAGATTTATTGAGCCCTGGCACCCTGTGCCAGGTGGTGCTCCAGTTGTGGTTAAAGCAGTCAGTAAGACAGGGAAAAGGCTTGTTCACATTCCTAGTGGAGAGAGACATGATAAGGAAGTAAGTCAATAAATAAATAAATGAATTAACTTAAACCTATATATACCATGAACAAAACAAAAGTGGATGATGGATTAGAGAGTCACTGGGAGTCCTTGAGTTGGGGCCATCTATGGATATGGAAGTCCATGTACTTTGGGAATATAATGGCCAGAGAGGGCTCTCTCTGAGAAGGTGACATTGAACTGAAGATAAAAGGAGGTAGTCACGAGCACTCTGGTAGATTGCATGATGGGTCCTGCTGATTTACTGCTCTGTAATAGGACTATATATCCATCCCATGTGACTTTGCAGGACCCTTCCATTGTGGGTGAAATGTAGTTTCCCACCCCTCTGATGCTGGGCATATTCCTATGACTTACTTTGGTCAGTGGAATGGTCTCCAAGACTTTAAACATGTTTGCATGGTTCAGTTTACTCTCATATATTTCTTTCATTTTTTGATGAAAAGAACATGCTCTGGGTAGCACTGGTTCCAGACAGGTATTATGTGGGATGGGTCTGAACACAATGCATACCTTGAAGCCGAGCTCAGCCATCCTGTAGCCTGAAGCAGAGCTGGTTCCTGCAGTGGCACAGCTGAACTGTGTACCCATGCACACACAACCCCCATTTCTCCCCCCAACCACACACACAATTTATTGTGGTGAGCCTCTGATTAGGGGAGTGGTTTGATAAGCATATTAGTTGACTAATAGAAGGAATAAAAACCATGAAGTGGGAAGAAACTTGGAGTGTTCCAGGAACAGAAAGCAGGCATTGTGGCTGGAGCAGAGTGAGCAAGTGGGCAGTATTCACAGTGAGGGAAGGGACCAGGTCTGGTATGTTTTGTGGGTCATATGAAGCATTTAATACAGTAAGGTGCCTGGGTGGCCGAGTCAGTTAAGCCTCTGACTCTTGATTGTGGCTCAAGTCATGGTCTCAGGGTCCTGTGATCGAGCCCCACGTTGGGCTCCCTGCTCAGTGGGGAGTCTTCTTATCTCCTCTCTCTCTGCCCTTCCCTTAAATCACACACGCTTGCTCTCTCTAGAATAAATAAATAAATCTTCAAAAAAAATTAATATTGTATTCCAAGGATGAGGATTTTAAGCAGGAATATCATAGGATATGGTTTACACTTTGAAAAGACAAATCCAAGTGCTATATTGAAAATAGGATATAGGCTGTCAAGAATGAGAAAGAATGAAGACCAGATAAGTTACTGCACTAATCTAGCAAAAGATAATCATGTCATAGTTATTGGGGGTATGCATTGCTGAGATCATACAGAAGGGTGCGCCACTGAGAGCTGAAGTCCAACCTGGACTAGGCCTATTCCAGAGGGAGTGCCTTTTGCTTATTTGTGTGAAAGCATCATTTGGTCTAGTGGTGGCTTCAGCATTGATGGTGGTTTGCATTAGGGTGGTAGTAGATCTGTGTCATTTCTTTCCCATTTTTTGGTTACTCGATGGGTTCTACTGATCAGAAGGGAAATCTGTACCAGAGGAAGAAATTTATCAGATTAAATATATAATATGTTTAGAACTAGTGTGTTTGCACACATATCCGTTTGCCTTTATTAATGCTTGGAAACACTCTATATGTTATTGAGAGAGACCATATCAAATGAGTGGGTTTGGGAGAATATGATGCACTTGCTTCCGTACATAAAGACAGAGGCTAGGTCTGGATAGAGAGACTGAAAAGGTTTTACATTCCTGTATCCCAAAAGTGAGGTGAACAGGGACATAGTGAGGTCAACTGTTTGGGGAAGGTCTGGATGGTTCTCAGCTGCATGTACACCACTCCTGGTAGCCCAGGTTAAAGGGGGTTGGCTAGGTAATAATATGGTTAGGTAAGCCACATGCAAATGAAGTCAACAGTCATCACAAGGGTTGTAGATATGAAGAGAGCCACTACTCTTTGAAGGAGGACTGCAGTGCAATGTAGAAACAACGATTAGAGGACAAGGAAGGATATGATGAGGAAGGATTCAGTTACTAACTAAAAGGGACATACTGAGCCTGTGTGTTCAAGTGTGTCTTCCTGTGGCACCTGGCCAACCAGACAAATGAACCAGGTGTTTGTGATGTCACGTTGCCTTCCCCATCCTGCCTGTTTTCATCTGTGCACTGGAATAAATTTCAGGGGAGATGATAGCACCCATCTTAACCTTGAAAAATAAGACTTTTATAGAAAACATGTACTCTGGAATTATGTGAATTAGTTTTGGTTTATCAAGTGTCGACTGTGGGCCAATACCGTGCTGTCTTCAGTCTTCATTTCAATCTCCAGAATGTAGATTTTATTGCTTCCATTTTATAGATCGAAACATGTAGGCTTGGTGAGGTTAAGCTGATCCAGCCCAAGGTCACAGCCAGGCTTTGTCCACTCGCATGTGTTCTTGCCACAGTAACATGCTGCTGCTGCCAGATTCTGGGCTGCTCACTACTCAGTGTGGCCGTAACAATGTAGTAGAGTCCGATAGTTCAGAGCATAGAGGTCAGCCTCCCTGGGTTTGAGTTCTGACTCCAACACTTGGGCAAATTGGGCAAGCCTCTCTAAGTCTCATTTTCTTCATTTCAGAACTGGGAATCACACCTTACTACAGAGCCTGGCCTGATGTAATGGCAAATGATATTTCTTTTTCTTATTTTTCATCATGTGCTTTGAGACTCTCAGTGCCTTCATTGGAAACATCAAATAGCTTTCCAGAGACTTTGAATTCAAGGCAGAGGCTAAAGCTGTGGCATGTTCCCCAAGCTAGCACGCTGGTTCCATAAGCACAAATGTGTATCAAGAGCAAATGAATTTTTGGGGAAAAAAAAAAAACAAAAAACCCTACAGAATTGCAATGCAAGCAAGCATATTAAAAATGGGGAAGTCTTGTAATAAAGAAGTTTTGTTTGGTTAATTGTTTCCTACATTGATACCACCTTGGAAACAGTTAATGTTGTGACTCAGTACCCAGGACTGGGTAACTCCTGGGTTTGAACACTAGCCCGTTAGGCTTTGTCCCCTTCGTCAAGTATCTTAACTTCTCTGTGCCTTGGTTTTCTCATCTGTAAAATAGAACAATAACAGTGTTTTCTTCGTAGGGTAGTGTGGGGATGTAATTTGCATGGCAAGTGACTGACTGCTAATAGAATCCTAATAAATCTGAGTTCATGGTTATCACCACTATTTGCTTAAAAGTATGCACATTTTTACCATGCATATTTTTATGTAGCCCAAATATTTGTTTCTGTATTTTACTACTGTTATGGTGTGTGCCTTTTTACTATATGTGGCTATATAGTGTGGAATTAGGTGGATGGGGATAGGGATGCATTAGAATAGGAAAGGGGACCTCCCCATTGCTTGGAGGAGGATTAAATGGGGTCATGGACTTGGGGAAGTAGAAAGTTCCACTGTAGTGAAATAGTTTTTATCCCTCTTAATGGAAATTTCAAGTACCTGGTGATGGAGGCGTTGGGTTGTGTCTCACACCTCTGCCCAAGAGCCTGCTGTCACTACCTCCCAACTCTGAGGACCCTTCACCCTCCCTCCCCTTGCAAATTCCCTCCTAGCCATTCACTGCTGCTTCTAAGAGCTACTGCCAGGGGCAAGGAAATTAAAGCTTATTTTAACAAAGTGTGTACTGCATGAGTCATCGCTACCCTTCTTTCAGTGAAAGATTAAAATGGGTTTTGGGCTCCTAGTAGTGAGCCTATCCCTCAGATAGCCCTCATTTGAAGTCTGTATTAATGATGTCTATACAGATATGGCAGAAATGGAACTTCTGGGGATCAAGAGCTAGATAATGATTAATTTGCTTCTGTGCATCACCACCAATAGAGAGTACAATCATGGCTACTGGTTACCTGCTGCTTATTGTTAATAAATGAATGTGGTTGTTAATTCATTATATGTATATCATGTGGCTATCAGGCACTATGCTAAGCTCTGGGAGAGCAAAAGAGATAAATGAGGCATAGTCTCTGCCCTTGAAAATCTTAAAATTCAGCTGGGAAGAAAATTGCATGTGAACAAATAACTTGAAATCGAAGTAATTTTCCAAATGCGTAATAGATAAGTAAGCAGGTTACAATTTGTTACCCTGGCAGTGGTTCTAATACCACTTCCCTGTTGATAGAGCTTCCTGTTACCTCTACCTTAATTCCCTCCTTCTATCCCCTAGAGTCTGCCTCTGCCAGACAGTTCCTCAGGGTGTATGTGGGAGACAGAGACAGAGAGGGAGGGAGTGCTGCAGAACCAGAACATGTACAGAAAAGAAAAAAAACTTGGTGGAGAAGTTTACGCATTATGTACATAATAAAGATGGGACAGGGGCGCCTGGGGTGGCTCAGTCAGTTAAGCGTCTGCCTTCGGCTCAGGTCATGATCCCAGAGTCCTGGGATCGAGTCCCGCATCGGGCTCCCTGCTCAGCATGAAGCCTGCTTCTCCCTCTGCCTCTGTTTGCCATTCCCCCTGCTTGTGCTCTCTCTCTATCTCTCTGTCCAATAAATAAATAAAATCTTTAAAGATGGGAGAGATGAAAGCAGGAAATAAAGTGCTGGGGTCAAGGAGGAGAGGCTTCATGATGAACAGGGTGTCTGGTGTTTGAGGGCTCCTTAGAATTAGGATATGAGGGATTGTGTTTTGCCTGTGAGGGCTGTGCTTGTTCAAATGTGGCACCCCTCTGAGACTGAACCATATGGGTCATGGTCTTCAGAGAATTTTAGACCTGGAATCTCAGAGGAATTCAGAGGAGCTGGAGAGTTGCCCTGATAGGGGATGGGCAGGTAAACATCACAGAGGTGATGGTTTTTGAATTTGGCCCAAAAGAATGGATGACTTTAGGGATGCTTGGGTAGCTCAGTCGGTTAAGTGTCTGCCTTTGGCTCAGGTCATGATCCCAGGGTCCTGGGATCGAGTCCTGCATTGGGCTCCCTGCTCAGCGGGGAGTCTGCTTCTCCCTCTCACTCTTCCTCTGCCTGCCACTCCCCCTGCCTGTGTTTTCTCCTTCTCTGTCAAATAAATAAATAAAATAAAAAAAATGGATGACTTTCGCTACATCATAATAGAGTCTGTAGGGAGACTATCTTCTGGGCAGGGGACACTTTCTAAATAAAGTTGCAGAGTGAAGCAATGTCTTTACAAGACTAAAGATAACCTGATGACTGACCTTTTATTTCTCTAAAAACAAAGTATGTTCTCTTTAGGGGAAATTCAGTAAGTATATTCTGTACTTTTGCTCTGTGATGAGTAAAAGCTCCTCTTTAATTAAATAAGAAGTCTGGGTTCTATAGACAGTAATGAAATAAGACTAGAAAAGCTGGTTGAGGTCAGAAATCAGTGAACTAGCTTCTAATACAGTGCCGATTTTTGTCACGATATTTCCTTCTTCAATTGAGTTGATAGAGTGGTGACCTGGATTCTTTGTTTGGCTTTTTGTGGTTGTAAGAAAGAGTTTAAGGGGCATTAGCTTTTTCCCCATTGTGAATGGGCCTGCTGGCAGTGTTATTCCAGGAAACCACTTTCCACTGCTATTTTAAGGAGGCCAGATCCTTCTCTTTCTTGCCTTTGTAAAATCATCAGACAGGCATGTGATGTATGCTCTGCCACCTGGAGCATTGTAACTGGGGTGAGTGACCCAAGGACAAGAGGGAATGATGGAGATAATATATGGCAGGAGCAGTGGAATTAGTCTTACCTTGGCTGCTAGAGCAGCTACAAGGTAGTTACCCTCGTTCTCGGACCTCCGGACTTAACACAGTCCCTGCTCCTTTTGGAGCCTAGTGCCCCAACACTCTTGCCTCTTTCCTACTCTAATTTCCCAATAAATCCCTTTCATCTTAAATAAGTCAAAATATATTTGTTACTGGGAACCAAGAACTTGACCTGACCCTGGGGCCCAAAGCTCTCCCTCTGCTTGCTGTGAGTAGAGCAATACTAGCCCAAAGACACGATCTGAGGAAAGCCCTTACTTAGCTCAGAAAGTTGATAAGGTATCCAAGGTTCTACGCTTTGCAGCTGTTTTTCCACCTTGCGACATAGCCTCCCTGGCAGCAAGGGTAGGATAATTATCACGCTTTGCCAGATAGCAGACTGGGATGTCCTGGGAGGTTAAATGACAAGCCCAGGGCAGCAGAGGCAGTTGGTTCTTAATCCAAGACTAAAGTCACGTGTTTGACGTACAGGTGTGTGTGTGCGCGCATGCAGAAAGTTCAGCCTGTGGAATTTTACACTTGACTGTGGACTAAGAACACAAAGCCCTTGGTTATGTATCTTTGAAGGAATTAACCTCCTTCATTCTGAAGGAAGTGGTAGGGGAGCAACTGGGATCCTTCTGGGATGTCCTTTTGTTGCAGGGTCGGGAGTTGACGCAAGCTCAGGTTTGTGTTTCCTTTAACCCCGAGGGTGCTTGATGGTTCCTCACATCTGCCCCTAATTCTTCTCTTGCTGGGCAGAGTGACCACAGCTTCCCTCAGGCCCTGCAAGACAGCTCAGGACACAGAAAGGGAAACAACATAAGACAACAAAACCCAGAGAAGTCTTGCTTTCAGCTGATTCCGTGTAGGTGACTGACCCCTACTTCCACTGTTCCCCCCACCCCCTATCAAAGTGAGGTCATTTGTCTTTGGAACACACTTAAAATTTCCTCCCTATTATACTGGTCATTTTTTCTTTCCTGATAACAAAGTAAATCATGGTTATTTATCTATTTATTTTTACAAATGGTGAACTCCAGAAAAACATGCAAAAGACAATTACTGATAATGCTACCGTTCAGAAATAACCATTTATGATATCCTTCTAGTCTTTTTTCCTATGTACAGGGTTTACACACACAGATCTATATATCACACATGCATGTATATGTAATATATATACATACATATACAACGCACTTTAAAAATAATGCTCATAGAATTCTGTTTATATTTTGTAGTTTTCTTTTATTCACCAATGTATCAAGAACACCCCTTCAAGATTTTTGATGACTGTGTAGTATTTTAATCGTATAGACACACCGTCATTTATTTAACATATACCATATTTTAAGCATTCATGTTGCCCTTCTTGCTGTAGAAATAATCTTTATCCTCAATTATATGTCATTTAGATACATTTTTACAAATAGAATTGCAGGCACTTTGAGAAGATGTTCAAGGAACAGTTTCAGCTTCCTAATATGGCTTCTTGATCTTCTCTTAAAATGGCTTTGCAGTTTTACAAGTGTCTTAGTCTGTTTGGGCTGCTATCACAAGATGCCACTAATCGGGTAGCTCATAAATGATAGACATTTATTTCTTACCATTTTGGAGGCCGGAAGTCCGAGATCAGGGTACCAGCGTGGCCAGGTGGGGGCTATCTTCTGGGGTGCAGGACTTCTTTTTGGATCCTCACACACTGGAAGGGATGAGCTGGCTCTCTGAGGCCTCTTTAATAAGGGTACCAATCCCATTCCTGAGGGCTCTGCCCTCATGACTTCATCACCTCCCAAAGGCCCCACCTCCTAATGCCATCACCTTGTTAATTAGGTTTTCAACATAGGAATTTAGGGGGGGATGGAGACATTTAGACCATAACAGTGAGTTATCCTGAGGTGGGGTTGGGTGGCATGAGAAAGTTTTTAGTGATAGAGAATGCATTATTGGATTATGAACAGTTCACTAAAACTCAGGGCCTTGGAGAGTTAGCAGTGGTGCCCATGTAGGGAGGCTTTCAGGCCCCCTTAATTCAGCCCAACACTGGATTGGGAATGTTAGTGAAGAACTAGTATAGACAAAAGGGAGCACAGGGTCTCAGGCTGACCAAGGCCCACATTTAGGGAAGCAGGGGACTGCCTCGGATGCCTTGTGAGAAGGTTATGGCAATTCTCAGTTCTCTGACAGCAGTAATAACCCTCTTGATCTATGTCCAGCTGCCCAAGGCATCCATCCAGATGTGTGCTCCAGCATTTGGCTCACTTGTTAAGCTTCTTCCCATTAACTGCACAATCTCTGCATATAAATAAATCCAGAATATTTTAGCCATCTGTTGTGCTGATGGCTCTTGGGATTGGGAACATGGAAATCTGAGACAGTGAACACAAGCAGCTTTGTGACCATTTGAAAATTCCACTCACTAGTATGTAGGTGTTTCTCTCAAAAAAAAGAGAGAGGGGGTGGGGGAAGGGCAGAGGGAGAGGGAGAGAGAAAATCTTAAGCAGGCTCGACCCCCAGTGTGGAGCCCGACTCAGGGCTCAGTCTCACTACCCTGAGATCATGACCTGAGCCAAAATCAAGAGTCGGATGCTTAAACAACTGAGCCACCCAGGTGCCCCTAATATGCAAGTGTTTCTATCTACCTGAATAGAACCCCCCAAATAACAAAAATAGTACCTCTACCTACTGCTGGAAAATGCTTAAAAAATTGTGATGATTATTCTCCCTGTAATAACTGTCTTAGTATGGATTTCCCTGGGGAGAGTTTCAAATGCAAATAGTTTATTAAAAGGTGTAAGAGAAATGGAGAGGTAAAGAGGAAGCAATAAGGGGAAGGGAAGGCATCAACAAAGAGCTTATTAGCCCAGAGGGGCAGTGGATGAGTGGAGCTTAATTCCCCAGAAAAACTCTGAAATAACAATGCAAAATACAAACCTGAGAATTACCCTGGTCAGAAAAGCAGACATTGTTGTAAACAGACGTGTGAGGGATTTAGTGGGGCAAACATCTATGAGAGGGTCAGGGGAGTGTGAACAGGGGCAGGAAGGGAGCACTCAGACTATGTGGTAGGGCTGATAAAGGGAGAGGGATAAGGAGGACAGAACAGGAAGAGCCTCAGACAACAGCACCATTCTGAAGACGTGTCATCTGGGCCACACAGCATTATCCCACTGAGGTCAGAATGGGCTCACACTGGTACCCAGCATCCACCCCCAATGCTGCCCATGCCCAGTCATTGCCTGGGACAGTCCAGTCCAGAGGGGTCTTTACTAGGGACATGATTTTCCTCCTGTCTCACTGGCCACTCCATCTCATTTCCTTTTGCTGGTTTATCTTCCTCTTCCAGATTTCTTAGTGTTGACGTTCCTGGGTCATCTCTCTCTGGCTCTTTTCCTGTTTATATTCACTCCACATGTTCCCTGCTAGTGTCAGGATTTTAATTATCATTTATATACTCATGATTTCTGCTTTGAGTTTTATATCTCTGGCCTAGACCTTGTCTCTGAGCTTTCTACTCACATATCCAACTGCCTATTTAGATGCTGATAGGCATCCCAGAGTTAATAAGTTCAAAATACACCCCAACACAACTCAAATTTTTATATTGCCCTGATGTGTGCTTTTAATTCTTTCTCCTTTATTTCAGTGTAAGCTTCAATAAAGATAGGGTTTTGCCTTGTTCTATCCCCAAGAAGAGCACATAATAATTTCTATTTTTTTTTTTTAGACAAAATGAATAAATGATATTCCCTAACCCTTGGGGCAGGAGACAACCCAGCATTATCTAAGGCACACACAGTATTTGAATACTTGACTCTCAGTCCCATGAGCTAAGTCGATGGGCCCAGATAATTGTTATTCAGTGAGGAAGAGTAAAGAGTTGGTGTAAAACCCAGATGCAGTAAAGAGTTTAGTGCTTTAAAGAACACACACTGCCTTAAAAGAGGTAACGAAACTACCATCCTAGCAGAGAATAGTCCAATGAGCACAATTAAGCTAACAGTATTAATACATTGCACTAAGTGCTTTGTATAAATCACTGGCCATAATCATCAGAACAGCCGTGTAAAAGACATACATACACCATTACCTCTGTTTCGCAGCTGAGGGAACTAGACCTCTGAACGCTTAGGAAATAAAAGGATCTGGGATACAAATCCAGGTTTATCTGATCCCAGATTCCTTTCTCCTCTTATGCTATCTTCTGAGATAGGAGTGAAAATTCAGGGGGCTGATCTGAAGTATCTCTAAGCTCTGGAAGCTGGGTCTATTCACGATGAAATAGTTCCCTTGAGGGGAACCAAAAGAGGTTCTGCACTTAGGTTATTTAAGGCAAAATGAGAGCAAGTCAAACATTTGGGTCTGTGAGCAATTCTGTGTCAGGAGAATGCTTGGATGAACCAAATGTGAAATTCAGTGCCCCATTTCCTGAACATTCCCATGTAAAAACAGATATGGTAGCCAACTCTGTGGATGCTCCATTCACATCCTCCTTTGTCCCTGTCCTGTCCTTGTGCACAATAACCTTATGACCACAAGGTGGGGGTGGGCAGAGTGCCTGATAATGGTGGCGCTGATAGACTGCACCCATTGCTCAGAGAGGCCAAGTTAGTCAAGGAGTGAGAAATTGCCATTGGATCTAGCAACCTTGATGACCTGGAGAAGAGCAGTTTTGGTGGAATAGTGGAGGCAAAAAAATTTATGGAAGCAGATTAAGGACAGAATGGGAGGAAAGAAAAGTGGGATAGTGAGACAAACTCTGTGAATGATTCCATAGCAACCTTCACCATAAAAAACCAAAAACCACAACCAAACAAACAAAAATGACCCATAGCTCAAATTCCATTTTTTTCTAATAGCAAAGAAATAGTGTCCTCAGGAGGTATTAAAATATCAGAGAAGAGCTGCATGGTGACATAAGCAGAGTATAAATCCTACAGCCTGTGTTTCAGGCCTGGTCTAAAATCGGACTAGGTTTATGGCTCTGAGTAAGTCATTCCCCATTTTCTTAACCCCTTATCTATACCATGATGATCTTTCCAGCAATAGTTGTCTATGATTCAATTTTTTTCCCCAAAGAAATTAATTTTATTTTTTCAAATAAGATCTCATCTTCTTCTCATTGCGCATAATACATGTCTGTTTACTGACAATATCTTTAGGAAGGATATTTTTTAACAGTGTTCTGTTCTCCCTTTTTAAATTTTCACCTGCTCACAAAATCATTTCTCTAATGGCTCTAGATGACTGGATGAGCTAACTCCATTACTTCCCTTTGGATATGACCTGTCAGTTATCATTAATTTATGTGTGATCTTGTCAGGATGTTGTATCTACAGGATGGATTTTCGTTTAAGCCACTATTAACTAATTAGGACATAAATATTGATACAGATAGTAGAATTGGCATTTATAATATCCCATATTGTTTTCAGTTAGAAATTTGCCAATATCTAGAAAATATCCTAAGGAAGTTTTTTAAACACGACATACTGCTTTGTATTTTTCCACTCATTTAATGTGCCAAGGTATTTGAATTTTTTAGTGTTAAATTATTTTAAAATAACTTTTTTTTTGCAAAAAGCATAACATGGAATAAAGTTTAGTTGGGCATGTTTTTTGGATTAAGACCCATCTAATTTTCAATATTGGTTCTGCCATCAGCTACTGTTAGAACCTTCTGCTAGTCACTAGGCATCTCTAAGCCTCCTTTTGTTTAAAATGGGAGACTGAGTCTTATGAGGAATCAAGAAAACATGCCTGCAAAATGTTAAACACAGCATGCACAACTAAGTAAATGTTTAGGAGTAAAAGAGCAGCTCACTAAGTTTTTTTTTTTTTTTTTTAAAGATTTATTTATTTATTTATTTGACAGAGAGAGACATAGTGAGAGAGGGAACACAAGCAGGGGGAGTGGGAGAGGGAGAAGCAGGCTTCCCACGGAGCAAGGAGCCCGATGCGGGACTCAGTCCCAGGACCCTGGGATCATGACCTGAGCTGAAGGCAGACGCTTAATGACTGAGCCAACCCAGGCACCCCTCACTAAGTTTTGAAGGGTTAAAGAAATGTTATAACCTGGTACCTGACTTCAAGGAATTTATACGTCAATGGGAACGTATTATACAGAGTACAAGGGAATTTATGGGAGCTAGTTAGACCTCTGAAAGCCAAGAGCTAAGAGGATGGAAGGAGGGAGGGAGTACCTTCAATGAGGGGTATTAGGGAAGACTTCTGACAAATATGATATTGTATGTATGTATGTATGTATGTATGTATGTATGTATGTATATGAGAGAGTGAGTGAGCAGGGGGAGGAGGGAGGGAGAGAGAATCTCAAGCAGTCTCTGTGCTGAGTGTGGAGCCTGATGCCAGGCTCAATCTCACAACCCAGAGATCATGACCTGAGCCAAAACAAAGAGTCAGACACTTAACAGACTGAGACCCCCTCCAGGCGCCCCTTGAATATGATACTCTTGAGAGACAGTTAGATGTTGTCTGGTGGGTAAAGAAGGCAAAGGGAGAAGAGAAGCATAGGAACAAGCTAAGGGAAAGGAAGGAATGACTTTGCAGGCTGAGCAGCTGGAACAAGGGATGGTGAATAATTCCAGTCTCTGGGCAGAGAGTGAGCAGTGTGTTGAATTGTGAGGTGAGAGTGGCAGGTGTATTGGGGGTAAAGGTAGGGAGATCATGGGAGATTTTGAAAGCCAGGCTGTGGTGTTTATACTTTTTATAAGCAATGGTGCAAACAAAGTTTTAAGCAAGAGAATCATAAAATCAGGACAGTGAAGCAGTAGGTTGGAGGATGCAGGGGAACCTGGAAGTGGCATGTTTGGTTGGGCGCCTGTGAGAGTAGTTCAGATGAGTCATAGTGAAAGCACTGGGTGTGGGCATTGGGAATTAAAGGAAGGACAGAAATAGATCTAGCAGATCTAGCTTAGAGGTGGCCCTCAAACGATCTGGTAGCCGTGTGGGCACAGGCAGTGAGGGAGGGAAAATAATATAGCCCATATCAAGGTTTCAAGATACAGGAGAAAATTTGAAGACAGGTGTTGGTAGAAGGAGGTAGACTGGGGGCTAAAACCCTCGTGCCTCTAGGGACTGGGCAGGAAGGGGCATGAATGAAGTCAGCTAGATTATAAATATGAAGGGGAGGGGTGGGGAATGTGGAAACTGTGCTGTCTCCTAAGGGCAGCAGCATCTTCTCAGCTTTTTTTTTTAGTTTTTTTTTAAAGATTTTATTTATTTATTTGACAGAGAGACACAGCGAGAGAAGGAACACAAGCAGGGGGAGTGGGAGAGGGAGAAGAAGGCTTCCCGCAGAGCAGGGAGCCCGATGCGGGGCTCGATCCCAGGACCCTGGGATCATGACCTGAGCCGAAGGCAGACGCTTAACGACTGAGCCACCCAGGCGCCCCATCTTCTCAGCTTTGTCCAGCTTTTACTGTAGGGGAATTTCTGTCCAATATACCAGATCTTTAAATTTTTAAGAGAAACCAAAATCTCAAAATTAAGAATAGTTTCTCCTGGTTTGTTTCTTTAGATCTGATTATTTTTAGACACTGTGTGGATCAAAGCAAAGGGTAAGAGTTGAAAACTTTACGCATTTGTAATTTTCCTGATTGCTTGATGTTCTCATCCATATATCTGTTTAAATTACTGTTTGCATTTAGCATTTACATGCACTTTAGGATGAATATTAGGCATACTTACTGATTACTGTTAGTACATATCCCAAGTAAATGGTCCATTTGTATCCCAATGGTTTCTTCTGCAAAATATTACTTTCAAGAGATCTTAAGAAGTGATAAAAACATTGAAAATATGGACTGTGAAATAAATGTTTTGTTTTTTTTTTTCAGACTGGGGTGTGTGTGTGTGTGTTTATGTAGTTTCAGGTACAAGGCAAAGTATGGACAATTACAGTTTTAATAGGCTGAACTTCTGTGACTTGAACTGTAAGCACACAAAGAATGAAATTTAAAACATTTAGGGAAGAGCACAAAGAAAAGAACAAGATCTGGGTGAAAGATTTTTTTAACTGGATATTAGCAAGCTGATTTACCAACTTAATGATAAAAAATTCCATGTATTTTATATGGGGGTATGATGATAGCTCAGTTAACTTTATTTTAACCAACACCTTTTAAGAAGTACCATGAAAAAAAAATGGAATAAGGTAGATTGGAGGCATCATTTATAAATATTTAAACAGATCCTTCAGTATAAGCATTCACATCAGATCTGCATGAGGTCGGTCTTTACATAGCAAGCTTTGATGTCATTGAAATGATAAGAATTTTTTTGCGGGGGTGGTGGAAATATCTGTTCCAGTATAGAAAAAACAAGACTATTGTGTTACTGAAAGAAAGCTAGTGGAAGAGAGCAAGGTCTGAGGCATAATTCTGAAGGTAAAATGGATCACTTGATTCTCCACCTAATCATTTCATCTTCTCAGTGTGCTATTCATCTTGCAGCTGGTTACCTGGTAACCTGGTGATTATTAGAGACAATCATGGTGTATCAACATTGAGGGTACAGGTGACCAGTGACCGTGCATGTGATCCCTGCTCTCTTTTGGGCTGAGTAGGCAGTAATAGGTGGCTTTCAGGTCTAAGAGGGAGGGTTTTGTTGGGGCAGGATAGAATGCTGGGCATAACATAACCCCATCTCTACCTCATACTGCCTGTGGCTCTTGGGAAAGTTATTTTACTGAGACAATCTCAGTTTCCTCATCTGTACGATGGCAATAACCTCAGTACCTATCTCTCAAAGTTCTTGTGAATCTTACATGAGATTATATATGTAGAATGTACAAATACAAGATACAACTATTTTTAATTTGAACAGTACTACTCTCACTCTTGCTGCTGTTGGATGTTTATTGGAAAACCTGAAGTTATTTTTTTGGAAGCTGAATTAAATAGCTAATGGTGATGTTTAATAAACCAGGTGGAATTCCTGAGTTGGAATGAAAAGAAACTTACTCTGCCTAATTAAACCAAAAAGAATTTGTTGGAAGCATATCTGTGGTACACAGATTCACAGGGTACCTCAAGACCTTTATTTCCATCTATTGTAAAATTGATGTTTTTGATGTTTTTGTTAAAACAGACACTACTCACATCTGTCTTGAAATTGTCCTAATAGAGAAACTTAGGACCTCTACAAAGTGAGCAGTGCTCCTAGGATTGGGTAGTTCCTCGCCTGTATAACTTTGTGGATTCCTAGATACTTTGTGAGTCCTCTACTTATAGAGGAAGTCTTGTACTCTTAGCAGGGATTGTAGCACAAAGAAAGATCCTTGCCTCCTGAATACAACTGCTGGGAAATATAACTCTGAATGGAGCAGTAGAAGACACAATTCTACTCATGCATACAGTTTTCCATATATACCCCTTTATAACACATATCACCTCACATTGTACATATAACTGCAACAAATTTTCATCATGAGCTGTCTTAAAGGAAAATGCACCAAGATGGAACTAAAGTTCTTGCTGTAGGGTGTGGTATGTGACATTTAGAGTTGTGATTGGTAGGAAGAATTTAAGAGTACTAGACTCATTGCTTGCATTTGTTCTGGATTAAAAAGTGTTTCTGAGGAATTGCTTCATTTATCCATTAATTCAACAAATTGTGAATGTAAATTTTCTGGGCACTGGTTATACACTGGGGGTAAAGTGATGAGCTCGATTAGTACAATTCTTACCCTTACTGACTTAATACTCTAATGGAAAAGATAGACCTTTAAACAAACTATAACAATTAAGTGTCATAAATGCTAACATAGCAAAAGTATAGCCACTTAGGGAAATGAGTAGAAGGAACACCTAATCTGGGGAAATGTTACCATCTTGATTTTGATTTGGCTCAGTCCCCTTTAATGAAATTATTGGTTCTTTGGCCCTGTGCTTTAACTAGGCACCTAGACCAATTTCTAGGTGAAAACAATTAGGGACCTCACATAGGAAAATGACCACCTTTATTTCCACTCTAAAATTGGGATCAGCGACGAAGGAGGAGGGAGGAGAGTTGGAAATGTGTCTGACAAGTAAAGCATGTGTCCCCATGTCCTCGTTATAGGTAGAGATAGATAGATCTAGATAGATATTTTTTCATGGATTACATAAAAATTTCAATTAAGATCTCAGTAGGCATTTAATATAAAACTCCTAAGTGAAATTTTTTTTTCATTTGTCTTGACCACCAAATTGTTTCCCGGGGTGATAACTACAAATAATCTGCTGTGGCAGAAGGATGAACACACACCACTTACATTTATGGATAAAAGCGTGCTGGCTGATGGCTCTGAGGTGCCAAGGAGACTGGCCAGGGACAAACATGTGGTGGGTGGAATGGGTGGGTGGATTGCAGTGGTTAAGAATGCCATTTTAGCACAGCCATACAGGGGTGACAAGAACTTGACAGCATGACATAGAGCTAGGGGGAAGACAAGCCAATTAGGGGTGGGCTCCAATTCATGGTTGACAGCCAAGGTTAATTTGTGCTTAACAGAGCAGGCAAACTCACACTCTACACATGCATACTCATTCTGGAAGTGTTTTAAGTGAGATTGTCTCAGTGGAGTGTGTAGCTAACTTTGAACTTTAATCACTGGCTGGCTAGTATGGCAGCATCTCTTTTTAAGTCCTTACCTCACTTGAAATAGTTAAATATGTACGTGATAACTGAGCTTATTCTAGACTTAAGGCCTTTGAGCTTGCCACTCTTTGTCCTCAGGTTGTTCCATGCAGCTTAAATATCATTTCTTCAGACAGACTTTCCTAAGGTCCTATTTAAAGAAGTTAGACTCAATTCCCATTATATTGCATTGTGTTATTATCTTGTGGTTTTTGAAATTTTATTTTTCTTTATTGTAGGTATTCCCTTTCTGGTCTGGAAGTTCTCTGAGAAGGACCTTCTCTGTCTCATTCACTGTGGGACCCTGAGAACCTAGAACACTTACTGGCACTTACCTCTCTATGCTTGTGGACAAGGATCCCATCTTAGACAACTTCTTCAGCCTGATGCCCAGCACAGTAAGTGGATGTAAAAGATTCCCATTAATGTGTAGATTTATCTAATGAGAAATAGAATTAAGTTTTATAGAGGTAACTGATACCGAACATTAACTGAGCACCTTATGGGGAAAAAAGGGCCAGTTCACTTAATCAACTTTTAAATGATTAATGATAAATAAAAACCAGCTGGTGTTTTTGTGTATTTGTGTGTTCAGCTTACATTTGAGCACTGTTTTGTGATAGGTGCTTTAAGAAATCAAAGAGAAGAGTAAAAGTGGCCCTTGCCTTTTAAAATATACTCTCTTGTAACATAGTGGTTGAAAAGCATTCTCCCTTCTTTGGAAATGGTACTCAGCTATGTTCTTAGATAAATAATGTTGAAAGAATCAATGAGTGAATAAAAGAATCAATGAGTGAATAAAAAAGAGATGAATTAGTGATGGGAGCTAGAACCAGACACAGCAAAATGTCAGAGTCTATTGCCAGGTAGGGGATTTGATCCCATGAACTTTTTGATGCATAAAGTAGTCTGAATTGGCTCTATTCTATTGTAATGTGTTGAAAAGTCTACCCTTCCTCCACTGAGTTGACTTAAATACATTGTTGACAATTAGTTAACTGTAAGATATAGGTGTGTATTTCCGGGCTCTCTATTCTGTTTTATTGGCTTATTTGTTTTTTGTTTCCCCAATGCCATATAGTTTTGATTACTGTACCTTTATAATAAGTCTTTTTTTTTATTATGTTCAATTAGCCAACATATAGTACATCGTTAGTTTTTGATGTATTGTTCAACAATTCTTTAGTTGTGTATAACACCCCGTGCTCATCACATCACGTGTCCTCCTTAATACCCATCACCTGGCTACCCCATCCCCCCACCCTCCTCCCTTCTGTAACCCTCAGTTTGTTTTTTGAAGTCCAGAGTCTCTCATGGTTTGTCTCCCTCTCTGAATTATCCCCATTCAGTTTTCCTCCCTTTCCCTAGGATCCTCTGTGCTATTCCTTATATTCCACAGATGATGTGAATTTATTTTTTACCCAGTGAAAACCATTCACTGTTTACTTCTGTTCATATCATGTTTCTTACTTGGATGCATTGTTTTTGACATCCCTATGCTTGCAATGCCCTATGCTTATAATCTTTGTATATTCAAAGTCCGCGTGCTGAAGATAATAATCAAACATCATCCTGTCTGTGAAATACTTTACTACATCTCTTGCAGTAAGTAATTTCTCCTATTTCCGAATTTCAAGAATTCTCTACTGATTCTTTGCCTGTGGTATTTAACCCTTTCTATTTTGTTTTACCATTATTTATGTCTGTTTGGTCTTCCCTTTTAGGCGCTCAGCTCCTCAGGGTCAAGCGTATTGCTGATTTATCTGAGTAGCCAATTTTCAATAATTCATTCAATAAATATTTACTGAAGACATATTACATGTCAGGTACAAAGCTAGTTTTGGAGAAAAAATGTGAGCAACTGACACCGACAAGGCCAACCCTAGTTTGCCCTAGATTGTAGAGTTTAATAATAGAGCACAGTATTAATGGCTTTTATCTGTTGAGCACTTCAACTAGTTTGAAAAGATAATTATCTTAGCATATTGTGGTAGGTAAGGACATAAGTTTTAGATTCCATACCTTAAGTTTCCACTCCTGGCTCTATTGCTTAGTTGATATGTGACCTTAAGCTGATAATGCAACCTCTTGAAACTTCTACCTTGGTTATTTATTACCACAAATAATGCTGTGTAATAATCCATATGAAAGTAGATGAAAACAGAATTTATTAAGCTCATAAGCTTGTGCATTCACTGGTGGTTATTCTGGTCTGGGCCAGGCTAGGTTGGTTTCATTTTGGCTAGCTTAGGTGTCTCTGATGAGCTGACAAGTCAGCTGGGTGGATGGAGCAGTCTCGGATAGCCTCACCAGAGAGAGCTCTTCTCTACGTGGTCTCTAATCCTCCACTGTGCAAGCCTGGACTTGTTCACGTTGTGGTTGTGGAGCTCTGCAACAGCTGGTCGTCTAGGCTCAGAACTGACAGCCTCACTTCTGCTACATTCTATTGGCTAAAGCAAGTCATAGGACCAAACCAGGTTCATCAGGTAGG
Source organism: Mirounga leonina (assembly GCF_011800145.1). Lineage (NCBI taxonomy): Eukaryota > Metazoa > Chordata > Mammalia > Carnivora > Phocidae > Mirounga > Mirounga leonina. The sequence goes on along the minus strand of NW_023270426.1, from coordinate 28,665,541 downwards.
GATTCCATCTTTCTGTGAGAATTACTGTAAAATTACATTATATAGGCTATGGATACAAGGGCCCAAGAACCATGGTTGGCTATTTCTATACTTCATTTAGTACAACCTCAGTCTACAAAATAGAGATGATGATAATAGTACCTACTTTTATAGCTGGATTGTGAAAACTATATGAAATTGTGTGGAAAGGCTGGGATGTTACCTGGCACTTTAGAAATGTTAGGAATTTGTTGTTATTATATCATTTATCCTCACACCAACCACATAGAAATATAATTCTCATCTTACCAGAGAGTTTAAGGTACTTGTTCCTGATCACATAGTCAGTTGAGCCAGATTCAAATCAAGGTTTGTTTGAAAAGTTTGTAGCAGAAACTTTTTAACTACTCCCCAAATCTGTTTCTGTGTGTGTGTGTGTGTGTGTGTGTGTTGACACATAAGCAGACTACCTACCAGCCTGCCTTGCTGTAGGTGTGATTTGGTCTAGCCCATAGTGAGCAGCATGGTTCAGGAGGGAGCGAGTCCAGATCTCTGAATCTCCATTTCCATAGAGGACAAGTGCCTGCAGATTAGAAAATCTGGTTTTGAATTGAGGCAGAAATAAACTTTTATTGTGAATAGCCAGTGAAGTGTTAGCGTTTGTTCTGGCAAGAATGTGCTAACTGCTACAGTTAAGTGGTAACAAACTACCTGTAACAAAGTGACTAATACTGGTTGTAACAAACAAATAGTACCTATCCCAAGTGGGTGTAATACACTTCTACTAGTGGTAACAAACTAACCCATTATAGCTAGTTGTTACTAGTGGTGACAAATTAAGCAATACAGAGTTTAAGTTCTAAAACACTATGCTGTGCAACTCAAGATAGTGAAGACTATCCTGGTGGTATTTGCACACATCAGATACTCTAACATTCATTGAAGAAATGAGAAGATTCTAAAACCAAACATAAGCTGCCTGGTCCTATTTGCTCTTTGTCTTCCCTCTTGGTCTCTGATTTCTCTGCTTTACTTCCATTCAGAGAATCTTTGTTCCTTTTTGGTCAACCCAGACTGACTGTAATGTACATCTAACCTGGGCTGGAAGATCAAATTCTGTGGTTAGAGTACCATTATTACAATCCATTTTAATCTATATGAACAAAAACACACAATATTTTCATGGAAAGTGAAAAAAAATATCGAGGTGGTCTTTTCTCTAGATGGAAAATGCTTGTTTCAGGGCCTCTATTGTTCAATTCTGAGGACATTGTCAGGAATTGAGGGGTTAGGGAAGTTATTAGAGGATTGTGAAAGTGGATTTTAAGCATTCTCTGTGGAAAGAGAAGTGTTACAAATGGAAAGAGAAGGAAATTAGTAACCAAAGAGCATGAAATTTTCCCTCCCATTGGCCCAGAAAGAAGAATTTGTACTAATTGGCACCATTATAGGAACTTTAGTGAGACAATTAGGGCTTTAAATTATGACAATTCTGAGACCTCTGCTATTGACATTACTTGAAGAATTTGCGTTTTGTCTTAGAGGATCATAGAACCATAGAGAGGCAGACTATACAGATTTAGAGCCCATGGAATAAGAAGTCTAGTTACATGCCTTAAAAAGACAAAAATATAGGAAAATCTCAGTGCAATAGAATTCAACTTTAAAAAAATTGCCATTTCTATTTAGTAACTCACTTTAAAAGAAAGAATAATAATATAGCTAACATATAAAGAGTACTTACTATTTGCCAAGGGCTCTGAGTTGAATGAGAAAGAGGCAAATAATAAAATTGAGATGAAATTAGAAATTTTGTGAAAGCAAATTTTTTTTACGACATACCAGATATCAGGGAGGTTTTGGGTAAAGAGAGTAAACTTCAAGTCTTGTACTGAGTTTTGGTTCTGGCACTTGGGTAAGCATGTTACCTCTCCAATCCTGGGTTAATTCACCTGTAAACTGGGAATGATGATAACTTCCATTAAGGGTCAATAAGATAAAACTTATGAAGGCACTTTCTAAGCTACAAAATGCAGGGCACACAATGATACATATATTAATCTCTTATATATACCCACACATAACTAATTTATTTCATTCACAGTAGGTCTAGTGTGAGGTTTGAGAAAACTTTTAAAATATTTTTGTGATGGTTCACATTTGGAAAACACTCCATATGTTGTTGATGTCCCTTTATTGCCTAGTAAACAAGGAAAAATCGACAACCAAATCAACACATCACAACAAAAACACAGCTATAACAGAGCTAGGGACAATGTTCAGAGACATCTGCAGATGATTGTTACATGATGGAAATAATAAATGAGATAATTCATTAATATATTTCATTTATTCCAGTAAGTCATTAAATACTTAAGGGAAGTGGCTTGTGCCAGTTTTCTTTTCATTAAATATTCATGTTTTCTAATGGAAATTGTTCTGACAAATTGGGTAAATTGAATGACTTAGAAATTTATGCCTCAAAAAAGAAGAGTTTGGGAATTCCCAGTCAGCAAGCTAATGCTTAAATCGTTAACACTCCATTGATTTTATAATTAAAAAGCTGGAAAGTAAATATAGGGTGTGTTTTAAATGTTATGATAGCTGCTTGTCTTGATACTTAGATCACAAGCCTTTTGACTGAAGTACCCATTAGCTCTGCAGCCTGCTACTGTGATTGCATCAGAAGAGCGTCTAGATTCTCTAGCAACAAAACCCCTCTATTGTGTCACCTCTAAGGGAAAAAATACAAATGAACCACTCTTGCCATTTAGGAGTGAAAACAAAGATCATGAGTTCTAGAAAATTTGTATATGGGATACAGTTCTTATTCCTGGAAGGAGAGAGGAGATGAGTTTCTGGACAACTAAGAGAGAAACTTATCCTCAGTTCTTTAGCATTAGTCCAGTAACTACTTAGCAAATGCTTACTATGTGTCAGACCCAGAGCTCAGGATACAGTCATGAACAAGGAAAACATGGTACCTGAACTCAAGAGACTTGGAAATAGTTAAGCAGAAGGTAACAATGCAGTGAGGAAGGTGATGGCAAGGAGCTGTGAGAACACAAACAAGGGGACAGAACAGTCAGGGAAAGTCTTCCTGATAGGATGCCTTATGCTGGAACCTGAGGAGGAAGAGGAGGTAGGAGTATTCCAGGCAGCCATTACAATATGTGCAGTAACCATGAGATTAGGAGTATGGCACATTCTGGGTACTAAAAGGCAGTGTGGAGAGAATAGTGCTGACCTCCACAACCTAACATGAACCACAAATATGAATCATACAGGCAAACATGACTGTATGATTTCAAATTATCTAGTAGTCAGATAAAAAAGTAGAAAGAAATGGATGAAATTAACATATTTAGTTTAGCCCAGTATATCCCAGATATTATTATTTCAGTGTATAACCTATAAAATTTGGGTAGGTTTGGTGACATGGTGAGACAGTTTACATGATTTTTTTCATGCTAAGTCTTTGAAATTTTCTGTGTATTTTCTACTTCCTGCACATCTCAGTTTGAACTAGCCCCATTTCAAGTGCTCTGCAGACACATGGCTTCTGTATTGGACAGTAGTGGGCTAAACAGTAAAAGAAGGGATTCAATGCTGAGAGATGGAAATGGAAATGTAGAAAGGAACCAAATCCTGAAAATTTTAATTTCTTCACCTGAATCCCAGTTAATGAGACTAAGTTGTGTTTAAGGTCCTTCTAGCTCTAAAATTGTATGAACCTCTATCTTATCTCAATGTGGTTTTGCAAAGAACTGTCCCAAACTGAATTTTCTTACCTTAACATTTCAAATGTATTTTGTTCCTGTTGTCATCTTCTTTTTAAATTAAATGTGTCACCCAGGAATGCCATAAAGAATGCATGTACTCTCACATGAATTTTTCTTTAAAGCCCATTTCTCTTGGTTCATTAGGGCTTTGGTTTGACAGTATCTATAGTAGACTTTGACACAGTGAATCTTGCCTTAATTTTGCCTTGAGAACTATCATTCCTCCATTCTCAGTTCATGTTGTTCTGGTGTGGCTAGCCATGTTCTAAGTCTAGGGGTGGTTGTGTCTCAGGCCTAAGCCTTTGTCCTTGGCCAGAGTGATTGATTCAGTGATGGAAGTGTGGCCTAAGTCATGTTAATCAGGTCCAATCAGAGCTCATTTGGAGGGAAGTTTGTTTGAGCTATTGCAACAGAAGTGGTTTGTTGTCTTTCTACTGCTAGAAGTATTAGTAGGATAGATGTAAATTTGGTGTTAATAGCAGCCTTTTTGGTCACCATGTAAACGGAGCTTGCTTAAGAATGGAGGAAACACACAAAAAAAGCAGAGTAGAGAGATGGGAGAGCTAGAATACTGAAAAAAATAAAAATAGAAACAAACAAACAAAAAATCTGTGCTCCTGGATCCAGCTGTACCTGAAGTCAAAAAAAATCTCCTCTTGGACTTGACACTTTTGTAAATGTCTGTTATATGTTGTCTTTTTTATTTTTTACTTTTTCTGCTAATGACTCTTAATTGTGGTTTCTGCTACTTAGAATGAAAAGAGTACTGGCTAAAAACTTAAAATGTATGTATTGTCAACCTTAATATAGTTTCACAGAATGGACCCCAGAATTATGTTATAAGACAACTTTGTTGAATGGAAAATTCTAATATTTGTAAAAATATATTTCTTCCCATGAGAAACTATAGTTCTTCATTAAGGAATTTGTCCACTTTATTCAACAAATGTTTATGACAAATCTACTCTTTTTCAGGTACTGTGTTCTATTTTATATATTATACCAATATTTACTTGATGGTCTTTCCCAGTGCTCTGCAGTCTTTTGGTAGGTAAAATACTCTTTTCCAACCCCAAATAAAACTAAGATTTTAGAACTAAAAATAAAAGCAAACTCTCTCTGTATGAAAAGAGTTTCATTCTTTTTCAAATTATGCAAGTCTCATGCTGTTTAAGAAGGAATGATTAATTCTCCCAGACTCCTCTTTTCCTACCCCTTTTATTCACAACCCATACTAATTTTCTCCATAATATTCTGACAATAATTTTGGAACACTTAAGAATTGATCATTTCCCAAAATTATGACTGGAATAAATGGGCAGCGGAAAAAATAAATCCAGGACTAGACCTTAATCTAATGAATCAGAATCTGTGGGGAGGATAATTTAAAATGAATGTTCTTGGGCTCCTTTTGCTCAGAGATACTAAATGCGAGACTTTGGGGGTATAGTCCTGGAATTTGCATTTTAACCACCCCGGTTGGAGAATCACATGCATACTAAAATTTTGGAATTACCTGGTCGCTTAGGAAAAAAATTCCATAAACATTCTAGGATATAGTGAGGGCACAGATTGGCTTTGATAACTGGATCATCAGCATTTATCTATTATTTATCTTCTCTAGTCTATCTGATAGCAAATAATTGTTTTAATGATAATAAACATTTCACACAAAAGAAATACTTTCTAAATATTCACGTTAGTGTGTGAGCAGGATATTATTTTTTTAAAAATTTTTTATTGTTATGTTAATCGCCATACATTACATCATTAGTTTTAGATGTAGTGTTCCATGATTCATTGTTTGTGCATAACACCCAGTGCTCCATGCAGAACGTGCCCTCTTTAATACCCATCACCACGTTAACCCATCCTCCCACCCCCCTCCCCTCTAGAACCCTCAGTTTGTTTTTCAGAGTCCATCGTCTCTCATGGTTCGTCTCCCCCTCCGATTTCCCACCCTTCATTCTTCCCCTCCTGTTATCTTCTATTTTTTTTTTCTTAACATATATTGCATTATTTGTCTCAGAGGTACAGATCTGAGATTCAAGAGTCTTGCACAATTCACAGCGCTCACCATAGCACATACCCTCCCCACTGTCTATCACCCAGCCACCCCACCCCCCACTCTAGCAACCCTCAGTTTGTTTCCTGAGATTAAGAATTCCTCATATCAGTGAGGTCATATGATACATGTCTTTCCCTGATTGACTTATTTCGCTCAGCTTAACACCATCCAGTTCCATCCACGTTGTTGCAAATGGCAAGATCTCATTCCTTTTAATGGCTGCATAATATTCCATTGTGTATATGTGTGTGTGTATATATATATACACACACCATATATATATACACCACATCTTTATCCATTCCTCTGTCAATGGACATCTTGGCGCTTTCCACAGTTTGGCTATTGTGGACATTGCTGCTGTAAACATTGGGGTGCATGTACCCCTTAGGATCCCTACATTTGTATCTTTGGGGTAAATATCCAGTAGTGCAATTGCTGGATTGTATGGTAGCTCTATTTTCAACTTTTTGAGGAACCTCCATACTGTTTTCCAGAGTGGCTGCACCAGCTTGCATTCCCACCAACAGTATAGGAGGGTTCCCCTTTCTCCGCATCCCCACCAACATCTGTCGTTTCCTGACTTGTGAATTTTAGCCATTCTGACTGGTGTGAAGTGGTATCTCATTGAGGTTTTGATTTGGATTTCCCTGATGCCGAGCGATGTTGAGCACTTTTTTCATGTGTCTGTTGGCCATTTGGATGTCTTCTTTGGAAAAATGTCTGTTCATGTCTTCTGCCCATTTCTTGATTGGATTCTTTGTTCTTCGGGTGTTGAGTTTGATAAGTTCTTTATAGATTTTGGATACTAGCCCTTTATCTGATATGTCATTTGCAAAAATCTTCTCCCATTCTGTCGGTTGTCTTTTGGTTTTGTTGACTGTTTCTTTGGCTGTGCAAAAGCTTTTTATCTTGATGAAGCCCCAATAGTTCATTTTTGCCCTTGCTTCCCTTGCCTTTGGTGATGTTTCTAGGAAGAAGTTGCTGTGGCTGAGGTCGAAGAGGTTGCTGCCTGTGTTCTCCTTTAGGATTTTGATGGACTCCTGTCTCACACTGAGGTCTTTTAACCATTTGGAGTCTAGTCTATTTTTGTGTGTGGTGTAAGGAAATGGTCCAGTTTCATTCTTCTGCATGTGGCTGTCCAATTTTCCCAACACCATTTGTTGAAAAGACTGTCTTTTTTCCATTGGACATTCTTTTCTGCTTTGTCGAAGATTAGTTGACCATAGAGTTGAGGGTCCATTTCTGGGCTCTCTATTCTGTTCCATTGATCTATGTGTCTGTTTTTGTGCCAGTACCATACTGTCTTGATGATGACAGCTTTGTAATAGAGCTGGAAGTCCGGAATTGTGATGCCGCCAGCTTTGCTTTTCTTTTTCAACATTCCTCTGGCTATGCGGGGTCTTTTCTGGTTCCATACAAATTTTAGGATTATTTGTTCCATATCTTTGAAAAAAGTGGATGGTATTTTGATGGGGATTGCATTGAATGTGTAGATTGCTCTAGGTAGCATTGACATCTTCACCATACTTGTTCTTCCAATCCAGGAGCATGGAACGTTTTTCCATTTCTTTGTGTCTTCTTGAGTTTCTTTCATGAGTATTTTATAGTTTTCTGAGTACAGATTCTTTGCCTCTTTGGTTAGATTTATTCCTAGGTATCTTATGGTTTTGGGTGCAAATGTAAATGGGATCAACTCCTTAATTTCTCTTTCTTCTGTCTTGTTGTTGGTGTATAGGAATGCCACTGATTTCTGTACATTGATTTTATATCCTGCCACTTTACTGAATTCCTGTATGAGTTGTAACAGTTTTGGGGTGGAGTCTTTTGGGTTTTCCACATAAAGTATCATATTATCTGCAAAGAGTGAGAGTTTGACTTCTTCTTTGCCAATTTGGATGCCTTTTATTTCTTTTTGTTGTCTAATTGCTGTGGCTAGGACTTCTAGCACTATGTTGAATAGCAGTGGTGATAGTGGACATCCCTGCCATGTTCCTGACCTTAGGGGGAAAGCTCTCAGTTTTTCCCCATTGAGAATGATATTTGCTGTGGGTTTTTCATAGATGGCTTTTATGGTATGGGGTTATGTACCCTGTATCCCTATACTCTGAAGAGCTTTGATCAAGAAAGGATGCTGTATTTTGTCAAATGCTTTTTCTGCATGTACTGAGAGGATCATATGGTTCTGTTCTTTCTTTTATTAATGTATTGTATCACATTGATTGATTTGTGGATGTTGAACCAACCTTGCAGCCCAGGGATAAATCCCACTTGGTCGTGGTGAATAATCCTTTTAATGGACTGTGATCCTATTGGCTAGTTTTTTGGTGAGAATTTTTGCATCCATGTTCATCAAGGATATTGGTCGGTAATTCTCCTTTTGGATGGGGTCTTTGTCTGGTTTTGGGATCAAGGTAATGGTGGCCTCAAAATGAGTTTGGAAGTTTTCCTTCCATTTCTATTTTTTTGGAACAGTTTCAGAAGAATAGGTATTCATTCTTCTTTAAATGTTTGGTATTCCCCTGGGAAGCCCTCTGGCCCTGGGCTTTTGTTTTTTGGGAGATTTTTGATGACTGCTTCAATTTCCTTAGTGGTTATAGGTCTGTTTAGGTTTTCTATTTCTTCCTGGTTCAGTTTTGGTAGTTGATACATCTCTAGGAATGCATCCATTTCTTCCAGATTATCTCATTTGCTGGCATATAGTTGCTCATAATATGTTCTTATAATTGTTTGTATTTCTTTGGTGTTGGTTGTGATCTCTCCTCTTTTTATGATTTTATTTATTTGGGTCTTTTCTCTTTTCTCTTTGATAAGTCTGGCCAGGGGTTTATCAATCTTGTTAATTCTTTCAAAGAACCAGCTCCTACTTTCATTGATCTGTTCTACTGTTCTTTTGGTTTCTATTTCATTGATTTCTGCTCTGATCTTTATGATTTCTCTTCTCCTGCTGGGTTTAGGCTTTATTTGCTGTTTTTTCTCTAGCTCCTTTAGGTGTAGGGTTAGGTTGTGTACTTGAGACCTTTCTTGTTTCTTGAGAAAGGCTTGTATTGCTATATACTTTCCTCTTAGGACTGCCTTTGCTGCATCCCAAAGATTTTGAATAGTTGTGTTTTCATTTTCATTGCTTTCCAGGTATTTTTTTAATTCTTCTTTAATTTCCTGGTTGACCCATTCCTTCTTTAGTAGGATGCTCTTTAGCCTCCATGTGTTTGAGTTCTTTCTGACTTTCCTCTTGTGATTGAGTTCTAGTTTCAAAGCATTGTGGTCTGAAAATATGCAGGGAATGATCCCCATCTTTTGGTACTGGTTGAGACCTGATTTGTGACCTAGGATGTGATCTATTCTGGAGAATGTTCCATGGGCACTAGAGAAGAATGTGTAATCTTTTGCTTTGGGATGGAATGTTCTGAATATATCTGTGAATTCCATCTGGTCCAGTGTGTCATTGAAAGCCTTTATTTCCTTGTTGATCTTTTGCTTAGATGATCTGTCCATTTCAGTAAGAGGGGTGTTAAAGTCCCCCACTATTATTGTATTGTTGTCAATGTGTTTCTTTGCTTTTGTTATTAATTGGCTTATATAATTGGCTGCTCCCATGTTAGGGGCATAGATATTTACAATTGTTAGATCTTCTTGTTGGATAGACCCTTTAATACGATATTGTGTCCTTTCTCATCTCTTATTATAGTCTTTGGTTTAAAATCTAATTTGTCTGGTATAAGGATTGCCACCCCAGCTTTCTTTTGGTGTCCATTAGCATGGTAAATGGTTTTCCAACCCCTCACTTTCAATCTGGAGGTGTCTTTGGGTCTAAAATGAGTCTCTTGCAGACAGCATAAGGATCGGTCTTGTTTTTTTATCCAATCTGATGGCCTGTGTCTTTTGATTGGGGCATTTAGCTCATTTACATTCAGGATAACTATTGAAAGATACAAATTTAGTGCCATTGTATTGCCTGTAAGGTGACTGTTACTGTATATTGTCTGTGTTCCCCTCTGGTCTATGTTGCTTTTAGGCTCTCTCTTTGCTTAGAGGACCCCTTTCAATATGTCTTGTAGGGCTGGTTTCGTGTTTCCAAATTCCTTTAGTTTTTGTCCTGGAAGCTTTTTATCTGTCCTTCTATTTTCTTTTTTTTTCCTTTTTTTTTTTTTAAGATTTTATTTATTTATTTGAGACAGAATGAGAGAGAGAGAGAGAGCTCATGAGAGGGGGGAGGGTCAGAGGGAGAAGCAGGTTCCCTGCTGAGCAGGGAGCCCGATGTGGGACTCGATCCAGGGACTCCAGGATCATGACCTGAGCCGAAGGCAGTCGCTTAACCAACTGAGCCACCCAGGGCCCCTGTCCTTCTATTTTCAGTGACAGCCTAGCTGGATATAGTATTCTTGGCTGCATATTTTTCTCCTTTAGTGCTCTGGATATATCATGCCAGTCCTTTCTGGCCTGCCAGGTCTCTGTGGATAGGTCTGTTGCCAATCTAATATTTCTACCATTGTAGGTTACAGATCTCTTGTCCTGAGCTGCTTTCAGGATTTTCTCCTTGTCTCTGAGACTCATAAGTGTTAAATGAAAAATAAAAACGATTTTTTAAAAAAGGGATTGATAAGATGTTGGCTGAAAAAGGGAAAATAAAAATTCAAAAAGAAAAAAAGAGAATTAAAAAAATTAACTTTGAAAGACTAAGGAATCATGGGGAAAAAGCCATGAATTCTATGTGCAGTATTCCCCTAGTGCTGGAGTTCTGCCATTCTCATTGATCGGTAAACTTGGTGTTGGCTGGCTCTTCTTGCTGATCTTCTGAGGGAGGGGCCTGTTGCCGTGGTTCCCAAAAGTCTTTGCTGGAGGCAGAATTGCCCCGCCCTTGCCGGGTCAGGGCTAAGTAATCTTCTCAGGTTTGCTCTCAGGAGCTTTTGTTCCCTGGGAGCTTTCCCTACAGGTTTGGAGGACGAGAGTGAAAATAGCGGCCTCCCTATCTTCACCCTGGAGGAGCGGAGATCTTGGGGCCCTGCTCCTCAGTGCGCCCCCAGAGAAAAGCAGTCAATCACTCCCGTCTCCCGGGTCTCCGGCCGCCCTCCATGCTCACCCAGCCTGTGACTGAGCATTTCTATCTCTGGCACCCAACTCGGTGTGGGGTCTCCAAACCCAGTAGATCCCTGCAGTGCGCTCCCGCGCCGCTCCTCCCGGGGGAGGAATGGGAGTCTTCCCAGATCTGCCGCTTGTTGGGTCCCTGCTGGAGGAGCAGTGGCCCGACTGTGCCGTGGATCATGGTGTATGACAACCCCGAGCTGAGAGCCCGCTCCTCAGCTCTGTCTCTGCAGCTGGCTTCCCTGCTCCAATACCTGGGAGCTCTGCTGCACTCAGGCACCCCCGGTCTTCCTGTGACCCCAAGGGTCCTGAGACCACACTGTGCCCGCGAGGGTTCCACTCCCCGCTTAGCCACTGGAGCGACGTCCCTCAGCGGAGCCGACCTCTAAAAGTTCCGATTTTGTGCTCCGCCACTCTATCACTTGTCGGAAGCGGCCAATGTGTGCCCCCTTCCCCGCCGTCTATCCTCCCGAATATCGCCTCGGATTCACTTCTCCGCACGTCCTACCTTCCAGAAAGTGGTCGCTTTTATGTTCAGAGAGTTGTTGCTATTCTTTTCTTCGATCTCCTGTTGAGTTTGTAGGTGTTCAGAATGGTTTGATCCCTATCCAGCTGAATTCCTGGGACCAGATGAAATCCAGGTCTCCTACTCCTCTGCCATCTTGCTCCCATCCTGAGCAGGATATTATTAATCATGGGTAAGCACTATAGAACATCATTATAATTATCAAATTTAATACAGAGTATGAACTCTGTCTAATGAGGGATTAGCTGACCAATATTAAATTGGAAAAGTTAGCTTATACTACATTTTTCAAACAAAAAAAATTGGCTTGTTCCTAAACTCTATTCTTAAATAACTCATTCCCATTCTTACAACATCTTGGTTAATTTTTTTTTTTATCTTTACGTGAGTTTGGAGTTTTCAAGTTTATTTTAAAATTTGTATTGCCTTAAAAAAAATGGCACTCTGGATCCTAAGAGTGGATGTGGGAATAAAATCTTTTAGTGTAGGCAAAGCCACCTGAAGTTGGGATTTGGATAGGAGGATGGAGAGAGAAGCTCACAGTGGATGCTTAGGGGCTTCTTTTGTCAGTGTCATAGGCCAGCTGGAAATCAGACTGTGCCCACAATACTTTCTGTGCCCTGGTAAGTTCTTGCATAGTTTATACGTGGATAAAACACCTATTTAGCTCTAAAGCTAGATAAAGCAGGTGGGAACATACTTCTTTCTGAAGAACTGGTAAATAACTCTAAATGTTAGCTTCTGTTTCTGGCTAACCAGCTTACCTCTATTTCATTCATTCAGCAGTGTTGACAAAGTGTCTGCAGCATGCCAGGCCCTGTATTGAGCACCTGGGATAGAATATTGAATAATATGGACATAGCCCTGCTCTCCTGTAGTCTATCATTTGGTGATGTGCTTATCTGTCCATCTGGTCCTATGTGCAGAGGTGCAGAGCATAGTTTTTCTTAGTTTTCAAAAGAACATTATTTAGCTCCCACAACTTAAAGATCTCTTAGTATACTAGATATTTCATCTAGCATGCATGATGATATCTGGTTTTATATACTGTAGTACGGTGCCTCTTCATCCAGTGTCCCACACGAGGAATATATAGGTTATTCCATTAATTATTATTACCAGACTACTTTCTTGCAGAGCATCCTCACAAATACTACAAGATAATTGTACCCTTTACTAAGTTACAACTTCATACTCTGTAGCTTGCACACCCCAGTGTACTTCATTAGAAAGAAGTTTCAATATGCACATTGACCCCCACAATAACTTGAGGATCAGGAGGCCTATCTTGAGGGGCCAGCTGTGATGAAAATTACTTTTTGGGTTTATCAGCCAAAGTGGGCAATTATAATCAGTACTACTTAGAATGATATTTAGACCAGGTCAAGCAGGTGTAAATACTTGCCTACCTCTACAGAGTATGGCTTCTAAAGGAGCAAGTGCTCACAAGGAATGGTTCAATGAATTGGAGGGCCTGCAAGGTCTGGCTAAGGTCTGATAAATCTCCCTTAACTTTCCAAACTTCTTTGTGTTTTCATTGATAGGAAAATATGGTTTTGGGGATTGATGCCTAGGAGAGTCAAATCGATCTTTCCTAGTTTTATAAAATCATTAACAGGAAGAAGAAATAGCTGGTAATATTGAGGCCATAAAAACACTGTATGGAGTTGGCTTTCAGGAAATGTTTAAGTAACAAAATTACACAGGGCCAGTCACATCTACATCCTACATTGTTACTTCTGTGTTCTATGATCTTGGGGAGGTGTGTTGATTAAGCAGTTCTTTGTTATTCTTTCATATTTTCATAAGACTTGGAATTGCATCCTGCATATGCAAGTACAAGACTTTGGATTGGAAACTTTTCTTTGTCCTCACCATTGGAATAAAGTTGACATGGATTTTTCCTTTAAAAGAGCCAGAAACGTTTTTCCTCATTTTCTATTACAGAGTAAGGCAGCTTCTATAGGCCTTCCTTTTGACTTGGCCCCTGGTAATGGCAGTAAAACTAAAACAATTAACATAAACATGCTCATACAGTATTTTACACTATACAAAGCAGTGTCATAGATATTTTTATATTTGATTTTTAAAGCTATGCCATAGGGCATTATAGTTGAACTCACTTTGCAGACAAGGACATTAAGGCTTAGCAGAAGAGGTCTTTAAGGTCACATGACCTGGAAGAGGCAGACCTATTCTCTTAATCCAGTAGCCTGTTCCCTTCCCAGAGTGCTGAATGCTACCCACAGAGTGAGCTGTTGCATCTTGTGCTCTCCAGAGTTTACCCTGACCTGTTTTCAGATATATCCAGTAAGAAAGGTGAAGAAAATGCAAGAAAATGAACAATAATAATGATAGCATAGTTGAGCGTTGCGTGTGTGCTCTGATGGAACATGAATCTCAAGCCTGCTATTTAGTAATTGATCTTGAGCAAGGGATTTAAATCCTCTAAGACTCAGTTACCACATCTGTTGAAAACAGTAAGTATTTCTTAAAATTGTGAGGATTAAACAGTATTATCTACATAATATTAAGATGGTGGTGAAGATGATGGTGGCCATTGGCTTGGGATACTAGGGATCTTGTAAGTGTCAGATATTTTACATTCGTGATCTCTAGGTCTTCTAATAATCCTGTGAAATACATATTTTAATTACTAATTTGTATATGGGAAAATGAAGACTAAAGAACTTATGTGCCTCACTGTAGATCAAATGGCCAGCAAGAGCTTGTGTTAGAATTTGAACCCACAACAGCCTGGCTACAACACCCGTGTTCTTCGCTTAAGTTGTTGTAAAGCATTCTTTGAAAGAGACGAAATCCTTCAAAGGATCCTGGCTAATGACTTTACCTGAAATCAACTATCAATGAATTCCCTCAAATCCTTGATGTTCATGAGTACCAGGCCCATGTCATATTCTGGTAGAATTTACTGTATAAGGAGTATGCACAATAAATTAAATTTGAATTTTGTCACTTAGCATAGACAGTGGGTTGCTGTAAATGAAAATGTTACTTTCTGTGCTTATGAGCTCATATATGTTACCCTAGGTTAAAAAAAAAAAAAGGAAGAGCAAATTCATAAGAAACTATGCCTTGGAAAAAAATAATTTGATGAAAACCTAAATTGTGCTCCCATATTGTGACCATGTACTTAACAGACCAGCTGATTGTATTCAGGCTAACAACTAGAGGGCCTTTGTTGCTTTTTTGAAGAACTTACACCTGTATTCTACATCTTGTTGCCTCCAAAACTCTGGAGATTATCAAGAAAAGCGTTCTCCACATTTCATAAGTGAGGAAGCTGAGTCCCGGAGAAGTTAAATTTCCTATCAGAGATCACACAACAAGTGGAATTGGGTTCTACTTCCCAGTTTTTCTCCATGATAGCACAAGGGGTGGGGACTACTTCTTAGGCTGATTAAATTTGTGGATGAAGATAATTTCCCCCCAAGGCATTAGAAAAGATTACTGTAAAAGGGATTTTTTCCCGCAGTTGTACTGGTCTTCAACATATTGGGTATAAACTGAATCAGAAGGCTCAAGTTCCAGTACTGCTCTGTCCCATACCAGCTGATAACCTAGGTCACTTACCCTATCTGGGCTTGCATGTCTTTTAGTGGAAGATGAGGATAATAATACTTAGCCTGACTTTCTCACAGGGTTATTGAGAGCATCTATCCCAAGGCTCTAGGCGATAAGAAAGCGATCTCAGTATCCAATTTGTGCCTAGACCCCAGCAACCCAGCATACTACCCCCTCCCCCCACACCCCCTGACCCGCCTTTTCTTAACTAGACCATGATTTCCTTTTTGAGAATTCCCTCTTTCCCATTATGGGCAGTCTTGGAGAAGCTGTGAACTAAGGTCTCTGAATTCCTAGGAGGGCAGTCAAAGGTGTCCTAGAGTCCCTTGTGGGTTTCTTCCTCTGGATTCTTCTTTACCACACCAATGTAGCTGTAGGGCAGGCACAGAGGGGTCCATTATAAAAATTTCTTGATTGCTCCTGTGAGAATTCTTGAATTTATTTGCCATTTGGTGTAGAAATCTACAGTTCTGGCTGCTAGCTGATTTCCAGAAGTTGAAGGCAGTTCTGGCTCTAAGTGAGTGGGAGGTTTGCAGGGAAATAGCATGCAGCAATAGGGAGAGGCTCTCTGAATTTGTTCTGAGTGTACAGCTAATGGGCACCTATCTTTGAGAGATATTTTTATAGCTTCCTACATATAGTTGGTGAAAAATTAGCCTGAATGTGGGGGGAGAGTCTTGTCAGTCTGGCTTCTCATCAAATTCATTTTTGTTAAGTAGCTAATTCTTAGGTGTTTTTACAATTTATTAGTAAGATCTGTTGGCAGTTTTGGTTAATAGCTTGATAATCACTGCCCCCCTGCCATGTAATCCTCATTTTTGCCCCAGCAGAAGTAAAAATTTATCTCCAGGGTTAGAAGCAGGTGAGGGTGACAATCAAGCAGCCATACGAGGAGTGAGGATGTGGGGCTGTTTGAAGACAAAGAAATGACCTAAATAAACAATTTTCTAAGTCACTGTCTTGACTTGACAGTGGCAGTAACTTAACGGGAAGGTAGTGTAATAATGAATGGCAGATGGATCAAGAGGCAGGGTCTAGTAGTGCACTTGTGTGGATTTTTCAGTTCCACTTGTGTGTCTGCTGCCTTCTCTATAAAGCAAAAGCAATTATTCATAATTTGACTGCCATTTATATCATGTTTAATGATTTAAAGCTGCATCTTCACATGGCCCACCTTATCACAGATGGGCTATAGATTTAATGAGGTGATGTATCCTGGTTCTGTCACTACCCAGCTCTATGAGCAAGGGCAGTTCTGTAACCCTTTCGATCTCAGTTGCTCATTTGGCAAATGGGAATAATAGCAACACACACCTCATCATTTTGTTGTAAAGATGACTCTACTTAGTACCTGCGACAGGCTTAGCAGGGTACAGAGTAATTATTCACTTAATGTTAACTACTATGATTTAATAGAAGGGCATGAAGATATTTGTGGATGGGTGCTGTGCACGACAATTGCAATGTTATAGGATTCTTGTTATCAGAGGCTTGACACACTGTTATCAGAGGCTTGACACATTGTGGCCCCCGAGTAAAATCTAGATTGCCTCACATGTTTTAGAAAGTTTTATTGGACCACAGTTAGGCTCATTTTTTTGCATAGTATCTACGGCTGCTTTTGTGCTATAAAGCAAAGTCGAGTAGTTATGACGATCGAGTTCCTATGCTGTGTAAAACTGAAATATTTATTATCTGGCCCTTTACAGGAAAAATGTGCCAACCCTGGTGTTTGTGAAGAAAATAGATAAAAATCCCAATTTCATCTAATTTACATTTAATAACAGATTGGTTGTAATTTGATTTGTTTATTCTTCACCCTATTCATAATTAAATAGACATTCAAAAGGTTTCCATTTGTTTCTCCTTTGTAAGTGGTTCTGCTATAAATGACATGGCAGACATGCAAATCTATCTGTAGGATAGGTTCCTACTCAAGAAATACTTAGAGGTAATTATTTGGGTTGCCTCAGATGATGTGCTTACAGATTTACTGATGGGACATAGTAAATTCCACCAAAGTTGTCAGAACTGAGTACAGAATTAAGCTGTCAGTTCTAATTCCCCATAACAGAGTTTATCATTAATTAGCTTCTTTGATCGAACCAGAGGTTGCAGTCCCCAAAGGAAAAAACACAACACTGAAGCTCAAGGAACTGACTGCTTGTCAGATGAAGTTAGCTGTCGAGGTTCCTACCCATCACAAGTAATCTCACAGCTGGTCATTGCTTCCATCTTTCTGTTCAGTGTGGCAGCCGTTAGGTCGTCTAATAGGTTGCTCAGGATAGAGTCATCAGGCTTAATGCATTTCTCCATCTGGATCATCACATCTGTTGTCCATAAAGAGGCTTATGAACACATAACTCGGGATAAGAGAACTGTACTACTATTCTTTTATGCAAGGTGATACTCCTCAAACTCTATTCCTTCGTGAAACATGCCTCAATAAGAAAATCTGACTGTGGAAACATGAAAACTGTGGGGCTTAGTAAGAGGCCCTTTTGTTTTTAATTTTGACGTATTTCAGGTGATGGCACCTGCAAAGACAGAGCTGAGGATTTGCTATTGCTGTACGAGATTATGATATATTACTTAATAGACGGCAGAGACTCACAACTGTGTCTGGATAGTATGTAAAAACAAAACAACAACAACATAAGACAAAACAACAAATGGTTATGTTAAATCCAGGGTCTAAAATTCAAAAGCTATAGGGGCCAGGCAGACAATACTAATGGTAAAGTGGAGAGCACATATCCCATCTTAAGAGATTTTTCCAAAAGAAAAAACTCAGTCCAGTTTTAGAAGTCTGCAACTACTTCAAAATATAAACAACAAAAAATATATGGCAGAGCAATTGAACTATGTCTTCTGGTTTGATCCCACCTCTAAGCCTTCAGCTTAAGATGTCTGCTTTAGAAGTGAGTATCAGAGCTGAGAGGGTCTGGGGTGTGGCTGAAGAAGGGGTGGGGTGTCACAGGCCTAGGAAGCTAACTTTTTAAAATAAACTAGCACACCAGAGACCAAGGAAGAGTTTAAAACATGGGCATGGATAGGCCAAAGTCACAGCAGTCATAAATAGCACTGGTTGAGTCTTTTGTCTCTAGAAGAAAAAAAACAAAACAAAACATAAAGTTAGAAGCTGGAATGATTGAGAATAGGAATGACTCATTTTGAGACATTCACAACTAAGGCCATCTATGAATTCTCCTTAAGAGCAAGGGTTCTGTCATTAGACCAGCAATGAGGGTGACTTCTCTAAGCCTCCCTTTCTTTCTGGGAGGACTAAATGAGAAAACATGTAAAGTACTTGCATAATCCCTGATGCATTCCAGGTGCTAAATACATATTAGCAAATGTAACAAAATGTAAAATAAGGCTGTAATTTGTGGAAGAATAGTACCCAATACACTTATGATCTAGAATTTTTATTTTCTCTTCAGGATTAGCATCTATTTAGACTTGGAATTATTTGTCTTGTGCTTATTTTCCAGATAGTCACTATGAATTCCTGTAGTGTTATCATGTTATGACTGGATTGTGAGGGACCAGAAAACTGTGTGAAGCGTATCCAGAACCAGAGCCCTGGAAATTGCATGATGCAGATGGAGTCAATGCTTGTGAACTAGTGCACATTCTGTCTCTAAGAACAAACACCTTTTGCCCTGACATTGGTCCTCAGTGATTATTATGACCTGTGGACCAGGTCGGTGAATCGAATCAGGAGAGAACTTTGAAGTATGTTTTAATGTAGAGAGGATCTTGGCACCACAAGCCTCTCTGACCAACTACTCTTAGGAGATGCTGGTGGGTATTACAAGATCATCAGCATCATCAAAAACCCTTCAAACTTCCTAGGGGCTCTGGGAGGTCAAGACCAATGAGAGTGTTGATCTAGCACTAGTAATATATTTCTTTAGATTTAGTACTAGGTTAATTTCTCATTTTTTTTTTTAAGATTTTACTTATTTATTTGAGAGAGAGAATGAGACAGAGAGAGAGAGAGCACGAGATGGGGGAGGGTCAGAGGGAGAAGCAGACTCCTTGCCGAGCAGGGAGCCCGATGCGGGACTCGATCCAGGGACTCCAGGATCATGACCTGAGCCGAAAGCAGTCGCTTAACCAACGGAGCCACCCAGGCGCCCCTAATTTCTCATTTTTAAGGATGAAAGAACTTGAGGGTGGGGGGCAAGAAAGAGGTTGTAATGGTAGAGGTACACCTTCCTTGCTTGCTATAAGTTGAGTTTTTGGGGTTAAGGAGGTCTGGATAGGTGCATTTTAGAAATCTGTCCTAAAATACTCTAAGTCTTGGATTTGGTTATTTTCATGGCCTGCTTAAACAGAAAATTGTTATTTCCTGCGAAAAGCCCTTTATCTGTTGCCAAAATGTTTCATTCAGAGTTGTCAAGTGACAATGTGGTCTTAGATTTTCTACTCAGTGATTTAATCACCAGTCAATATTAAAATGAGATGGAAAGTTTACATTATTAGGGGAGAACTATGTTCCCGTTGCATTACCCGTGCATGATACATAGATATACATACACATATGTATATATGCATACATGTACACATGTATATTGTGTGCGATAGATATTCTAATTTGACTTTAATTACTAGTGTATATTTTAATGTTACTTTGATCACTTTTCCATGTAGTAAACTATATGTATAACTGTTCACTTTAATTGAATCACAAAGCCACCTATTTTTAGTTCTTATATTAATCATAAAGAAAAACAGTATTGCCATAATTTCTTTCAAGATACTAGTCTTGCCAAATTGGTACACTTATATTTTTATTCATAATGTATGTTCCTATAGTAAGATGAATTTCCTATTACAGTTTCTGTTTAGATATTTCTTACCTGTTTTTCTCATTCATTTTATTAATCATGGCCAACTGTTCACCTTCCAAGGACTTTTTTTTTCTGCAGTGTCTTGAATCTTTAGCTTATTTGGAACAGCAGCAGAAAGAAAAATTTCTAAGGCAGAATCTGCTCATACAGATTCTGTCAAGTCTCAGCTTAGGGCAAATTTCCAAAGGATAATTATAGATGTCGCTAAAGCTGAATTCATGATGGTCAGATTGTCAGAAGTTTATTTATAAATGCTATCATAATGCTGTAGGGGCCTTCCATTTTACTTTGGCGGGGGGAAGTTTGAAGCCTGCTAAGCCCCTGAGTTTGCTTCTATCCCTGGTTTTGCATTGGGATCTGTGGAGATTTGAAGACTGTAAGAAAAGGTTAAATCAGTTACTGTCATAAACTTTCCTCAGCCAGTATTTATTGTTAACTGATACCATTCTCACTCATTCACTCACTGTTTAGCACTGCTCTATGTACTTTAGGTATATCATTAACTTTTGGAGTTCTCCCATCAAGCCTGTGAAGTAGTCACTATTATGGTGATTACTTGAGCGATGAAGGAATTTGAATCATGGACAGGTTAAGTAGCTTGCCCAAGGTCACTTAAGTAGTACATTGTAGAGTCAGAGTTCAGACTCAGCCAGGTCAACTCTTGAGTTGATGTTTGTAGTCATCTTGTCTCATCACTATTCATCCTCAGCATGCCTAATGACCAGCTGTACAGTGGGTTTGATGGGACAACGTCATGCAACAGAATTCATCGTCTGGTTGTCAACTTTCTTAGTTTGATTTGAATATTTTCTTTTTATCAGTATTGACTTTGAGGGGATCAGATATCCAGGTTGAGTACTTGCTAATGAACAGATAAAAAAATGTGTCTGCTGTCTGGACTTAACCCATCAGACTCTCTGATGGTGGCCTGAGCATCTTTGATTTGAAATGACTTCTCTGGTGATTCTGATGCACACATTACTGGCAATCTAATATCAGAAGGAGGTTAGGTAACAATGCTATTAGCTTTACTATGAGGTAGCCTGAGACCAGGACTCCAGAAAGCTCTGAGAGGTACTGTGGAGATGCAGGTGGGAAATGTTGATTGAGACTGAGAAGCCTCCTAAAGAGATGGCATATCATATGGTCAGGGAAGGATGAATACAGTCCTAAGGACCATTTCTTGAATATTTAAGAGGGAAAGCATTTCACTTGAATTCCCTTTTATAGGATAAACCTGCAGATGCTTGAAGACAGACTTCTTTTTCTAAGGAAAATATTTCACTTGCCTGGTGTTGCATATTGAAACAGTAAGCTTGCCAAGACTTGAGACTGTAGTACTGGAGGCCTACTAATCACTAAGTTTCTAATGTTTTAACAGACTTGGCACCAGCTAAGGGAAGTGAATGGTTGTTCCCCTCCTGCTTGTCCTGACATGATCTCCTCAGTGCAAAACAGCCTTGAATGACCATGCATTAACATAATGACTCCTGTGTTTTGCTTTACCTCTATCTTTTCTCAGCTCTGTATGAAAGCATCTTCTCTTGGGGTAATTAGAGCCCCTCTATGAATCAGCATGTATATTAGTATATTAGTAAAGATGTAGATGGTATAGTTCTCTATCAGATCTATAAGATCTACTGGTTTTAATATTTTGGATGTTTGACAAAGGCTATTGGGGGACACTGTGGTCTCTGCCTTTGGTTTCTTTGGACTATCTAAAGTTAGGCCCCTTGAAAATATAAAGTTCTGTCCACCATCCTTTTGTAGTGTATTTTGATGTGGTGGTCAGAGAAGGTTGGAATTGGAGGAGGTATTGTTTAGTATTGGTGTGCATAAAATCTTTGGTAAAATTTCTCTCTGAATCAGGCCTGGAGGACTAAATCATTCCTGGACTTCCATACATAGTGGATGCAATGTGGGAGAGAACATTCTCTTGAGTTCTCTTAGTTGCTCCCTGTTTTCTTTTGGTTTATCTTTGAGTCTCTGTGGGGTGTAATTGCTAAGATGTAGGGCCTTAATACTGGCAGTACCTTCAGCCACAAGGACTCAGCCCTCTGTAGGCTGCTGGACGCATTCTGTATGTTTTGTCTCTCTCAAAGTTTCATGCCCAGGACGGGTCCTGGTAGATAGTGATTCTCCTTTGTCCAGAACTCATGTTAGAGACACTTCCATAATGAAGTTGCATAGGGGAGAATAATTATCATAACATAATATTTCACTAATTAATGTGACCATTTGTCTAATGCAAGGTAATTGCAAAATTAAATTGAAAAGTATGCAGAAGATATAGAATTCTATGAAATTAATTAATGTGAAAATGGAGAGCTAATCCTAGCACATGGGGAAATACTATAAAAAGAGGATTTGATGGGATTATGTCACTTAAAATTAAAGTAAAGCATACTATATGCTTTAAATAGGATCATTTGAAGAAAAATGATTACGAGATGTCTTGCTGAAAGTTGCAAAGACATAAAATTTTTTTTGCAAAGATTTATAATTGTGAGTAAACATTAAATAAAAGCGAAGAGTGTTCTATAGTAATGTCATAAAATTATATTGGTAAAACTACACTAAAAACAAATAAAAGATTAGGTTTTCTTTGTTTATTCTTAAAAAAAGGGTAAAAAGTTGAAAACAACATAAATTCACTGTACAGAAGACACTTGTTTTCTAATTTGTTCGGTTCCATTTTTCAACATAAAAATCCCTAATCAAACTATCCTTTTGCTTATTCTGTATGTACTGTGAATTTTTGTTTATATCAGTCTAGGTCTTGGTTGGAAGCAGAAGGCACAGTGAAACTGGTAATTGAGTAGAATTTACTATTTACAGAGGTCTGGAGAGGTTTTAGAGAAACTACCAAGGGATCATACAGTAAGTACCCTGGGGCTAGCAATAGTGGGGAGCCAGTTGGAGAACAGTTACTAGAACTGAGAAAGTCACTGTATGGAGAGCGCCACCTTTGGTAGAGGTGGGGAACACAGCCAACTCATTGTAATACAGAGAGGAAGCCGGTAAATACTCTGACTTCCCTCTCCTCCTGCCCTCTCCTCTCCCACCAGTGCCTCCAAATGACCCAAATTGGGTGCCAGAGTTTTAATAGATCAGATTCCTTGGGCACAGAGCAGGTGAAAAATGGAGAATAGAGTCCGTGAGGGCAAATGGAAAATTCCAGCATACATTTTGAAATGGATTAACTTTAAATGGACTTTTTTCTAGGATTTACTATCTTCAGATAAAGAAGACCATTTTCTGTACTCAAGGAGTGTTTGGCTAGCATAAGAGAATGGGACTTTTACAATCAGAGAAAGACAAGTATCAAATGATCTCACTGGTATAAAGAATTTGAGAAACAAGACATAGGATCATAGGGGAAGGGAGGGAAAAATGAAACAAGGTGAAACCAGAGAGGGAGACAAACCATAAGAGACTCTTAATCTCAGGAAACAAACTGAGGATTGCTGGAGTGGAGGGGGGGTGGGAGGGATGGGGTGGCTGGGTGATGGACATTGGGGAGGGTATGTGCTATGGTGAGTGCTGTGAATTGTCTAAGATTGATGAATCACAGACCTGTACCCCTGAAACAAATAATACATTATATGTTAATAAAAAAAAAAGAGAATGGGACTTTTAATGGCTTATTTAAGACCTATCCAGTTGGATAGGTAGTTTCATTTAACTTAAACTGGTAAGTTTAGTTAACTAAGGACAATAGGTAGAATAGAAATGTAATGTAGGTCTAAATTAACTATTATAGTTACAATATGTACCTTTACTGAATAATTACTGACATGGTAATATCCAGCAGAATTCCTCATACACACTGATGCTCCCTCATATCTCTACAGTTTTGTATTTGGGAAGTTGACTTTTTGGAACTACGTATATAAGACTCAATATTTATACAAGTTTAGTTTTATACAATTTAATTTGGATCATTTTTTAAGTTTCTTGTAATCTTTCTGGAGCCTGACATTTTATCATCTTTTTATCAACTGTTCCTCCCAGCTTTTTGTTGTGCTTAAATATGATCAGCTGCTAATGATCATCCAATCATTGACAATAATGTTATCTCGGGCGTGCCTATGGATGGAGCCCTCAAGTGTACTACAGACCACACTCAAGGATGACAGTAATTCATAGACTAAGTTGTGCAACAGGAACAAATTAATCCCCCAATCACAGTGACTTTCCATACCAAAGTTTATTTTTCACTTATGCTCTAAGCTTCCTCTGTGTCCTTGTGCTCAGAGTTCACTGGCTGGAATTAGTTGTATGACCCCAACCTAGCCATAAGGCAGTTAAAAAATGTGGGGACTACAATAATATTGGGTATTAACTTTTAGATGCAGTCCTTTGACCAATTTTGAATGCATTACATTTTGAATATACAATTTTGAATTCCTATATATTTCTCCATTAATGACTTATTCATTACCATTTATAGAATAACAGTCATGAAACAGATACTCTATAATTTTAACTTTATGACCATCCAGTTGGATAGGTAGTTTCATTTCCCTTTTACAGATGAGAAAACTAAAGCTTAGAGGTTAAATATCTTGATTGAGGATATACAGTCAATAAGCAGTGGAGAAAAGATTAAACCAATCAATTCCAAACACACATATTGCTTCTTGCTACCTATCTATCTAATCTCTTGGCCAATAATGGAATAAAAGAAAGGGTATAACTCAGGTCAGGTTGAAATAATAATTGATTTTTCATATTGCCTAGTAATTCTTCTCTTATGCTCTGACTGGTCCCACTTTCTTTTACTTATATTCATGTGCCCTAAGCTCTTACTCTCTTTTTCTATTATCAATTGTTCTCAAAAGAAGAACCAGAAAGTCTCTCACATTAAAGTAAAAATGACTGAATAACTTTTGTCTTTCATTTTAAGAGTTATTTGTTATTAAGATAGATCACTTTGCCACTAAGAAGAATAAATTTATAGCTGTGGGCTATAAAACCCCTTTGAAGGAATTTATTTGAAAAAGGCATATTACTGCTATCCCTAAAATTATATGTCTGCTAGCAGTGTGATCTTAGGGGGAAATATAGTGTAATAGAAAGAATGAACTTTGAACTCAGCAGATGAATTAAATCCTTGTTATACTTATGGTATCTACATGACCTTGAACAACTTATTTAAATTTCTGTGATCTTAACTTTCTCATCTATAACACGAACTGAGTATTGCCCACCATATATATTTTTGTGAAGATTGAGGGATTGCACATAGTAGGTACTCAGAAATATTTGTTAAGTGAATGAATGAATGCATGATATCTGTATTATGCCCAGCAGAGTCTCTGTTCTGAGAAAGCAGTAAACACTTATAAAGGTGGAGCTGGGGCCAGGGTAGGGTAGGTTAGGGGAAGAAAAGTTGGCAAATGGAGCCAAGTATAGAAATTTTAAAAGTTTGCATTTCAATCCAAATCCATTTTTTTGTATTTTAGGTTTATGTGTTATTAGAGCATAAGATCATTTACTTTGCAATCTATCACCCAGAAATACACATACATATTGTATGTCTTCCTATCATAATAACTAAGGACAATTTGCTATGATTGGGATGGTGTGTACATGGTGGTGTGACTAGCCTCGACCCCTCATTGAAATCACTGGCCCTCCCTGAGAGACATGCCCAGGTAGTACGGAAAATGACAGGAAATCGTAATCAGGTTGTTGTAGTCTCACAGTTTGACAACATGAACTGTGAGGACTCTTGGTCATTTTCACATTGCTGCAGTAACAACGCTTTCAAAATGTTGAATTGCAATTATGCAACTATTTTCTATAAATTTTATTTAAGAAATTACAGAAAACAGAGAAAAAGCAGGAAGATGCATCCAGGGATGTTGGGGATGTGAATGAGCTTTTCTCCCTTTCTTTTAATCATTCTGTGTTTCAGAATAAAATCTTAAAAAAAAGTAAATATTTTAAAATAATACGTTTCTTTAACTTAAATTGGTAATTGGTTTTAAAGTGCTTATTGGGTATAGTAAGTCAAATCTATATTAATGGTGAATTTATATGATAGAATGGACTTAACAGGAAAAGAGGATAGGAATTTATTTTTTCTTCTCAAACATTATATGGAAGTGTTTTCTGAGTCAGCTTAAGAAAAGGCTGTTGCTCAGACTTAAAGGGACAATTGTAGTGTCTCAAGAGTTTTCAGTTGTGGTGTAGCTCTAGAGAAAAACAGATGAGGATTGTATAAATTTGAAAATTATATGTACTCCAAATTGTTGAGTCTCTAAGAGACTATACAGCTCCTGGGGGATGTCCAGATATTTTGGGGATATTTTAGATACTTTTACAAAATAGTCTCATAGTTCTTGTTCCTGTTCCTCTTGTGATTGCCTCTGCTTGGCTCAAGATGAAGGTCAGCATCTGAATCACAGAATAGCATGCTGCTTTTTATTCCCAACACCCCAGGTGGCTGATGGCATTTCTCCCCAAATCCCCCATGGAATTTCAGAGCAGAAATAAAACCCCATGATACTTCATATTCATGCTTTGTTGATCTTCCTCCTTTGATGCCCTGACCAGTTTCTCAACTTGTTTCTATGCTGACCTCATTACTTATTGACTTGTTTCAAAAATGAAAGGGCAAATTTAGACTTTTTTCTTTAAGTGTTATTTTTATCCACTTATAAAAGAAAAATATGCTCGTTATAGACCATTTATAAAATATAGAAATGTTTAGAATGAATAATGAAGTCATAGACAAACTGTTGTGAGTAGAGTATATTTTCTTAAAATAGTTCTCTTCCATATCGGGATTTCTTTCTCAAACTCAACACTGTTGACATTTTGAACAGAATAATTCTTTGTTGTTGAGGCATGGCCTGTGAATTCTAGAATGTTTATAGCATCTCTGGCCTCTACTCAGCAGAGTAGAAATGTCAGCAGAATCTCCCCTCCATCCTGTGTAATAATCAAAAGTGTCTCCAGACATTGCCCATTGTTGAGAACTACTTTTTATTATTAAAACAATTAGAATTTAACTGTACAACTTTATATTCTGCTTTTTCAGCTAACATTGCATAGTGAAAATTTTCCTATATTATTAAAGAGCCTTGAAATGATGATGTTCTACTGACTGTATTTTCTTGGATGGGTGGATAGATGTATGGATGTATGCATGGGTGGATGAATGGATAGATAGGTAGATAGATTTATGTATGTATGTATGTATTTATTTGTAGTTGACATACAATGTTATATTAGTGTCATATGTACAATATAGTGACTCCGTAATTCTATACATATGCAGTACTCACCACAGTTAAGTATACTTAGCATGTATCGCCACACAACATTATCACCATATTATTGACTATATTCCCTATGCTGTACCTTTAATCCCTCTGACTTATTTGTTTTATAACTGGAAGTTTGTACTTCTTTTTTTTTTTTAATGACCATGGGAGTTTGTACTTCTTAATCCCCTTCACCAATTTTGCCTATCCCCTGATCCCCTCCCCTCTGGCAACCACCAGTTTCTTTTTGATATTTATGAGTCTGTTTCTGTTTCTTGTTTGTTAATTTGTCATGTTTTTTAGATTCCACGTATAAGTAAAATCATATGGTAGTCTAAACAACACTTATTTCTTGTCTTTTTGACATCAAACATTCTGACTGGTGCAAACTAATAACTCACTGTGGTTTTGATATGGATTTCTCTGATAATTAGTGATGTTGAGCTTCTTTCCATATGTTTATTGGTCATCTGTATGTCTTCTTTGGAAAAATGTCTATTCAGGTGCCCTATCAATTTTTAAATTAGATTATTTGTGTTTTAGTGTTGAGTTGTAGGAGTTCTTTATATATTTTGAATATTAAACCCTTATCAGATATATAATTAGCAA
Organism: Mirounga leonina; assembly: GCF_011800145.1. Taxonomy (NCBI): domain Eukaryota; kingdom Metazoa; phylum Chordata; class Mammalia; order Carnivora; family Phocidae; genus Mirounga; species Mirounga leonina. Next base: position 28,637,774 of record NW_023270426.1, on the reverse strand, counting down.
AAATCTTTTCCCATTCAGTAGGTTGCCTTTTGTTTTGGTGATCATTTCCTTTGTGGCAAAACCCTTTTTATTCTGGTGTAGTCCCAATAGTTTATTTTTGCTTTTGTTTCTCTTGCCGCAGATCCACAAAAATGTTGTTATGGCTGATTTCAAGAGATTGCTGCCTATATCACCTTTCAGGAGTTTTATGGTTTCTGATCTCACATTTAGGTCTTTAACCCATTTTGAGTTTATTTTTGTATATGGTATGAGAAAGTGGTCTAGCTTCATTCTTTTGTATGCAGCTGTCCAGTTTCCCAGTACCACTTATTGAAGAGATTGTTTTTTCCCCATTGTACATTCTTGCTTCACTTGTCATAGATTAATTAACCATGTGAGTATGGGTTTATTTCTAGGTTCTCTGTTCTGTTCTATTGATCTGTACATGTATTTTTGTGCCAGTACCATACTGTTTTGATTACTGTATCTTTGTAGTATAGTTTGACACCTGGAATTGTGATAACTTCAGGTTTGTTCTTCCTCAAGTTTTCTTTGGCTATTCAGGTTTCTTTCTTTCTTTTTTTTTAATGGTTCTATACAAATTTTAGGATTATTTGTTCTCATTCTGTGAAAAATGCCATTGGTTATTTTGATAGGGATTCTACTGAATCTGTAGACTGCTTTAAGAAGTATGAAATATTTTAACAATGTTAATTCTTCCAACCTATGAACATGGTTTATCTTTTCATTTGTTTGTGTCATCCTCAACTTCTTTCATTAGTATATTAGAGTTTTTGAAGTATAGAACTTTTTATCTCCTTGGTTAAATTTATTCCTAGGTACTTTATTCTTTTTGGTGGAAGTATAAATGAGATTGTTTTCTTAATTTCCATTGTTGCTATGTCATTATTAGCATATAGAAATGCAACAGATTTCTGTATATTAGTTTCCTTTAATTTAGTAATTCTTTTTTTTTTTTTTTTAGTGGAATCTTCAGGGTTTTCTCCACATAGTATCCTGTCATTTATGAATAGTGACATTAATTCTGTCTTACCTTTTGTTGGGTGGCTTTTTTTTTTCTTTTTCTTGATTTTGTATATAATTTTGGGGGTTGTGGGCCTATGAAGAATAGCCATAGTCCTTAAGTTAAGGAGTCCTGCTACAAAGATACCTGGTTCCTACTGTACAAAGGGGTAGGCATGATATATACTATAGCCTTCACAGAGAGCTGAGAAAACCAAGATTGAGGAACATGTCCACGACCACAGGTGTGTCAGAATTAGCCTTTTGTCCAATGAGCTTTTTATAAATTTAATGAACTATGTTAAGGATAAATTTTGGAGGCACCAAAGTGAGACTTTTTTTTTTTTTTGGTTCTTTAGGTCTTGATATTATTAGACAAGTGAAATCTAAGTTATCTAAACTAACCTGACTCACCTGCCAAGTTCTTTTCTCCTGCCACTAGTAGTATCCAGTGGAGATAAAAACAAGCATGAGGTTTCAGAGATGATTTATCTACATGTGTTATCATCTATTAGTCTCATTACAGTTCACTCCTCACTACAGTTTACTTGTAGACTGAGAAACAATAATTTTTATAAGCTGTCTTCCCTGCAGTAAATTATAATACAGTGACTATGTATCTGACTTGTATTCTTTGTGACCTATGGTTGTGCCATTGCTTTTCAGTGTAGGGACGAGAAAAGAAGAAAGGGAAGCTAAATAGCAGTTACTGATACTGAGTACCTACTCTTTGCCAAATCCTGGCCAAGAGACTTTGCTTCCATACTTTTGTTTAATCCTCACAATAAATTTGAGAGATAAATGACATTATTTTACTGGTAATAATCATGTCATACAGATAGTAACTGCCATGTGAAACTGGACACAGTGCCTGATCTTTCTGTTGCATTGTGTTACTTAAGGAAAGCTGAATCAAGACTCTCCCCATCTTTCCCCACACCCTACTTCCCCTACGTCCAATAAAGCTTTGCACTAACACTGTATTCATTTAAAAACAAATATGTCACCTTTTGGAGGACTTTTTAATGCACTCTTACAAGGTCATGTTATTTACTTTAATAGACACCAATCTTGGATTTAGAAGACATGGCTTTGTTTTCTTTCCCTTTATCCTTTAGTTTTGAATGATGCTGCACTAGTCACTGATCATTAATCACTTTGAGTGATGTTCTTCCCACCACAGATGCTGTACTACTTAATACATAATAGTAAGAGCTCATATTTATGGAAGCATTTTTTTTTAACTCTCCAGTAAAACAAAAAATGTAAAGGATTGCTACTTCAAGAGACATTTAGACTCCCTGATGTCAATTTTTTCCATCTATAAAATTGGGGTTATAACTCCTACTTCACAGAGTTGTTATATTGTTCATTCAGTAAATATTTATTGTCTCTCTACTATGCACTAGCATTTTTTGTTGATAATAGGGGAGAGGTCATATGGTAGACATATGATAAAAAAGCAGAAAAAAGCAAATATGATAATTACCAATTGTAATAAGTACTAGGAAAAATAAAGAGGCAATTGGGTTGGAGCCTGAGGGTGCTGGTTTAGGTAGGACAGCCGGGAAAAGACTTGTTAAGGAGGTAATGAACACCTAAGAGATGAAGGATGATAGGTCACCAAAAATGATGCTATATAAAGGCTCTAGAGTGTATAGACTAGTGTTACCAAGAGATTAACAGAAGACGAGAAAGCTATAAGCATTGCTTTTCAACATGTGGTCCATAGGCTAGTAGTAATCCTCACATTCTTTGTTTATGGTTTGCAACAAACCTAGGAGCTTGCACAGGAGTATAAATAAATACAAGGACTGGGAAAGTTTTGCTAAAAAAAAAAAAAAGTCAGCTGAGTATACCAGGATGCTTGTTATGTAGTTGGTGTACATTCTGGCACTCATAACTCATCATGTCCCAGTAACAATTGACAGGTGATTATTTTTAGTAACATTTATAAGATGAAGTGGGAGAAGGCAGGGGCTAGACCATGCAAGGATTTGAGGCCATGCTGAGGTATCTGAGTTTTATTCTAAGAGCAACAGGAAAGCATGGGTGGTTCTAAGCAGAAGAGAGGAATGATCCGCTGTTGAAAGAAACAGATGCTCTTAAGCACTTGAAAACATTTTATAAACTGTAAAGTGACGAAGACTGTGAGTTTTGACTTGATAATCTCATTTAATCAGGGTTTCTCTAGCCATTCTGCCAACAGTCTCCTCCCGGACTGATCTAAATAACATATGTCATGCATCCCTTGAGGCCATATTGTAGCATGATTTTTTTGTGTGTGGCAAAATATTGTGCAACATGATTTTTTGGTTACCCCTTTCCAATTCAAATAAAATTCTGTGTTGGGGAAGTAAATAAGTTCCATGTCACCATCTCAGGGGTCTGAGATCTCAAAATAAATCTCCTTTGGCAGCATTAGCATTTTATGTTCACAACTACAGAACTTATTACTAACATATTATCCACTTGTACATATTTTGCTGAAAAGAACAACTGCTTAAAATCTAGAAACTTCATTCATGGAGAGAGTTTTAGTATTTTTCACAAGAGCATCTGGTAAGTTCATTTTCTTATCACCCAGGAAATGACATCATCTTTTGGAACAGCTATGTCATTAATTAGTTTGCCTCAGAAATAACAATTATTTTCCTTCTTCTGCTTCCCTACATTCATTTTTTTTTTTTTTGCTGCTTCTCTGACTTGCTCCCTCCCTCCCTCTTTTGCTTCTTCATTTTTCCTTCCTTGCTTCTTTCCTTCCTTCCTACATTCCTTTCTCCCTTTCTCTTTCATATTTCCTTATTTCCTTCCCTCCTCTCTCTCCCCCTCCTTCCCTCCCTTTTTCCTTCTGTAACTCCTTACTGAGCATTTATACCATGGGCTAAGGACTATGCTAGGACCTGGAAATAGTCAAAAACATAAAACCTGTCTCTCTCTAAAAGGAGATTACAGTCTTGATGGGACACAGACAAGTAATCAGAAAGGTACAACCCAGTGTGATCTGTGGCACAGTGGGGGAAAATATAGGGTGTGTATTGGAGAACAGAAGCTGAGCATCTAACTTAGAACTGGAGTCAGGACAACTTCTGGGGGTTGAAGTCCAAAGAATAAAAAGTTACCATGTTAAAGGTTTGGAGATGGGCAGAGCATTCTCAGTAAAAATTCAGCATATGAAATCTCAGAGATAAGATAATGCACATGTGAATTGCAGTAAATAAAAGAAGTTAAGTCTGACTGGAGGTTCAGTCAAAAGGGGAATTGGAAGGGGAAGAAGTAGGAGATGGAAGTAGAAGACAGGTCATGAAGGGCCTTATACATCATCCTAATGAGTGTGGACTTTATCTTTACAGTGATAGGGAGTCATTGAGAGATTTCAGCAGGGATGACAGAATCATGTCTACTTTTTAAGAAATTATACTGGGTCTCAGAAGGAGAGTGGGTTAAAGCAGTGAGGTTGGAGTCAGGAAACCACATAGAAGGACGTATATGAGAATGGTAATGTAGAATGAACAAATTAGAATACTAAGTATGCAGATAGTGAGATATTGTATTTAATTAGATGCTCAGAAAGCTGCTGACTGATTTTCTGGACGTCATAGGGCAATTTGTAAAAGCAGGAACAGAGGCCAGGTCTTCGAATCTGTGTGTTGCTTTTCCAGATAGATTTGTTTTGAGACCAGTCATCACTCCTTTGTCTCCCTGTCCCTTTATCTCTCCCAAATAGCTTGAGTTTTTCTTAGTCTTAAAGTGGGGGATTTTCTCTTTGGTAATAATTTTGCTCTTGGGAGCTGTCCAGTATTCTATCACTGCATTACAATATAAACTGACTTTAAAAAATAATGAAGGGGATATTATGCAGGCAGCTGTCAAGGAATGATTGGAAATTAATCCTGAAATTCTGTTGTATCACACCTTGCAGATTGTAATCTGTCCCCTTAAGGTTTTTCTCAACACACACCCAGGATAAAAGGAGGATTAATCAGGTAGCAAGTGTGTTCAGCACTATTGTAAGTTCAACACAGAATGAACCACCATGGGGGACAACAAAGAGACTCAAGACACAGTCTCTACCCTGAAGTTGTCTAGTCTGAAAGAAAAAAGCAAATGAGCATTTCATAATGTAGTAACTGTTGAATCACTATGTTGTACATCTGAAACTAATATAATGTCTGTCAACTATATTTCAATAAAAGAGAATAAAAATACCTCGCCAATAGGCCCAACAAAACAAAACAAATGAATATGAGAACATCCAGTCACTGAAAACACTACCTAATAGGGGCGCCTGGGTGGCTCAGTCAGTTAAGTGTCTGCCTTCGGCTCAGGTCATGATCCCAGGGTCCTGGGATCGAGCCCCACATGGTGCTCCCTGCTCAGCGGGAAGCCTGCTTCTCCCTCTCCCACTCCCCCTGCTTGTGTTCCTTCTCTTACTGTGTGTCTCTCTGTCAAATAAATAATATCTTTAAAACAAAAAACACTACCTAATAATATGTAATAGTTCTGATTGTTCAGAAGATGAAGAGGACCACTAGGAAAACCCTTCTGGAGGAGGTGGTATGTGAACTAAGCTTTGGATGGGCAGCGCAAAAGGGCCCGTAGGCTGGAGGGCTGGTGTGGTGAAGTTGTGGAGTTGTGAATGACTGGATCATGTTGATGGTGCTTTAGTGTGGGGCCTTTAGCAGTGAAGACAAAGGACCAAGAAAGTGGGAAAGAAATTCAGCCAGGCGTGGTGCGGGCTATACTGGATGGCTTTGAAGTCAGGAGAGAAATTTTAAGAAATGGGGACCCAGTGAAATCTCTGAAGTAGAGATGTTAAGGGAAAGAATAATAAGATATCTATATGAGTAGGGGAGAATGGCTATTCCAAACTCCTTCTATAATTCAACTCACCTGCTTTCATTCATCTTGACAAGTCAAGTGACTCAGTCCCTGTCTGGTTCCTCCTGTCTCTGATGCATCTTGTAGGTTGAATGACCTAGATGATGTGAAAATGCTTTGTGATCCATGTGATCATCATAGTTATTGCTGCCAATGCTGGTGGACCTTCATATTTTCCATGTCTTTGACCAAGTCCCTTTTCCAAAATTCAGTTCAAATAGCTGACTCTTTGCACTCCCTTGCTGCTCCCTGCCAGGGATCCTCTACTTCACAACCTTGCCTTGTAGAATTCTCTGTCCAGTTGTAGTTGATTGTGTCCTTTGATAAATTTTCATTTCTAACATCTTACACGCATCTGGTTTGACAGAAGACAGAATGCAGTCTGATTAAACAACCCAACAAAACAAACTGTAAACTCAATTCAGCTTTAAAAACTGTGGGGGTGATTTGATATAAATTAATATTTAATTTTTGATCTGAGCATGGGAATTTTGCAGTCATGCCCTGAGTGTTCTGTTCCTTGCAGAGTTCCCAACAGGACCATTACATAGCCTTGGTAACCGATGCCTTTTCTACTCAAGGTCCTGACTGACTGTCCAGGAGGTAGATTGTTGATTTTCCTTGTGCTAAAAAGTGCTGGCTTAGCGGCTTTCCCATCATGGCCTTTAGCTAATATTTTTAGATCCAAGAGGTTATAAAAAATAATATTTAGTTGGGTGACTTCAATTATTACATCTCATTGAGAATAGGACTATAACTTCTTGGGCTCAGCTGTGTCTGTTTAAATCCTTAATTTCTGTAAATTCTTCACAAGGCACCGTTCTGTGTGTTTTGCAGTAAGGGGCTGTACATTTTTCAATAGGTTCCCCATGTAATGAAGATCCACAAAGACATGACTTTTGATTGATGACTGTATTTAAGAAGCTATTTAAGGAGTATTAGTTTTCCATGTTCTTTTGCTCAGAATCAGCTTTTTAAACTGCTCTTTCTCAGCTTCATTCTGACAAGGAACATTTTGTTTGCATTTCATTTTTATTTTTAGGCATTTGCAAATGAGGTACCCTGAAACGGCAATTTGCTCTATCCAGAGGGGGGGCAGACCAGTGTCAAAAATTTATGTTTTCATTCCACAAATACCATCTAGCAAGTGAAGCGTGCCAGGCCCTGTTCTAGGCACTAATGATAAAAGGGGATGTCAAGACAACCCCGTCCTTATCCTGGGGAAGTTTACAGGCTGTGAGAATGTGATTACTTAGTTATATGATGATAATTGCTATCAAGGGGAAATCCTGGGAGTTATTAGAACCTCTACTGGGAACTGACTTAGCCTGGGGGAAGGAAGGACTTGTTGAAGAAGTGCCAACTGAACACTTAGCTGAATGAGACAGAGGATTTGATAAGATAAAGAAGAAAAATGGTGAAGGTTAATGATAGATAGAAGAAATAAATGAATTTCCTGAGGTTGGACAGAACTAAAACAAAAGTTAGAAGGGGAAGTGGGGTAACATGTCTGAAACTTGGAGAATGAGGGTGAAAATACCATGAATTGAGACTGAGGAGATAAGTGAGGGTTGCATGACATGGAAGCTTGGTAGGCTTATGCAAGGATTGTAATTTTCATCTTCAGAGTATGGAGCAAACCATCACAGAGACCCAAGCAGTGGAGTAACAGTATTTGATTTGTATTTGTATTTCCAAAGGATATCCCTGGCTCTAGATTTCAAAGTCAAACCTAAGCAACCTGACTCCAAGGCCCAGGCAGGCCCCACTATACTTCCCAAGAGTAAGAAGAGATTCCATTAGTGGTAACGGCACCTGCTTGAGAATCACTACCAGAATCTCTATTTGTCAAGTGTTCTTTCCTGTGATGGAGAGGAAAAAGTAGCAATGGCTGCTATCACTCACATTCCCTAAGTTAAGTCATGTGAAGTGTCACTACTTAAGGTCCTAACATCATCAGTTTTGTCTATTACAAAAGATTTTTCAGTCTCATCTAGCACTGCAAACTCAGTGAAGGTAGAAATCTCATCATCTAGTTTCAGGCCTATATAACCAACTACTACTTGGATGACCCAAATTTGTTGTTTCACAGGAATCTCAAATTTTACATTCCAAAAATGGGATTCCTGATCCCTAAATGCCACCTCAGCCTTTTTCTCTGCCGACTTCCCCATTTCAATCAATGGCAGCACCAGGTACTTGGCTTCTCAAGATGATGCTATAGGATAACTCACAGATCTCTCCTTCTTTCTCTGTGTCCTATCCACCGGCAAGCTACCAGTCTTATACACACAAACTGTATCTGAGAACTATTCACCAGCCACATCAGCCTTCTGTAGGTTCTTAGAACATTCCAAGCTCTTTTGTGTGCCAGGACATTGATTCTTGAGGCTTCTACTACCCCTAATGCTTTTTCCTTAGTTCTTTCTATGGTTAGCTCCTTCTTGTATTTCAGTTCTCATTTAAACATTGCTCTTCCTGGAGCCCTTCCAGGACTACTCTGTCTGAATTAGTACTTTTCCCCATTGACAGTTAGTTCCTATCACATGTTTTCTTTAGCTCTTATTCAGTTTTTTTGTATTACTTACAAAAGTTTTCTGTGTTTCTAAGTTTCTGCCTACTAGTTTTCTGTGTCTCCCATTAGAATATAAACTTCTTGAAAGCAGGTCTGTCTTTGTATTTACATACTTAATGTGATGCCTGGCACATTGTCAACCCACAATAATTGCATAAAATAAATGGAGAAATGAGTATGCGGTGATAGGAATGGTATAGTTACAGGATCAGATAACCTTCTCCCTTATTGTCTAGCTATATGTCATTGTCTAAGACACTGAATAACTGGGTTTTATTTTCTTAATCTGTCAAAAAAAAAAAAAAAGAGGGAGGGAGCTAATGGTAACCATGTTGCCCTCCTCAACTAGCAGGATCACAGGGCCTTTAAGTGGAAAATGCAGGGTCAGTACAAATATCCAGGGAAAATTGTTAATTCATGACCCATGACTCAGAAGCAGGCAATCAGAGCTATAGAACAGTGACAAAAATGACGGTGGGGGGACCAAAAAAGGGCCCATCTGTAACATTTGCAGAGTAATTAGTGCCACACAGAGTGAAACATTATCTAAATTCGTTGCAGAAATACATTCAGCCATGGGAAATTATCTTTAAGTATTGGAAAGAATGTTCCAGAATCTAGTGCTCATGCTAATGTCTGCCACTTGAGTCCAGGGTTCACTGTTCAGGGTCTTTTCACTCAGCACAACTTTGTACCCAACAGAATTAAATTCTTGGGTGGAATAATTACATGTAAATGCTGCTTGGCTATTAGTCTCAAGGGGCCAATTTTCTAGCCATTTGTTGCCATCTGAAATGTCAAATTTATTACACAGAGGGCATGGTAATACATAAAACATCCTCTCCTAAATAGGATATGAAAGGCACTAATCAGCACTGTGGCTGCAAGTGGTGAAGGCAGTAAGATGTTGCTTTAGCTAATAAGGAGATCTAAATTAATTACGTGAATTGTTTTAAGGAAAATAAAACATTCTTGTAATAGAAGTGCTACCTGAACACAGGTTTCTCAGTTCAAATACTGTCTACTCTTGAGAAAGCTAAATTATTCCCTATCCTCTCATATTTTTGTAGATTTTTCCAGGTCCTAGAAGAAAAGACACTGGGCAAAAATAGAAGCTTTGGCCTTAAGGCTGGCTCTACTGTTATCTTACTATGTGACCTTGGGCAAATCACTTACCCTCTCTGATCTTCAGTTTCCTTACATGTAGAGCTAAAGCTGAGGGAATTGGTAGTTAAGTTCATTAAAAGCTGAAAATGTTCTAGCTGTGTAGAACTGTGCTCTACCTAGTGGGCATTTGTTGATTTTACTTGCACAGTGTTATTTCTACTGCTTTTATTAATGGTGAAAGACTCTAAAATTCATTTGGGCGAAATGCTTTTCCCTTTTAGTCCACATAGCTTAGTTTGCTTTTCCTAAAAGTTCATAAATGGTTCCATGACCCAGGCTTGGCCAACTGAGCATTCTAGCACCTTGGACTCGGTGATTGGTTCAAAGATGGCATTTGACTTAGGCCAGGGCAATGAGACTTGATTTTGGTGTATATAGGGGGAGATGATGGAAAAGAGATGATTTTTGCCTTTGGGAATGTAATCTGGCAGGTATAAAACATGGTGCAGAGTGGAGAGAGAGGGCGATGCTGAGTTGTAATGATATGTTTTGAGTCTTTGGATCTAGCCTCCTGGCTCCAACTTGAGATTCTTCATTGAGTGCCTGGTTTGTGCCAGGCATAACTAAAGGCATTGGAGATTCATCATTGTATGAGACAAATATGTCTTACTCTCATGGGACTCACATTTCAATTATATGAACAAGAAATTTTAAGTTTGCATCATTTCTGTTCTCTCTTGATCATGAAAACCTATGATTTTCTGTCTTAATTTATAAAATGGACCCCCAAATCCATTTTTGCTGAGATATTGTAAAGATAATGTATATTTAGTATTTGGCATATAGTAGGTGCTAAATAAATGATATTAAAGTGGACATTAGTCATTGTTTTTGGCCGCCTGGCATCTAAATCCCCTTCCTTTGTTTGGGGAATCTCCCAGTTGATGAGTCAGAACCCATTTTAAAGTCTGGCAATGGCAGCCCCCATGCAGTTAGTCATGGGCACCCAGCTGAGGCATCATAAACTAGATGCTGTGATATGGACTTTGAGTCTGAAACACCTTAAGCAATGGAATACTAAGCATGCTGTCTTCTTTCTGGAGAGAGTGGTGCTAGTGGTGGTGATAACCACCATGATGTTAAAGTCAACAGAGCCAACAGTTCTAACAGCAGGCGAAGCCCCGCCTCTGACATACTAACAGTGCTAACTGCACGCTCTATTTGGTAGCAGAGGCTGTGTGCCCTTAGTAGCCCATCCTTAAGAAGGGAATGCTAGCTGTGTAACGTCAAACATGGTTCTTTGGACTTCATAGGGAGTATGGAAAGTCCCCAGTAGCCACTGAGCACATCATTTTATGTTTAAATTAGCCAGCATTCCTTTCTCCTGCTTACAGTTCAGACCTGGCTGATTCTTTAGTTATGATAATATAATTCCGGTGATGATAAGACCCATGTCAAACACTCAGTTTGAAATGTGGAGGATAGGACAGGGGTGAGATAGGAAGCCGAGATTAGGATGAGCCTAATCGTACATACCAAGTGTGATGAGGGATGGTAAGAGGTGGTCAGGATGATACACACTGCTAGTAGGTCTCTAGCTGTGTAGATGGACAAAAAGGAACATATTTAAAAGAGATATTGGAGATGAGGCTGACATGACCGTTCTTTCAACCATCAGACCATTCACGGTACAAAAATATTGAGAATTCTTGGCCTTAGATGCTAATGTTATTTGTCCAGCTAGAGATACTTTGATTGCCGAGAGTATAGTTCAGTTGCATATTATTGAAACTGGGACAAAGAACAACTAGGGGTAAAATACAAGGTTGGAGGGGCGCCTGGGTGGCTCGGTCGTTGAGCGTCTGCCTTCGGCTCAGGTCATGATCCCAGGGTCCTGGGATCGAGCCCCACATCGGGCTCCTGCTTGGTGGGGAGTCTGCTTCTCCCTCTCCCACTCCCCCTGCTTGTGCCCCCTCTCTCGCTGTGTCTCTCTCTGTCAAATAAAGAAATAATCTTAAAAAAAAAAATACAAGGTTGGATGCCCTCATCTGTTGGGTGACTCAGCCTTCTCCACTTTTGTCCTTTCAAGTTGGTGAGCAGACCTTTTCCCAGAAGGTCCCATATGCTGATGACATCCAAGTATTTTGCAAATGGTATATATGAAAGAAAAGTGCTCATGAATAAATAATGGTCACTACTCATCACAGCTTCCTCTGGTGCTTTCTCAATGTCGCAGATGCTGTAAGACTAGCCTGATGAGCCACATGTGACCATTGCGGGGTGGGGGGCGTAGTTTGGAGAGGGTAGTCATTTTACATTGAGATGTGTAATTTTCCCCTTAAATTCATTAAAAGTTTCTGAAACAAATAAATAAAACATAATTGATACAGATCCACTGTCCTTTACTTCCATACATCATTAAGAAGTTGTAATTACTTCCCAACCCCCAGGAAGCTCTCATCTCCAAGAATAAAGTGTTAGTGTGCGATTCCCTGACAATTGTTATTATTCTGAGGAATTAATTTACTATAATTAGTTTTAAGCCCATTAACAGAAATAGAAAGCTGAGCAAAGAAAGAGAGGTCTGAAAAAAGCATTTTCCTCAGATAGTTCTAAGAACTTTTCACGTGTGTAACAATGTGGCCACTGAAAAATCAAACCTTGTTAAAAACCAAACAACATAAATCAGGATATAACTAGTATGATTCCTAAAAGGCACATTAGCTCTTAATCTATTTTCTGAAAATAAGAAATCAATTATACTTTTTCTTTTCCAGTGGAAGTCTCCATACTGAGTTCTAAGGGACCCAACATCAGAGAAATGACTGAAATTGAAGTCCACAAAACGCTGGTCTTAGGTAGAATCATCTCCTTGGGATGATTCAAGATGCTTTGGGGAAGTTCTATTCTCTCAGGAGGTAGCTTTCTTATCCTGAGTAACATAGGCTATAATTCCACCATGATAAAAAACAAAGTGATGTTTTTGAGTTCCTTTCTCCTAAATGGTCCATTCACCCAGGAGGGGCAACACATCATTCTTTTTATCATCCAGGGGCTTGCCTCCCTTGGAGCTGAGCCTTGAAATCTGACTAGTACATGGTGATTTTGAAGGCTGAAGGCTAGTCTGCTGGGGTGGAATTGTCTTTGGAAGATACAGAGCCCGGCAGCTGGTGAGGTAAACTAGGAGCACATGGTGGAGGCCATGGGGTTCAGACTTGGTTTTGGAGGCATTGGGGAGACCCTGAGTTTTTGAAGAGAGAAGTAACAAAATCAGCGTTGTGCCATTTGGTGGAACACGAAGGATGAATTTGAAGAGAGACTGAAGGATACAGGGCAAGTTAGGAGATCCTGGTAAGAAGTATAGGAGATCAGGAAACAGGACAATAGAAGCAGCAATGAAGGGATGGATTTTGGAAATGTTTTTTGGGTAGAGACAGGATTTAGTGAGGTCTGGGGTGTAGTTTCAGAGACTCCGAGGCTTTGGTCTTAGGTAACTAGGATGGTGTGGCCAGCAAGTGGGATAGGGAGGGAACAAAATCCAGCACATTCCCAGAGTCTGAGACCATGGATTTGGTTTTAGTCAAAACACCTAATACTGATTTTAGGAGAGATAGACTTATTGGGAAAATAATCTGAATTTCCTCTAAAGCAGACATTGGTTAAACTCACACACCTTTGAACCAGGAGGAAAATACATAAATGAAGCTGACTGGAATTTAGAGCTATTGAGTTTGGAGAACATGCCCCACATAAAGGCGCAGCTACGACTCAGCTCTCGTGAGTTGCTGTTGTGCAAGAATAGGGCCAGGATAGCGAAATCATACAGTTCTTTAAGAGAAGCCAGAAATCAGAAATGTTACTCAAGTCTCCTGATTCTTAAATGTTGGCAACTAATTCAATTAAATTCTTTTCCTTGAAACTCTAAGCGAGTCAACTCCAGGCAAGTCTGCAGTACAGCCCAGGGGCCATGAATTTGAGATTCAGTGAACTAACCTGAATTATTATGAAGTGGTGCAGAAGGGGAAGAGGCAGCTAAAGGTAGATCATTGGAGAAGTATTTTCCAAGAGGCTGTAATTTTGGTAGTGTAGTGCTGGGGACTGCGGGAGATATAGTCCATGGCCATTGCCCTCAAGAAACTGACAACTTAGCTGGGATACCAGGCTGATGAAACAGCCAAAGAAAAATGCAGGACGTTATGTGATTAAGGGCTATGGAGAATAAGATTTCAAGAAAGAGATATCAGCATTAAAGAAATTAAGGGAGGTAATATGAAAGCTCTGGGCCTTAAATAGGTGAAGGAGAGCTTTTAATAGGAAGCAAAGATGCACAAAGAACTAGAGAATTTTCTCCACAGTCCATTTCCAAGTCAGTAACTGCAATTCAACAGGTTTTGTGATTTCTCCAGGGAGGCAAGGATGGAGTTTATGAGAGCCTGTGGAAAGAGCAAATTAAAAGTGGAACCAGGTTCCACAGTAATGATTACTAACAGGCCAGTTTGGGATAGTTATTTTATATTATTTTGACAGGTTTTCCCTATTTGAATTGCTGGGCCCTTGGCATCCAGCATAAGAATTAAAAAATAAATAAGTAAAATCCTGACTTGATTACATTAGGAGATGACACATTTCTGTAAAATAGTGAGATAGTCTCCAAAGCTGGAGCATCTTATCCTGTGTGGGCTTACTTCAGATTGTCCAAGGAGTGAGAAAAGAGGTTAACAAAATAGTGAGATCTCAGGAGAGGGGAGAGTGGTACAAAAGGGGACGTTTGTCCTGTTCTTTGTAACTGGGCTTTGGGGATGCAGCAGAATGTTAAATAGAGTTTCCCCTGATAATACACTCTGTATTTGCTTCTTGATTTCTTGTCTTTTTTTTTTCTTTGCTTTGCTATTTTTTTTTTTTTCAGAATCTCTGACATTAACAATGAAGACACATTTATTTGTTGGGGGATAAAGAAAATAGTCTTTGTCCTGAGTTGGTATCAATCATTTTATTTAAATGAGCTTTTTACTGATAGGAGAATCAATTTGTGAACCACATTTGATTATCTCGGTTCAATTACGGCAGAAGCTGCTTCCAGGCTCAGGTGAGGAGAACGGAGGATATATTTTTGCATTTCCCTTCTGCAAGGGAGGACATGGGAATGTAACACCCTCACAGAAAACAGCATGACATTTGTCTGACTGTTCAGCTTTGGGGATGAATGGCTCTCAGGGAAGGAAGCATTTTCAGAATGAAGATGCACTGTTTTCCATAAATAGGTAGAGATTTACATCTCCTGCCTTTCCAACCTATTTCCATTATGTTTGGGTGGAAAAATCAGAAGACATTTCTCTTAAACAGCATGGGTTCTTATCCTTCGTGCATTTTTGAGATTACTGGGTTCTTATCTCTGAAAACGAAGTGAGAGGAAATGGACCAAGTGGAGGAGGGTCATAGTGGAAGACTTCAGAGGGAGCCATTCCTCCCAGATACCTCTGGGACTGTCAGTTGCATGTTAAGTCATATAGATTGTGGATTGAACCCATGATTCTCATATGAATCCTAAGAACTAAAATAATATCCCTCCCAAGGGATGCTGTCTTCTCCATTATAGTGGGGAAGATTTTGGTTGTACAGCCAATGGATACTTGAGAGATAGGTAGAAGTCTCATTTCAGAGAAGCTTTAATATACTGATGATATTTAATTACTTTCCGGTTGACTTTGAAAAGTCAGATTTTAAGCAGTCTTTGGAGATTAGGTGAATTCTTTCTCTTCAGTTTCCTCTTTTAAAGAATTCTGTTTTTTTCACTGATAATGTTACCAAGCATTTGAGCAATCATGGGATTATTCCTTTGGGTTAACACAAACATTTAAAGTTATACAATTCAGTAAATGTTGCAATTATGCACATGTCTTGAGTTACAAACAACAGATTAAAGCCTCCCTTACCTGGGATGGTAAAGTTTCTTCTTTTCTCCAAGTCTGAGCAAGGGCTGTCCTCTCCATTACTGAGACGTCCAAATCAGAGATCATTAGTCAGTGGCCAGTGTGTGGCCAAGAATTTATTAAACACATTGGGCATTTATTATGTGCAAGATATTGAGCTCTGTGCTTGAGGTGTAGAGATGGATGGAACATACTACTTGCCATCAAGAAGCTAATAGAATAGACAGGGAAACAAATTTTGATAGTTGGCAAGAGCCTAGAAGTCTGGGGATGGCAACCTTCTGCAAATGACATCTGACTTAGTCTTGAAGAAGAAATATTGTACAAAGGACCAGCTCTAGTTGGCATTCATTGAAAACTTTCCCTGTGCCAAACTCTATGTCTTATACTTATCCATTCACAGAATTCTCAAAATAATACTGTAAGATGAGCAATCTTGAGTCTGTTTTATAGATGAAAAACCTAAGACTTAGAGAATCTGATTAACCTGTCCAGGTAAATATTACTACTGTCTGGGAAAGATAGGATTCAAATCTGAGACCTGATTCTAAAATTGAACTGCTTACCCATTGTAGTACACTGCCTCTCTGGTTCACAAGACAAAAATTATTATGATTATTTAAAAAAAGGTCAAACAGAAAAGCTCCTAGAATCCATTTATAAGAAACTCATGTGAACCTATTTGGCAAAGAGTGAGGAAGAATGTAGAAAATTTAAAAAGAAAGTATTAGGAAGTCATTGACCATTGTAAATTAATAAGAAATTGTGTAATACAAAGTTGGAAGGATAATATTGGGTAATGAGAAGAATAGAATGATTGATTTAGTACAGTGTGTAAAGTATTTCTTGATAGATGATAAAGTGTGAACAGTTTTATTTTTGTAGGGTCAACTCGATTCCACTCTCCCCATTACTCACTCAGGGCCAGCCATACTGGCCCTCTTTTCTCTTTCTCAAAACACCAAACTTGTTGCCACTTGGAGGCCCCTGCAATCACTCTTCCCTCAGTCTGGAATGTTCTGCCTCTAGATCTTCCTTTTTTCATCATCTTGTGAATTAGCTCAAGTGTCAGCCTCTCAAAGAGGTCTTCCCTGACCTCCTGACCTAATGAGCCTAATTGTTCTTTATCACATTATCCTATTTTATTTTCCCATAATATTTATTGCACCCTGAGATGTCATATTTGTTTACAAGTTTATTTGTGTACTGTCTGCCTCCCTCTACTAAGATGTCAGGAGGATGGGGATTTTATTTTGCTCACTGCTGTGTTCCCAGCTCCTAAAATTATGCTTAGTTCACATATTTGTTGAATGAGTGCATTTGCTGGCTAAAATAACTATGAGGTAGTATAGGCATTTGTCTTATAATCTTTACTTCATGGAAAATAAAATAGGGCTCTTTGTGGTAATATAGCAGGTTCAAAATCAAATAATAAAAATAAAGGGTAGAGTCATGAATTGAACCCAACTCTCCTTTCTCCACTGCATGCCCCTGTTAGCTACTTCAGAAAAAGATTCCCTTGCCTTCCTTCCCCTGTGACTGTCACATTTGGATATAAGATTCCCTTGGATTAAAAACTATTTCTGTAATGACTGGGGTTGTAATTCCTCCATGCACTGCTCCATGCATCTCACTTATTCATATTCTTTTAATTCTCAGGAAGATTTCCCTGTGTCAGGTACAGATGACAGGGTGGAAAAGGGGGGAGGGGGAAGGTAGGCTGTACACCCAAAGTTTGGGTCATGGCTGTGACTCTTGTTGTATGACCTTGGGTCCATCTCATTTTCTCTCTGGCCTTGTTAAATGAGCTCAGGTATCTATAAGTAAATGATTTCTAGATGGGTGTTTCCATATGAGGTTGGTAATGCTGAGCCTGGGCATGGCATGTATATCTCTCTGTGGGTGTGTGAAGTTATTAGGAAGATATCAGAAACTAATGATACAGTTTGCTGGTTTTTTCAAGCTTGAAAATAAAGGGTTTATTGTACCTGGAGTTGATTTTATTGATTCCAAGTGCATTGCTCATTAAGTCCTTATGGAGTGAAAGATGGATTGAGTGAAGATGTTTGCTCAAACCTTCCTGCTTAGGGTATTATCACCATTTTATTTTCTTACTCACAAGGAACAAAAACTAATTTTAGCTAAACTAAGTGAAAGGAATTTTTCAGGAGGTTTCCACGGGGCTTGAGGAATCCAGGAGAGGTTAGAGAATCAGACCTGAGGATGAGGGGGAACAAAGAGAGTAAGGGAGAGCTTGCAAAGGGGAAGCAATAGTTCTTTCACTGGAAAAATGGAGTCAAGACCATCCTGTGGCTGCATCCACTTAGAAATGAAAACCTCCAACCCATATCTCTCTTCCTCAGCAACTTACACAGGGGTCAACATCCTGGTGAGGATGCCTGAGACAGTCCCAGACTAGTAAGGAAAATGAATCCATGCTAGTTATTTTACTAGAGGGGCTTCAATGTAGGGAAGCTGGACAACGTGCAGTAGTGAAAATGAACCTTGAGGTAACACAGTACCTGCAGGAAGAAGCTAGTGTGCTCTGACTGGAAAATGAAAAGTTGGTGTCATTGGACTAGAATCTTGCCGAAGAAGCATGAAGGAGCAGAGGCCCAGACCTTTGAGGGGAGGACCCTGGCCAGCTGCAGCTCTCTCTAGCGTTGGCAGAGGATCCTCATAGCGCTGAGGTGCAATCTCAGAGGATCGGGAATTGCCTGGCTGTGAAGAGGAGCCACTTGATGTTCTCCTCTCCTGCTGTCCACTTTTCCTGTTGGCAGAACCAGTCAGGAAGCCACCTGGCCAGTAAAGTATGCTCTACAGAGCCCCAGGGTATTGCAAAGCTGGGTAGACAAGGGAGTTTGGAGCTGAGTCAGTGACCTAATAACCCTCAGAGCCTGTCACTGGCAGAACTGAGGGCAAGTGCTCACTCTCTGGCTCACTGGGGCAGGGATAGGGAGCATCGACCTTCTTCTTCTGTCATTGAAAATGGGCTCCTGGAATTATTTTCCCAATACTACACCCGTGGGGAAGAAGTAATTCCACGTGAGGAAATATAGACTGTACTATATACAGAATGAATGGATGCTGGGGATGCAAAATGCCACATGTCTACTGTGGCCCCTTAGCAAGGAAAGTCTTGGTGGAGTGCTGATGAAATGTCGGTTATCATTTTCCGTTCTGTATAAATATATGGAATTGACCCTTCTTGTCCTTTTACAGCATTAAAGCTGGTTATTTATGTTAGGACACAAATTGCAGATGCCCTGTTTAGATGGGGATTATAAATCCCCTACATTGAACTTTAATTGGGGCCAAATAAAGAAAAAAGTTTGGGGTTATTTTCTTCCACGGTTTGGAGATTTATTTATTTATTTATTTATTTATTTATTTATTTATTTATTTTAAGATTTTATTTTATTTTATTTTTTTTTATTTTTTTGAGAGAGAGAATGAGATAGAGGATGAGAGGGGGGAGGGTCAGAGGGAGAAGCAGACCCCCTGCCAAGCAGGGAGCCCGATGCGGGACTCGATCCAGGGACTCCAGGATCATGACCTGAGCCGAAGGCAGTCGCTTAACCAACTGAGCCACCCAGGCGTCCCGGTTTGGAGATTTATATAGGGTACTTAGAACCTGTTTATCCTGGCACACACAGAGCTAGTGGCTTACGTGGATTTTCATGCTTGTGGCTTACGTGGATTTTCATGCTTGTGGCTTACGTGGATTTTCATGCTTGTGGCTTCAAAACACAAAGCCCTGGGCAGCTTGTTGTATGTTTTGCAAATCCTTATCACACCCAAATTACTGTTTGTGGAAAGAGGGAGGAAAACAGCCTAGAGCAGTGTCCCCCATCTCCCCCCATTTCTCTGTTTTATGCCTCAAGAGATACACACAAACATGTAATAGATCTGCGTTTGGAGGAATTCAATGCATGTAATTAGTGTACCGGCAGCTTTGAATTTCTTGAAATTAAGAACATTGATTCTTCGCTGAAATGGAAGTTACTTGCAGATACTTTATTCCTTTTAGTCTAGTTTTCCTAAAACAACTTGAGCCTCTTTTCCAAGTCAGGTTTTTCATTTATGTTTTATGCTGCTTGACTCAGAAGACTTAGATGGGCAGTTCCTTAAAATTAAAAGCTCTCATGGATTTCTTAAACGGTGGTTACAAAGAATTATTGACTGGCTAAACTAGAGCAGCCAAAAGGAAGGTCAATTGTCAGTCTTGCATATAAATTTGTTACTTGGAAAATGCTGGGGAAAAAGTTAGAATTATCAACAGTCTACTTAAAAACATACATACATAGGTATGTATGTAGGTATCAATTAAATGAAATTCTTTTCTCCTCACAAATAACTTGTCGGTATTAAAGCATTTTTATATGCATATCAACTCATACTCACATATATGTATATGCAAAATACAACTATGAGCTAAATATTATTCTGAAATTATTATTTTTTCAGGTAATAGTATAACAGAGATATTTTCCAGGTCATCACATATAGATTGCCCTTTATTTTACACGGCATGATTTTTCATAATTTAACTCCATCCCGTTGGTGGACATTAAGATAGTATTCCTAATTTTCATTACCAGAAACAATGTCACAGTGAACATCCTTGTAAGCTGCCTTTACATATTTGTGTTATAGTTCCTGTAAGACAGATATGGGATTGCTGGCCATTTGCAGAGTGATCCATTTCAGAATCCTGTCTTGCATTTACTTGTCTATTTGGTCTGCTTCAATCTGGAATAGTTCTTCAGACTGTTCTGATGGCATTGACGCTTTTGAAACTGCAGGAGACCAGTGACTTAGATTTCTTTTTGCCATATATTTTTTTTAATTTATTTTTTCTTTTTAATTTTTTTTTGTAGTTTTTAATTTTATTATGTTAGACACCATACAATACATCATTAGTTTTTGAGGTAGTGATCCATGAGCCATTGTTTTCGTATAACACCCAGTGCTCCATGCAGTACGTGCCCTCCTTAATACCCATCACCGGGCTAACCAATCCCCCCTCCCCCTTCCGCTCTAAAACCCTGTTTGTTTCTCGGGTCCATAGTCTCTCATGGTTCATCTCTCCCTCCAATTCCCCCCGCCCATTTTTCCTTCCTTCTCCTAATGTCCTCCATGTTATTCCTTATGTTCCACAAATAAGTGAAACCATATGATACTGACTTTCTCTGCTTGACTTATTTCACTTAGCATAATCTCCTCCAGTCCCATTCATGTTGAGGTAAAAGTTGGGTATTCATCTTTTTTGATGGCTGAGTAATATTCCATTGTATATATGGACCACATCTTCTTTTTTTTTAAATTTTTTTATTCTTATATTATCCCCATACATTACATCATTAGTTTTAGATGTAGTGTTCCATGATTCATTGTTTGTGCATAACACCCAGTGCTCCATGCAGAATGTGCCCTCCTCAATACCCATCACCAGGCTAACCCATCCTCCCACCCCCTCCCCTCTAGAACCCTCAGTTTGTTTTTCAGAGTCCATCGTCTCTCATGATTCGTCTACCCCTCCGATTTCCCCCCTTCATTCTTCTCCTCCTGCTACCTTCTTTTTTTTTTTTCTTAACATATATTGCATTATTTGTTTCAGAGGTACAGATCTGAGATTCAACAGTCTTGCACAATTCACAGCTCTTACCAGAGCACATACCCTCCCCAGTGTCTATCACCCAGTCACCCATCCCTCCCACCCCACCCCCCACTCCAGTAACCCTCATTTTGTTTCCTGCGATTAAGAATTCCTCATATCAGTGAGGTCAAATGATACATGTCTTTCTCTGTTTGACTTATTTCGCTCAACATAATACCCTCCAGTTCCATCCACGTTGTTGCAAATGGCAAGATCTCATTCCTTTTGATGGCTGCATACTATTCCATTGTATATATATACCACCTCTTCTTTATTTATTCATCTGTCGATGGCCATCTTGGCTCTTTCTATAGTTTGGCTATTGTGGACATTGCTGCTATAAACATCGGAGTGCACGTACCCTTTCGGATCCCTACTTTTGTATCTTTGGGGTAAATACCCAGGAGTGCAATTGCTGGATCATGTGGTAGCTCTATTTTCAACTTTTTGAGGAACCTTCATACTGTTTTCCAGAGTGGCTGCACTAGCTTGCATTCCCACCAACAGTGTAGGAGGGTTCCCCTTTCTCTGCATCCCCACCAACATCTGTCATTTCCTGACTTGTAAATTTTAGCCATTCTGACTGGTGTGAAGTGGTATCTCATTGAGGTTTTGATTTGGATTTCCCTGATGCCAAGCGATGTTGAGTACTTTTTCATGTGTCTGTTGGCCATTTGGATGTCTTCTTTGGAAAAATGTCTGTTCATGTCTTCTGCCCATTTCTTGATTGGATTCTTTGTTCTTTGGGTGTTGAGTTTGATGAGTTCTTTATAGATTTTGGATACTAGCCCTTTATCTGAAATGTCATTTGCAAATATCTTCTCCCATTCTGTCAGTTGTCTTTTGGTTTTGTTGACTGTTTCTTTGGCTGTGCAAAAGCTTTTTATCTTGATGAAGTCCCAATAGTTCATTTTTGCCCTTGCTTCCCTTGCCTTTGGTGATGTTTCTAGGAAGAAGTTGCTGCAGCTGAGGTTGAAGAGGTTGCTGCCTGTGTTCTCCTTTAGAATGTTGATGGACTCCTATCTCACATTGAGGTCTTTCAACCATTTTGAGTCCATTTTTGTGTGTGGTGTAAGGAAATGGTCCGGTTTCATTCTTCTGCATGTGGCTATCCAATTTTCCCAACACCATTTGTTGAAGAGACTGTCTTTTTTCCATTGGACATTCTTTCCTGCTTTGTCGAAGATGAGTTGACCATAGAGTTGAGGGTCCATTTCTGGGCTCTCTATTCTCTTCCACTGACCTATGTGTCTGTTTTTGTGCCAGTACCATACTGTCTTGATGATGACAGCTTTGTAATAGAGCTGGAAGTCTATAATTGTGATGCCGCCAGCTTTGCTTTTCTTCTTCAACATTCCTCTGGCTATGCGGGATCTTTTCTGGTTCCATACAAATTTTAGGATTATTTGTTCCATTTCTTTGAAAAAAGTGGTTGGTATTTTGATGGGGATTGCATTGAATGTATAGATTGCTCTAGGTAGCATTGACATCTTCACAATATTTGTTCTTCCAATCCAGGAGCATGGAACGTTTTTCCATTTCTTTGTGTCTTCCTCAATTTCTTTCATGAGTATTTTTGGACCACATCATCTTTATCCATTTATCTGTTGAAGGGCATCTCGGCTCTTTCCACAGTTTGGCTATTGCGGACATTGCTGCTATGAACATTGGGGTGCATATGGCCCTTCTTTTCACTACATCTGTGTCTTTGGGGTAAATACCCAGTAGTGCAATTCCTGGGTCATAGGATAGCTCTAATTTTAAATTTTTGAGGAACCTCCACACTTTTTTCCAAAGTGGCTGTACCAACTTGCATTCCCACCAACAGTGTAAGAGGGTTCCCCGTTCTCCACAACATCTCCAACATTTGTTGTTTCTTTCCCTGTCCATTTTGGCCATTCTAACTGGTGTAAGGTGGTATCTCAGTGTGGTTTTGATTTGGATTTCCCTGATGACTAATGATGATGAACATTTTTTCATGTGTCTGTTAGCCATTTGCATGTCTTCTTCAGAGAAGTTTCTGTTCATCTCTTCCACCCACTTTTTGACTTATTTGTTTTTTGGGTGTTGAGTTTGAGAAGTTCTTTATAGATTTTGGATACCAGCCCTTTCTCTGTAGTGTCATTTGCAAATATCTTCTCCCATTCTGTGGGTTGCCTCTTTGTTTTGTTGACTGTTTCCTTTGCTGTGCAGAAGCTTTTTAAATTGCTGAAGTCCCAATAGTTCATTTTTGCTTTTGTTTCACTAGCTTTTAGAGATGTACCTTGAAAGAAGTTGCTGTGGCCAGTGTCAAAGACGTTACTGCCTATGTTCTCCTCTAGGATTTTGATGGATTCCTGTCTCACATTGAGGTCTTTCATCCACTTTGACTTTATCTTTGTGAATGGTGTTAGAGAATGGTTGAGTTTCATTCTTCTGCATGTGGCTGTCCAATTTTCCCAGCACCATTTATTGAAGAGACTGTCTTTTTTCCATTGCGTGTTTTTTCCTGCTTTGTCAAAGATTATTTGACCATAGAGTTGAGGGTCCATATCTGGGTTCTCTATTCTGTTCCATTGGTCTGTGTGTCTGTTTTTGTGCCAGTACCATGCTGTCTTGGTGATCACTGCTTTGTAGTATAGTTTGAAATCGGGCAATGTGATGCCCCCAGCTTTGTTTTTCTTTTTCAACATCTCCTTGGCGATTCAGGGTCTTTTCTGATTCCATACAAATTTTAGGATTGTTTGTTCCAGCACTTTGAAAAATATCATTGGAATTTTGATCAGGATGGCATTGAAGGTATAGATTGCTCTGGGTAGCATAGACATTTTAACAATGTTTATTCTTCCGATCCATGAGCATGGAATATTTTTCCATCTTGTTGTGTCTTCTTCAATTTCTTTCATGGGTGTTTTGTAGTTCCTAGAGTATAGATCCTTTACCTCTTTGGTTAGGTTTATTCTGAGGTATCTTATGGTTTTTGGTGCTATTGTAAATGGAATCGTTTCTCTAATTTCTCTTTCTACAGTTGCATTATTAGTGTATAAGAAAGCAACTGATTTCTGTGCATTGATTTTGTATCCTGCCACATTACTGAATTGCTGGATGAGTTCTAGTAATTTGGGGGTGGAGTCTTTTGGATTTTCCACATAAAGTATCATGTCGTCTGCGAAAAGAGAGAGTTTGACTTCTTCCTTGCCAATTTGAATACATTTAATTTCTTTTTGTTGTCTGATTGCTGTTGCTAGGACTTCTAGTACTATGTTGAACAACAGTGGTGAGAGTGGGCACCCTTGACATGTTCCTGATCTTAAGGGAAAGGCTCTCAGCTTTTCCCCATTGAGGATGATATTCGCTGTGGGTTTTTCATAGATGGATTTTATGAGCTTGAGGAATGTTCCCTCTATCCCTATACTCTGGAGAGTTTTAATCAGGAAAGGATGTTGTATTTTGTCAAATGCTTTTTCTGCATCAATTGAGAGGACCATATGGTTCTTCTCCCTCCTCTTATTAATGTGTTCTATCACATTGATTGATTTGCAAATGTTGAACCACCCTTGCATCCCGGGGATAAATCCCACTTGGTTGTGGTCGATGATCCTTTTAATGTATTGTTGGATCCTATTAGCTAGGATTTTGTTGAGGATTTTGGAATCCATATTCATCAGGGATATCGGTCTGAAATTCTCCTTTTTGATGGGGTCTTTGCCTGGTTTGGGGATTAAGGTAATGCTGGCCTCATAGAATGAGTTTGGAAGTTTTCCTTCTGTTTCTATTTTTTTAAACAGCTTCAGGAGAATAGGTATTATTTCTTCTTTGAATGTTTGGTAGAATTCCCCAGGGAATCCATCAGGCCCTGGACTCTTGTTTTTGGGGAGGTTTTTGATCACTGCTTCAATCTCGTTAGTGGTTATTGGCCTATTCAGGTTGTCAATTTCTTCCTGATTCAGTCTTGGCAGCTTATAGGTTTCCAGGAAGGCCTCCATTTCACCCAGATTGCTCAGTTTATTGGCATATAGTTGTTGATAATAATGTCTAATAATTGTTTCTATTTCCTTGGTGTTAGTCATGATCTCTCCCCTTTCATTCATAATTTTGTTAATTTGGGTCCTTTCTCTCTTCTTTTGGATAAGTCTGGCCAGTGGTTTATCAATCTTATTAATTCTTTCAAAGAACCAACTTCTAGTTTCATTAATCTGATCTACTGTGTTTCTGGTTTCTAATTCATTGATTTCTGCTCTAATTTTAATTATTTCTCTTCTAATGCGTGGCTTAGGCATCATTTGTTGCTTTTTCTCCAGTTCTTTAAGGTGTAGGGTTAGTTGGTGAATTCGGGATTTTTCGGTTTTTTTGAGTGAGGCTTGGATGGCTATGTATTTCCCCCTTAGGACCGCCTTTGCAGTATCCCATAAGTTTTGGACCAATGTGTTTTCGTTCTCATTGATTTCCATGAATTGTTCAAGTTCTTCTTTGATTTCTTGGTTGACCCAAACATTCTTGAACAGAGTGGTCTTTAGCTTCCAAGTGTTTGAATTTCTGCCAAATGTTTTCTTGTGATTGAGTTCCAGTTTTAGAACATTGTGATCTGAGAATATGCAGGGAATAATCTCAATCTTTTGGTATCGATTGAGACCTGATTTGTGACCCAGTATATGGTCTATTCTGGAGAAAGTTCCATGTGTGCTCAAGAAGAATGAGTATTCTGTTGTTTTAGGGTGGAATGTTCTGTAAATATGTATGAGGTCCATCTGGTCCAATGTATCATTCAAAGCTCTTGTTTCCTTGTTGATTTTCTGCTTAGATGATCTGTCCATTGCTGAGAGTGGAGTATTGAGGTCTCCTACAATTAACGTATTGTTATCAATATGACTCTTTATTGTGGTTAACAGTTGGCTTATGTAGATGGCTGCTCCCATGTTGGGGGCATAGATATTTACAATTGTATATCTTCTTGTTGGATAGACCCTTTAAGAATGATTTGGTGTCCTTCTGTGTCTCTTATTACAGACTTTAGTTTAAAATCTAATTTGTCTGATATAAGAATTGCTGCCCCAGCTTTCTTTTGAGGTCCTCTGGCATGGAAGATAGATCTCCATCCCTTCACTTTCAGTCTGGATGTATCTTTAGGTTCAAAATGAGTCTCTTGTAGACAGCATATGGATGGGTCCTGTCTTTTTATCCAATCTGCAACCCTGTGCCGCTTTATGGGAGCGTTTAGGCCATTCACGTCGAGAGTGATTGTTGAAAGATACGAATTAATTGTCATCATGTTGCCTGTGAAGACGTTGTTTTTATAGATTGTCCCTGTAAATTTCTGTTGTAGATCACTCTTGGGGTCTTTCTCCTTTTATAGAACCCCCCTTAATATTTCTTGCAGGGCCGGCTTAGTGGTCACATATTCTTTCAACTTCTGCCGGTCATGGAAGCTCTGCATCTCTCCATCCATTCTAAATGAAAGCCTTGCCAGATAAAGTATTCTTGGCTGCATGTTCTTCTCATTTAGTACCCTGAATATGTCTTGCCAGGCCTTTCTGGCTTGCCAGGTCTCTGTGGATAGGTCTGATGTTATTCTGATGTTCCTCCCTCTGTACGTAAGGAATCTCTTCCCCCTGACTGCCCTTAAGATGGTTTCCTTGGTTCTAAGATTTGCAAGTTTTACTATTACATGTTGGGGTGTTGGCCTGTTTTCCTTGATCTTAGGAGGGGTCCTCTCTGCATCTAGGACTTGAATGTTTGTTTCATTCCCCAAATTAGGGAAGTTCTCAGCTATGATTTGCTCAAATACATCTTCTATCCCTCTCTCTCTCTCCACTCCCTCTGGGATTCCAGTTATTATGACATTGGAATGCCTCATGGTGTCACTTATTTCTCTGATTCTATTTTCATGGATTCTGAGTTGTTTTTCCCTGGCCTCCTCTTTTCCCTTTTTATCTATTATACTGTCTTCCAGATTGCTTATTCTCGCTTCTGTCTCAGTTACTCTAGCTGTTAGATTATCTAGATTGGATTGGATCTCATTGATAGCATTTTTAAGTTCTGCCAATTCACCTTTTATTTCTGCCCTTAGAGACTCTATGTTGCCATTAATTGATTTCTCCATTCTAGCCATTGTCTTCACAATTGCTAGCCTGAATTCCATCTCTGACATCTTGGTTATATCTGCATCCATTTGTAAATCTGCAGCATAAGTCATAATCTCTGAGTCTTTTCCGTTTTGGGGGCTCCTCCTCCTAGTCATTCTGTTGATGGGTGTTTGAGGGAATGTATAGAGTCCAAATTATTGACCAGAACCCAAGCAAGATGCACCTGTTTTCTTGGGACCTTAGGGTTGCTGGCCTCTTGTTTTCCCAGCCTGTCTTCTGTGGGAGGGGCCTGGCGCTGTTACTCAGGCAACCCTGTTTGGGCGGAGTTGCCCTGCACCCCTGTGGCGGGGGATGGGCTCAGTGGGAATCAGTCTTTGGGGCTTCTGCTCTCTGGAACCTTTCCCTGGTGGCTTTCTGCATCTCTTCCACAAGTCAGAGCAGAAGAGACCATTTCCAGCCCTCTCCCTCAGAGCAGAGAGATAGCAGTCTGTTCTTCAGTGAGTTCTCCAGGCCACACTGCCTCCGTTTCTGTCCGTGCTGCTATAAACTGCAGTATCCTGGGTTGTGCGCCCCTGCGCAGTGCTCCCAGTCCTCGCCACTAGGTAGGGGCTTGTCTCTGCCCTTTGTGCTTCTAAAACTGCCAGCCGCTCCCAGTTTGCGTGCGCGGGACTCCGCCACTTGGGGTTTCCACCTTGGGGGTTGCAGTTCACTGCCGTGACCCCGGCACACTGGGTTCCGTCTCCGAGCCTGCAGTTCACGTGTGCACAACCGTCGCTCCAGTTTCTGTCCGGGGGGGCTGTGGTTCGTGTGCGCGCGACCCCGCCGGTCTGGTTTTCCACCCCAGGGGCTGCCCTAAAGTTCTTTCCTGATGCTACCGTTCTGCGAGTCTGTGCCTGTCTGCAGCGTGCGAGGCTGTCACTCACCGGCGGTGTAGGATCCCCATGGCCAGGCACCCTCCCGCTGCAGTTTATCCTCCGATATCTGCCCGCAGAATCACAGCTCTCCGCTTCGTACCTCAAAACCAACCGCCTGCGATATTCTGTTCGTAGAGATCCAGATCTTCTTACATCTCAGGCTGGTTTTGTGGGTGCTCAGAGTGGTCTTGTAGATATCCAGCTCAATTCCGGGGACCAGTTGAAATAGGGTCCCCTACTCTGCCATCTTTCCTCCTCCCTGCCATATATATTTTTTAACATTTTATTTATTTTTTGAGAGAGAGAGAGAGCACAAGCAAGGGGCGGGGAGCACGAGTTGGGGGGAGGTGCCGAGGCAGAGGGAGAAGCAGATTCCCCACTGAGCAGGGAGCCCGACGTGGGACTCGATCCCAGGACCCTGGGATCATGACCTGAGCTGAAGGCAGACACTTAACCGACTGAGCCATCCAGGTGTCCCTTTTTTTTTTGCCATATTTTTATTTCTTATTATATTTTATTCTGAGAAATACCAAAATAGGTTATCTGGGCCATGACTTTAGGGAAGCAGTGCTCAGCCCTGCATGCACATGAGAATCATCGGAAGATGTTTAAAAAAATTACCTTTTCCAGGACTTCATTCCTAGAGTTTGAGGTAATTGTTCTTAGGTGGGCTTGTGTACCTGTATTTTTTAACATTCCCTAGGTGATTCCATTGAGCACACTGTGCTGAGAACTACTGAGTTACATATGTATAAGATCAGCTGCATAATTTGTGGGACCCAGGGCAGAATGAAAATGACAGATTCCTAGTTCAAAAATAATTAAGATTTTAAGATGACAACATCAGATTATTAAACCAAGTGTGGGGTTCTAAGCATGGCGTCCCATGTGACTGCCTGGTGTTCATGCCCATGCAGCCAGACCTTTTTATACCACATTTGGTATAAGCAAGAAAGCCATGCAAATCAAAGGTTTGAGGGAAGGATGCCATGAGAAAGGATAGCAGAAACATGAAGAAGTATCCGTGTACTCCCTTACATTGCCAGCTCTCTGACATTTAGTTGAGGCCGTATCATCAGGCCTGGATAATGGGCAATGAGTAGATAGGCTGAAGAACAAGTTTGAGTTCTCTATGCACTCTGTGAAGCCTCGGTCTGAGATCAAAGTGTCACAAGATGGTGCTCCTTGCATCAGTAAGGAGCCCTGAGTGAAGGTGGGATGCAGAACTCCCTGGCAACTCCCATCAGCTATGTACCATGAACAAGAAACAAATATTGGTTATACTAAGCCCCTGGAATTTGTTACTGTCCAGCTTATCCTGACAAGTACAGAAAGGTACGAATCAAATGCCATAGGATCTCAGAGAAGTGCGAGCTGATTTCTGGCTATCAGCGTCAGCCAAAGTTTCATGGAAGATGATACATATGAAATGGGATGGGTAAGATTTGCAAATATAGAGCTGGGAAGAGAAAAGCTGTATTAGTTAGCTACTATTACATGGAAAACCATCCCCAAACTTTGTGGCTGCCATCTGTCATTTCTGATAAGACAATGAGCTAGCCATGTGGTTCTGCTCTTGTGGGCTGGACTCAGTTAATGCACACTGGGGTCTCTTATGCGTCAGTGAACAACTGCTGGGATGGTTGGGGGCTGGCTGGTTTAGGTTGGCCCTATTCATATGTCTGGAGATTGGCTGGCTCTTGAGTGTTATTCTTTGGCTTTCCTTCAACATGATCTTTCATGCTCCAGTGGGCCCACCCAGGGTTGCATATATGGTACATAAATGGTGGCAGGATCCCAGAAGGGAGAGTGGAAGCACATAAGGCCTCTTTGGCTGTAGGCTGAAGACTGGCACAGTACCACTTGCACCCCATTCTCTTGGTCAGTGGAAAGTCACAAAGTCAGCTTAGATTGCAAGCCTGGGAAAATAGTCTCCACTTTTTGATCTCCATTTTCTGGCCTTTGGAAGGTGCTCAGTATCTGTGGAGCGAATATATAAATAGTGGACCAGATTGCCTGGACAACAGTTTTTTGGAGCCCTTGTCCCCTGACTTTTTTATACTCTCTCTGAAGGTAATCTCATCCTACACTTTCAACTGTGATCTCCAGGCCAGGTCTCTTCCCTGAAGTTTCTCCCATAAAACCAATGGACTACTCGATATCTCCATTAACTTATATGGGCAGCCTATACTTAATATGTACAAAGCTGGTCTCTTTATGTTCCTTTCTGCTAGATGTTGTTGTCCCCTAGTTTTTCCCATTTCAGTCATTAGTAGCCCTGCCGTTCCAGTTGCTCAGGTCATAAACCTTGGAGTCCTCTTGGTCTCTCTTTTTTCCTACTCCATGTTCAGTCCATCAGGACATCTCGTCCCCTCTACTTTCTGTACATGGGCAGCATACGATTACTTCTCAGCCTCTCTCCCACTGTCCCTGGGTCCATGTCATCATAATGCGTTTGCCTTGATTATTGCAACAGCCTTTCCTCTTGTGTTCTTCTGCTGGGACCTCTACGGTTAGTCATTTGACACAGTTGCCAGAGTGTTCTTTAAGATTGTAAATCATTTTATGTCACTCCCCTGATTAAGGTTTTGCAAGAGTTTTTCATGTCCCTGAAAGTAAAAGCCCAAGTCTTTACAAGGGTTTACAAAGCTCTACAGGAACTGGTCTCCTGTGAGCACTTGCCCTCATTTCCTGTGGCTCCAACCACACAGGCCTCCTCTTTGCTCCTAGAATACACCAACACACTCCTGCCTCAAGGTCTTGAGTTTTGTCCTTCCCTCTGCCAGGACTAGTATTTATCTTGATACCCGCATGCCTCACTCTCTTTATTTTCTTCAAGGGTCTACCTGGATGTCACCTTCTTCCCAATGAGAACTTTTTAGACTGTGTACTTAAATAGCACCTCCCAGAACTCTGCCTCCACTCTGTACTTTTATTTCTTCATAGTCCTTCCAAACTTTGACATGTTCCATAGTTGCCTGTTTGTTTGGTTATCATTTGATTACTCTCACTAGAAAATAAATTCTAGGCAGACTGGGACTTTCTTTGTTACTCACTCTATCTCTAGAAATCCTAGACATATATATTTTTTTATTCCTATGTTAATCCCCATACATTACATCATTAGTTTTAGATGAAGTGTTCCATGATTCATTGTTTGTGCATAACACCCAGTGCTCCATGCAGAATGTGCCCTCCTCAATACCCACCACCAGGTTAACCCATCCTCCCAACCCCGTCCCCTCTAGAACCCTCAGTTTGTTTTTCAGAGTACATCATCTCTCATGGTTCTTCTACCCCTCCGATTTCCCCTGCTTCATTCTTCCCCTCTCGCTACCTTCTTCTTTTTTTTTTTTCTTAACATATATTGCATTATTTGTTTCAGAGGTACAGATCTGAGATTCAACAGTCTTGCACAATTCACAGCGCTTACCAGAGCACATACCCTCCCCAGTGTCTATCACCCAGTCACCCCATCCCTCCCACCCCACCCCCCATTACAGCAACCCTCAGTTTGTTTCCTGAGATTAAGAATTCCTCATATCAGTGAGGTCATATGATACATGTCTTTCTCTGTTTGACTTATTTCACTCAACATAATACCCTCCAGTTCCATCCATGTCGTTGCAAATGGCAAGATCTCATTCCTTTTGATGGCTGCATAATATTCCATTGTATATATATACCACCTCTTCTTGATCCATTCATTTGTCGATGGACATCTTGGCTCTTTCCACAGTTTGGCTATTGTGGACATTGCTGCTATAAACATCAGGGTGCACGTACCCTTTCGGATCCCTACTTTTGTATCTTTGGGGTAAATACCCAGTAGTGCAATTGCTGGATCATATGGTAGCTCTATTTTCAACTTTTTGAGGAACCTACATACAGTTTTCCAGAGTGGCTGCACCAGCTTGCATTCCCACCAACAGTGTAGGAGGGTTCCCTTTCTCTGCATCCCCGCCAACATCTGTCATTTCCTGACTTGTTAATTTTAGCCATTCTGACTGGTGTGAGGTGGTATCTCATTGAGGTTTTGATTTGGATTTCCCTGATGCCGACCGATGTTGAGCACTTTTTCATGTGTCGGCCCTTTGGATGTCTTCTTTGGAAAAATCTCTGTTCATGTCTTCTGCCCATTTCTTGATTGGATACTTTGTTCTTTGGGTGTTGAGTTTGATAAGTTCTTTATAGATTTTGGATACTAGCCCTTTATCTCATATGTCATTTGCAAATATCTTCTCCCATTCTGTCGGTTGTCTTTTGGTTTTGTTGACTGTTTCCTTTGCTTTGCAAAAGCTTTTTATCTTGATGAAGTCCCAAGAGTTCATTTTTGCCCTTGCTTCCCTTGCCTTTGGCGATGTTTCTAGGAAGAAGTTGCTGCGGCTGAGGTCAAAGAGGTTGCTGCCTGTGTTCTCCTTTAGGATTTTGATGGACTCCTGTCTCACATTGAGGTCTTTCAACCATTTGGAGTCTATTTTTGTGTGAGGTGTACGGGAATGGTCCAGTTTTATTCTTCTGCATGTGGCTATCCAATTTTCCCAACACCATTTGTTGAAGAGACTGTCTTTGTTCCATTGGACATTCTTTTCTGCTTTGTCAAAGATGAGTTGACCATAGAGTTGAGGGTCTATTTCTGGGCTCTCTATTCTGTTCCATTGATCTATGTGTCTGTTTTTGTGCCAGTACCATACTGTCTTGATGATGACCGCTTTGTAATAGAGCTGGAAGTCCGGAACTGTGATGCCGCCAGCTTTGCCTTTCTTTTTCAGCATTCCTCTGGCTATTCGGGGTCTTTTCTGGTTCCATACAAATTTTAGGATTATTTGTTCCATTTCTTTGAAAAAAGTGGATGGTATTTTGATGGGGATTGCATTGAATGTGTAGATTGCTCTAAGTAGCATTGACATCTTCACAATATTTGTTCTTCCAATCCATGAGCATGGAACGTTTTTCCATTTCTTTGTGTCTTCCTCAATTTCTTTCATGAGTATTTTATAGTTTTCTGAGTACAGATCCTTTGTCTCTTTGGTTAGATTTATTCCTAGGTATCTGATGGTTTTGGGTGCAATTGTAAATGGGATCGACTCCTTAATTTCTCTTTCTTCTGTCTTGTTGTTGGTGTATAGGAATGCCACTGACTTCTGTGCATTGATTTTATATCCTGCCACTTTACTGAATTCCTGTATGAGTTCTAGCAGTTTTGGAGTGGAGTCTTTTGGGTTTTCCACATAAAGTATCATATCATCAGCAAAGAGTGAGAGTTTGACTTCTTCTTTGCCAATTTGGATGCCTTTGATTTCTTTTTGTTGTCTGATTGCTGTGGCTAGGACTTCCAATACTATGTTGAATAGCAGTGCTGATAGTGGACATCCCTGCCGCATTCCTGACCTTAGGGGGAAAGCTCTCAGTTTTTCCCCATTGAGAATGATATTTGCTGTGGGGTTTTCATAGATGGCTTTTATGATATTGAGGTATGTACCCTCTATGCCTATACTCTGAAGAGTTTTGATCAAGAAAGGATGCTGTACTTTGTCAAATGCTTTTTCTGCATCTATTGCGAGGATCATATGATTCTTGTTCTTTCTTTTGTTAATGTATTGTATCACGTTGATTGATTTGCGGATGTTGAACCAACCTTGCAGCCCAGGGATAAATCCCACTTGGTCTTGGTGAATAATCCTTTTAATGTACTGTTGGATCCTATTGGGGCTAGTATTTTGGTGAGAATTTTTGCATCCATGTTCATCAGGGATATTGGTCTGTAATTCTCCTTTTTTGATGGGGTCTTTGTCTGGTTTTGGGATCAGGGTAATGCTGGCCTCATAAAATGAGTTTGGAAGTTTTCCTTCCATTTCTATTTTTTGGAACAGTTTCAGAAGAATAGGTATTTATTCTTCTTGAAATGTTTGGTAGAATTCCCCTGGGAAGCCATCTGGCCCTGAGCTTTTGTTTTTTTGGGAGATTTTTGATGACTGCTTCAATTTCCTTAGTGGTTATAGGTCTGTTCAGGTTTTCTCTTTCTTCCTGGTTCAGTTTTGGTAGTTGATACATCTCTAGGAATGCATCCATTTCTTCCAGGTTATCTAATTTGCTGGCATAGAGTTGCTCATAATATGTTCTTATAATTGTTTGTATTTCTTTGGTGTTGGTTGTGATCTCTCCTCTTTCATTCATGATTTTGTTGATTTGGGTCATTTCTCTTCTCTTTTTGATAAGTCTGGCCAGGGGTTTATCAATCTTGTTAATTCTTTCAAAGAACCAGCTCCTAGTTTCGTTGATCTGTTCTACTGTTCTTTTAGTTTCTATTTCATTGATTTCTGCTCTGATCTTTATTATTTCTCTTCTCCTCCTTGGTTTAGGCTTTATTTGCTGTTCTTTCTCCAGTTCCTTTAGGTGTAGGGTTAGGTTGTGTACTTGAGACCTTTCTTGTTTCTTGAGAAAGGCTTGTATTGCTATATACTTTCCTCTTAGGACTGCCTTTGCTGCATCCCAAAGATTTTGAATAGTTGTGTTTTCATTTTCATTGCTTTCCATGTATTTTTTTAATTCTTCTTTAATTTCCTGGTTGACCCATTCATTCTTCAGTAGGATGCTCTTCAGCCTCCATGTATTTGAGTTCTTTCCAACTTTCCTCTTGTGATTGAGTTCTAGTTTCAAAGCATTGTGGTCTGAAAATAGGCAGGGAATGATCCCAATCTTTTGGTACCGGTTGAGACCTGATTTATGACCTAGGATGTGATCTATTCTGGAGAATGTTCCATGGGCACTAGAGAAGAATGTGTATTCCATTGCATTGGGATGGAAAGTTCTGAATATGTCTGTGAAGTCCATTTGGTCCAGTGTGTCATTTAAAGTCTTTATTTCCTTGTTGATCTTTTGCTTAGACGATCTGTCCATTTCAGTGAGGGGGGTGTTAAAGTTCCCCACTATTATTGTATTGTTGTTGATGTGTTTCTTTGCTTTTGTTATTAATTGCCTTATATAATTGGCCGCTCCCATGTTAGGGGCATAGATATTTAAAATTGTTAGATCTTCTTGTTGGACATATCCTTTAGTAGGATATAATGTCCTTCTTCATCTCTTATTACAGTCTTTGGTTTAAAATCTAATTTGTCTGATATAAGGATTGCCACCCCAGCTTTCTTTTGGTGTCCATTAGCATGGTAAATGGTTTTCCACCCCCTCACTTTCAATCTGGGGGTGTCTTTGGTTCTAAAATGAGTCTCTTGCAGACAGCATATCGATGGGTCTTGTTTTTTAATCCTGTCTGATAGCCTGTGTCTTTTGATTGGGGCATTTAGCCCATTCACATTCAGGGTAACTATTGAAAGATAGGAATGTAGTGCCATTGTATTGCCTGTAAGGTGACTGTTACTGTATATTGTCTGTGTTCCTTTCTGGTCTATGTTGCTTTTAGGCTCTCTCTTTGCTTAGAGGACCCCTTTCAAGATTTCTTGTAGGGCTGGTTTTGTGTTTGCAAATTCCTTTAGTTTTTGTTTGTCCTGGAAGCTTTTTATCTCTCCTTCAATTTTCAATGACAGCCTAGCTGGATAGAGTATTCTTGGCTGCATATTTTTCTCATTTAGTGCTCTGAATATATCCTGCCAGTCCTTTCTGGCCTGCCAGGTCTCTGTGGATAGGTCTGTTGCCAATCTAATGTTTCTACCATTGTAGGTTACATATCTCTTCTCCCGAGCTGCTTTCAGGATTTTCTCTTTGTCTATGAGACTCGTAAGTTTTATTATTAGATGTCGGGGTGTTGACCTATTTTTATTGATTTTGAGAGGGGTTCTCTGTGCTTCCTGGATTTTGATGCCTGTTTCCTTCCCCAAATTATGGAAGTTCTCTGCTATAATTTGCTCCATTATACCTTCTGCCCCTCTCTCTCTTTCTTCTTCTGGGATCCCAATTATTCTAATGTTGTTTCGTCTTATGGTATTGCTTATCTCTCAAATTCTGCCTTCGTGATCCAGTAGTTGTTTATCTCTCTTTTTCTCAGCTTCTTTATTTTCCATTATTTGGTCTTCTTTATTACTGATTCTCTCTTCTGCCTCATTTATCCTAGCAGTTAGCACCCCCATTTTTGATTGCACCTCATTAATAGCCTTTTTGATTTCTACTTGGTTAGATTTTAGCTCTTTTACTTCTCCAGAAAGGGTTTCTCTAATAACTTCCATATCTTTTTCAAGCCCAGCTAGTATCTTTAAAGTGATGATTCTGAACTCTAGATCTGACATCGTACTAATTTCCGTATTGAGTAGGTCCCTGGCAGTCGGTACTACCTCTTGTTCTTTTTGTTGAGGTGATTTTTTCCGTCTTGTCATTTGTGCAGAGGAGATTAATGAGAGAACAAAATGCTAGCAGAGTAACCACGTCCCCAGAAAATATACTCTAAACAAATCAGAAAAGACCTGAAGCAGTGGAAAAAGAAATGGAAAGAGGGGAAAAAAAGAAAAAGAAAAAAAAGAAAAAGAAAAAGATAAAGATAAAAACAAAAACAAACAAAACAACAACAACAACAACAACAAAAAACAGAATGTAATCAAATATGATCAGGCTGGTATATTGATCTGTTCTACACACTAGATTTGGGGTGTATTTTGGTCTTTTAGAAGAAAGTGCCTCCCAAAATTTTAAAGAAAGAAAAACTTATATATGTACAAAAATAAGGGGTGATATGATGAAGGGATGGAATATGACTGTAAAGATGGAAATTATAAAAAAAATTATAAAAGGAATTGATAAGAAGTTGTTTGAAAAAAGAAGAGAGGATTTAAAAAAAGAAAAAAAAAGGGAGAGAATGTGATCAGGCAGGGGAATAGAAAACACCATATACTAGAGATTTAGGGTATATTTTCATCTGTTAGAAGAAACTATCTCAAAATTTTAAAGAGAGAACAACTTATATATATAAGCCAAAAATACGGGTAACTACTATGAAGGGATAGAATATGACTCTAAAAATGAAAAATAAAAATGTTTTTTTTTAAAAAAAGGGATTGATAAGATGTTGGTTGAAAAAGGGAAAAAGAAAAATTCAAAAAAAAAAAAAGACAGTTAAAAAAAAATTAACTTTGAAAGCCTCAAGAATCATGGTAAAAAAGCCATGAATTCTATGTGCAGTAGTCCCCTAGCTCTGGAGTTCTGCCATTCTCATTGATCAGTAAACTTGGTCTTGGCTGGCTGTTCTCGCTGATCTTCTGGGGAGGGCCTGTTGCCGTGGTTTCCAAATGTCTTTGCCAGAGGCGGAATCGCCCCGCCCTTGCCCCCTCCCGGCTAAGTAATCTCGGGTTTGCTCTCCAGGGCTTTTGTTCCCTGCAAGCTTTCTGTACAGCTTTGGAGGCGAAGAGTGAAAATGGCAGTCTCCCAATCTCCGCCCCGGAGGAGCTGAGAACTTGGGGCCCCGCTCCTCAGTGAGCCCCCAGAGAAAAGCCGTCAGTCACTCCCATCTCCCCGGTCTCTGGCCACACTCCGTGCTCACCTGGCCTGTGACCGAGCGTTTCTATCTCTGGCACCCGACCCTGGGTGGAGTCTCCAAACCCAGCAGATCCCTGCGGTGCACTCCTGTGCAGCTCCTCCTGGGGGAGGAAGGGGAGTCTCCCCGGATCTGCCACTTGTTGGGTCCCTGCTGGAGGAGCAGGGGCCCGACTGTGCCGCGGATCACGGTTTATGGCCACCCCGAGCTGAGAGCCCGCGCCTGGGCTCCGCTTCTGCAGCCAGCTTCCCTGCTCCGTTACCTGGGAGCTCTGCCATACTCAGGCACCCCCGGTCTTTCTGTGACCCCGAGGGTCCTGAGACTACACTGTCCCGGAGGGTTCCACCCCCCGCTTAGCCACCAGAGTGACGTCCCTCGGTGGAGCAGACTTTTAAAAGTTCCAATTTTGTGCTCCGTGGCTCTATCACTTGCCAGAAGCGGCCGACGGAGGCCCCTCCCCCGCCGTCTATCCTCCCGAATATCGCCTCGGATTCACTTCTCTGCACGTCCTACCTTCCAGAAAGTGGTCGCTTTTCTGATGAGAGAGTTGTTGTTCTTCTTTTCTTCGATCTCCTATTGAGTTTGTAGGTGTTCAGAATGGTTTAATCCCTATCCAGCTGAATTCCTTAGAGGAGATGAAATCTAGGTCTCCTACTTCTTCGCCATCTTGCTCCGCCCCTCCCTAGACATATTTTTTTAAATCATTGTATAAATAGGGTTCGAGATTCTTACAATGGGTGGCAGATTGGATGAGAAAATCTTTAAGGTTAATGCAACAAATAGTTTATCATGCCAGTGGGAGTAGATACTGAACTGTTTTAGAAGCTCTTTTTGAGATCCACTGGCATCTAGCATTGCTGTTGTCCCCTCCAATAAGTTCTCTTCACTAGTGCCTACATCTGATGATTTTCTGTCTCCCTTCTTCTCCTAATGAACACTTTCTCCTCCTTCACATCTAAGCTCAGTGGTCAGTCACCTCATTGAATTTTCTGCCCACATTCTCCTTATATTACCTGATAGTACTATTCACTATTTCATTATAGCATTGTGGTAATTATGATAATGACAAAAAATTGTACTTTGATGGGTGTGATTGTTTTTATAGATTTTTTCCCCTCAATTAGGCTGGAAGCTCTGTGAGTCTGGTTGGTTCTGTTCATCAATTCATCAGTGTAGCCACAGAGTCTAGCACAGGGCCTGATTCCCAACAGGCACTGAATGCCTTCTGGGGACTGAATATGAGATTGAATGAGTGAACCTCTCCTATCCAGATTGTAGTGTTCTCTGATCAGTGATTCTGCATCTCCTACCCCCAGTTAATTCTAAGGGTGATATTTAAAAATGGATACCATCTTTGAAATCCTTTTTAGCCCTTGGTCTCAAAATTTTTTGGGGGGGGCTGGGAAAAAGGGTTGAATGGGGAGAAGTCTCTTAAATCTGATTAATCAAAGGACTGTGTCACAGGGACATTTTGATAATACATTATATTAGAGGTTTAAAACTCACACTCAGCCATTCAGGGTACTCTTGGTGTCCATCCCTGTAGACTGTGAGGCGGTCAAAAACCAGGACTTAGGAATTTTCTTGCAGGACAGTGTTGCACAGAAGCTTTGATCTTGACAAATTCTTCCTGGGAGGATATGTCATCTGTTAACACCCCAGGAGCAATTAGATTTATTTAACAAAAACAGAGTGGTGTTTGTAAAGTAACTTGAAAGGGTTCATGGGGTACATTAAAATTGATTTTAAAGTAAGTCAGAGCTGTTCTGTACCTAGCCCAATTATGATGGGTAGGCAAGTAAATTCAGTTACTGAGTGATGTGACTTAGGAAAAAAAAAAAAAAAAAAGCCTTAGCAGTAAGTAAACTCCTTCCTTAGAAACCTCCTGGTAGGAGATCCTACTGCAGCATCTTAGAATCCTGGAACCTTAGGTGGGAAGAAAGTGCTAAATTTACCTTCTTCCCTCCCAGTCTTCTCTTTTTGCATATTTTTTCTGTCCCATGCAGTGCAGTGGAGTAAAAGCCCTGAAGTCAACAGATCTGAGTTCAGATGCTGACTTTGCCACTTACTAGCTGTGTTCTCCTTTCAGAGCCATTGTCTCCGCACCTTCAATCACAGTAAGATTGAAGGCCATGTAGAATTTCAGGAGAATTGAACAATGGATGGAGACGGCTCAGCTTGTACCTGACATGTAGAAAATGCACCATAAATGCTAATTATTGTCCTTATTTGAAATGTTTCCTCTATATTATACCTGAGAAAGAAATGAATAACCCTGAACCTTCCTCACAGCCCTTCTAGGGGGATTTTCACCAGAAGTCGGATCCTGATCCTGCAGCTCTTTAGACATTCAATTCATGTTAGAGCGCTTGCCATTTAATACATGCTGAAAGTCGTTTTTACTCTGAGAACTCTCCACTTCTCCCTGTTGCCTGTCTTTTCCTCACCAAAATGAAAATTTAATGTCTGAAGGAAATGTCAGTTATTTCTATATTGATCTTGAGGGACAACTTATTTCTGTTTTAGAGAGCATAGATGTTTGGTCTGGACATCACTGAGAAACGTAAAGAAAGCGACACTAACCTTGTAGGCAAACCACAGGATGGCTTTAAAAATGGATTTTATTTCTCTCCTCTCATCTGCCAGCTCACCTGGTTGGGACGGAGACCTCTTTTTTTCCCAGTGGGATGTTGGGGGAAAACAATCAGCACATTGAATTCAGAGAAGGAAGAAAGGAGAAGTAGGTGAGACTTGTTTTGAGCTCTAGGTAAATTAATAATGATGGTGATGAGCAAGCTCCCATGTGCTTGAGTGTTTCTGGTCTCCAAGGGAAGGCTGGGCAGAAGCTGGAAGGCAGAGTTGGTTTTTTAGACTTTTGCTGAATTATTGTTGCAAATATTTTAGGCATAATAGGGGAATTAGCCTGTGACTTGGTATCAGAGATTGGGATTCATCATGTATTCACCCTTTCATTCATCAATTCAACAAATATGTATTGAAGACCAACTGCACACCCACTGCTTTTCTAGACCCTTGAAATTACCATAAATAATAAGACAGACAGGTTTCCTGCTTTCACAGAACAGGCAATAGGAGGGGTTGCTGTAGATTCTGAGGTGTTCTGTTCCAAAGGTATACTAGATGGTGGGACAGGTTTTCGAGAGGTGTGAAGGGCTGGCTACTTTCAGTGTGTTGGTCATGGAAGTATATCCCCTTTGGGTATGTTGAGAGCAGCCAATCAAATTTAAGCCAAGATTCTGTGGGAATCATGTTAGAAAACTTGTTCTCATAAGTAGTTGAGTTTCATGTGGCCAAAGATTTTGAATCATGGAAATTTCTTTCTCGTCCAGCTGGGGAGGAGGGAATATGAATTATACTAAGCCCCATGTTCTAAAATAAAAGGTCAGAGAGTGTAAGGACAAGTTAAAGAGGCTGAATTCTCCAGCTTAAAAATAAGGAAGTTACGTTTCCCCTTTCTTTTCTTAGAGCATTTATTTTAGAAACTTGTAATGTTGAGAAAACTTGTAACTCGAATTCTTTCTCTGACCTTTGACAGGTAAATCTTTTAAAAAGCCTCTTGGCAGTTTTACAACACAGGACAGTCTTTCTCAGGGACCTAGGAGGTACTCCTTTGAAATGTTGACATCAAGGGAGATCACAACCCGTCACCCACTTTCTATGGGGGCCTCACTTCAGTGGCCACCATTTCCAAAGGCAAAACTACCTCCTGTCATACAGATGTGAGCGGTTTATTCTTCCTTTGTATAAAGGCAATTAGCTAACACAGGCGGTCACCCCAATTACCAGGTGAATTTAGGATGAACCTTGTGACAAAAGGTGCTGTCGAGTCCTCTGACTTGGATGTAATGGCTTGTATCTGCTTGCCTGTATGAAAAGGTACGATTTCTTCCTGTTTTAGCAGTCTTTCAGTGGCTTGCCTGTGCTACACATCCCATTCAGCCTCTTCCCTCTTTGTAGAGAGGTTTTTGAGTTGGGAGAATATTTTGTTTTGAATTATACTCCCCAACAATAGCAAACATAACTCTTTTCTGGGAGTTTACAATTGGATTGCAGTCCCACATTTTAACCAGAGAGCTTTTGGGAATTGGTGGAAGTTAGACATACTATAGTTCAGGAGATTTTTTTTTTTAAGTTGTTGAGCTCTTTCTTCAAATGAAACCTTATGTGAAACCCGATGTATTATCCTGAAAGGAGTTGGTGACCAGAACAGGGACCACAGATTCTCAGCCCTCAGTGCTGCTTCCACTCTGTCCCCCTCGCCCTACATCCACTGGGAGCTGATGGGGGGAGACTGGAGAGGTTCTGCAGAGTATGGTAGGTACATAATACCACTAGCTATCTCTCTGCACCTCATGCCTTCAGCTCGGCATGTTGCTCCACTTTCATTAGGTTTCTCCCTTAAACTGGAACATATTTTTTAAAAGATTTTATTTATTTATTTGAGGGAGAGAATGAGAGAGAGAGCACATGAGAGGGGGGAGGGTCAGAGGGAGAAGCAGACTCCCTGCTGAGCAGGGAGCCCGATGCAGGACTCGATCCCGGGACTCCAGGATCATGACCTGAGCCGAAGGCAGGTGCTTAACCAACTGAGCCACCCAGGTGCCCTAAACTGGAACATTTTTGATCAGAACTACAACCTGTGTTCTCCTTGCCAGGTTTCAAATGCCTTCCATTCTGCATCACAGTTAGGCCTCACACCAACCTCGTGAAATAGATTTTTATTTTCATTCCCATTTTACAGATGAGGAAACAAGTTGAGAGCAGCAGACTGATATCCAAATGATTTTGCCCACACCTTTCTTCCTGGAATCCCTGCACTGTATCATAATTGTATGTCCATTTGTCTGTCTGTCCTACTGCATTGTGCTCCTTGAGGGCAGGGACACATTTCCTGTCCAGTTGGTCTGGCACAGTGCTGGACAGGCCCTAAATATTTATAAAATGAAAAAATGTGCATGCCCAGTGTTGTGCAGCAGGAGAAAAGGCAAAGCTGAGATGCAAATCCCTGGTTTGGTCCTAAAGTCTCTGTTTTATCCTTTTATTTTTTATTTTTTTAGAGAAAGTGAGTGTGTGTGCACAGTGAGTGGGGGAGGGGAAGAGGGAGAGAGGATCTTAAGCAGTCTCCACACCCAGCATGGAACCTGATGCAGGGCTCAATCTCATGACCCTGAAATGATGACCTGAGCCAAAAATCAAGAGTCAGACGCTTAGCTGACTGAGCCACCCAGAAGCCCCTGTTCTGTCCTTTTAAGGGACAGCTCTGCAGCTGGTGCCTGAGCTGATGGAGTTGCAGAGTATGGGAAGAGGAAAATAAGTTATCTTTCTTGCTAAAGCTGATA
This sequence comes from Mirounga leonina, assembly GCF_011800145.1. Taxonomy (NCBI): domain Eukaryota; kingdom Metazoa; phylum Chordata; class Mammalia; order Carnivora; family Phocidae; genus Mirounga; species Mirounga leonina. The sequence goes on along the minus strand of NW_023270426.1, from coordinate 28,594,806 downwards.
TATCATGCATTTCCACTGTCCTGTGTTTACTCTATTACTCAGAGTGAGTGAGTCCACCATTCACTAGTGGTAAAGGATGGTGCAGAGAAAATTACAATTACTTTATCCTGCCAGCCTTCAGAAATCACAGAAGTCCTAGGTGTCATGGCTGATGTTTAACCCCCCACAAGTCAGGGTGACTGCCATCTGCAAACGAGACAGCTGGGGACACACATTTCTCTCAGTGTTAGTGCTGTGACAGTTTAAAGGACCAACTTTGTTCTGGGAAAGATGCACTGTCATAATAAAAAGGATCTAGATCCTTCTGGTTTTCTGGGGAGCTAACATTGATTGTTCCAAAGATGTAGTCTCTTGAGGAATTTCTCTTTGGGGTGAGACAGGATATTGAGTGCAGGTTTGGGGTCTGATAGACCTGTGGTAGAATCATGGGTCCCCCACTCATCATTTGAATGATACTGGTAATGTACCCAACCTCATAGGGCTTTAGTTTTCCCTTCTGTAAAAGTGGGATGATATCACCCATGTCATAGGATAGTTGAGAGAATTAAATACAAAGGGGCCTGTGAAGGATTCAGCACATTACCTGGCACATAACAACTCTGACATGAAGCTTGTTGACTTTTGCCCACTAGTCCTGAGTGAAGATGGTCTGTGCCTGGGCAGAGGAATTGGGTGGCATTCCTGCCATGACCAAGAGCATTCTCACCACAGTTTGTTCTTCATGGGAGAGGACCAGGCCAGTGAGGAATGGGACCAGCACAGGGAGAGCCCCACGCAGGACCTCCTTCCTCACACTGGCCTCTGTGCATGGGGCAAAGGAGCACTCCAGCATTTGCCCTTTGGAAAATCACTGGCAAGGCTGCAGGTTTTTCCTTATAATCCCAAAGAGGAGGAAAGCCATTTTGGGTCCACCTTAGATGGATTTGGTCTCTAGTGACTCCTCACAGTGTTTGGACCTTTTGGGGTTTTTCCTCTCCTTCATAGCCACTTGGGACAGCTCTGCTTTCAGGGGAAAAGTTTTAAAGTAGAAAGAGCATGTGTGGGCATAGAATCCAAATTCTAGCTCTGCCTGTTAATCATGAGGTGAGTGCTGAGGAGTCTGTGTATCTCTGGACTCCAATTTCCCCTTCTGTACAATGTTAATAACAATGCTACCTCACAGTTTATAGTATCTGCATGGCCCAGGATGACCATTTTGAGTCTTCAGCTATTCACTCACATGTCCTAAAAAGGACTTACCCTCAGGAAGCCTGGATCAAACATCTGGTATGTACCCGAGCTATTGTACCTACTCCTCACATCCTGATCATCACCTTGGGCATCTGACCTTCAGTATGAACTCACTCATGTCAGACACCACACTAAGCTGTTTATATGCTTTATCTAATATAATCCTATCACAGATCCTATTATGATAGTAGGCATTATTATTATTATTAATAATAACAGGCACTGTTATTATGATTATGCAAATGAGAAACTGAGGCTTGAGAGGTTAAGCCCAAGGTCCCATAGCCATTGAGGATTGGAATAGCTTCAAAACAAGGAAGTCTACTTTGAAGCACATACTTTGCTATACTGAACATTATAGTTTAGGTTTTTTTTTTTTTTTTTCATGATTTTCCTTTGTTCTGGGTCCCATTCAAATGAAATCTGAAATGTCTACTGGCATTAATTCAGTTTTTGTCCTAAATCTAAGTGTATATATTTCAGAGACAAATTGACTCTAAATATTTATAGAAGTACCTGATCACCTTCGTAGTATGAATTCTTAGGTATCTCTGCTCAGGGCAAATTGTGGTGGCTTTTGATGAATTTACTCTGGAGACCAGGGAGCACACAGATTCTCTTGACTTTTTCCCACTCAAGGGGAGTCTGGTTTTGGTAGGGGCACTTGAGAGAAATCTTGTGCATCCTTGGGAAAGCCACTTTACCTCTCTGAGATGCTCCTTGGTTCTCATTATAATGTGGTTGTCTCAGGGTCTTTCCTTCCTTTAGGAGGGAAAGACTTGGAAAACATATCTCTTGTCTCTGTTTCAGGTGGTCCAAGGAAACAAAGCCAAACACTCTCCTTCTCACAGAGTAGGGACGAAAACCGAGCATGTATGCAAAGGAGAATGAAAAATGCCTGTTATTTTCTGCAGGCTGGAGAATGATGTATGTTCCTTGGGGTAACCTACTACCTGGGAATTAGTCATTTCACATCGTGTTCTCTCTGCTGCTTGAAGTGCCTCATTTTAAAAAATGTTAAGATTTTTTTTCCCTCTCACTTAACTGTAGGAACATTAAATGCACAACTTTATCAAAATGACATAAGATATATGTTTCTGCCAACAGCAACAGGAGAGGATTAACAATTCAAATGGTGACGGGGAAAAGTTCCCCTCGAAACATAGGAAGAAGGAAGTTTGATTGGGGATGCTGCTCTCTTCAGCCTGAAGCCTATGATTACACATTCAGAGTCCCCTAGGTACTGGTGGAAGAGAAAGTTTTAGGTTATAATGGGGAAGAGTTATATTTTATAATATTTTGTATTGTCTCCTTGAGATCAGGGCTACCTGTACACATTTGTTGACTGTACAACTGTAAACACATTTCAAAAACAATCCTCACTTATCTAAAGGCTGATTCCTGAATTTGGTCAGGACTTACACTTCTAACTATTAGCAGACCTTAACACTCTAATCCACTGAAAGGCGGGAGAACCAGCTTTGAAATGAAATAGGGAATGGGAAGTGAGTGTGAGCCTGTGGATCCCTGAGAGATGAGGGGACGGGAGAGTAAAGGGTTGTTCTGTGGGGTTAGCTGTGGTACACCCAGAAACAGGATTCCATGCATATAGATGACAAATGGTCTCCTCTACCACTTGGCCAATGAAATGAAGTGTTCATATTAGATCCAAGGAGAAATTTTTTTTCCATTTTTATCACAAGATCTTTATTTTTTTTCAAATGATAGACACATAAGCAACTTTAATAAAGTGATGCACAAATATGCCATTTCACAGGCAACACTGCATTGCTGAATTACATCCAGATACAGGAATAAGAAAACCAGTAGGGAGAGACCAATGCATGGATTAAGAGTTGAGCACAAGGAGAAATTTTTGAGAAAGAGAGTTGCTAAAGTTCTGGATGGAGGAGCAGAATTGCCTTGGTCTTACAAGGAAGAGCATAGCATTTTGTAAAATTTGCTATCATTCTAGCAGGATGAAGGAACAGATGTTTTGACTTCTCAGAGTCCTTTCTGGTTTGTGATTTATATGTATTGGTTGACTTTCCACAGCTCTCTTTTGCCTACCCTCTTCTTAACCAGGAGTGCCTTTGAAATTGTTTTTGTTGTTGTTGTTTCTTTTTCTTTTCTTTTTTTCTTTTTTTTGCAACTAACCAGTCCAATCTCATTTTCCATCACCACAGAGCATGAAAAGGTATGGTAGCTAAGGTTTTGACATGGAGGAGACTCACAGAACCCTCTCTACCTAATGACTAAGAGGGGGAGACCCCTTCAGGGTAAGAGGACAGGAATGGTGAACTTGACCCAGTACAAATGATTTGAGAGGAGGGCTGATTCTGGGTGCAGTCTGATGTTGACCACTTAGATTAGCACTTTAGTTCCCCAATATCTGGACGGGCCAATCTCCCACTTGCTCAGTGGAACACAGGTATACCATCTTTAGATTTATTACATGTTTCCTCTCTCAAGGCCTTTGCATTCACGTCTCTTTTTCCTGGAACATATTTCTGTAAGATCTTCTCCTGACTAGTCCTTTCTTGAGATTATGGCTGAGCTCAAATATCATCTCCTGAGAAAGGAGGTCCTTCATTATACTAAGTAAAAAGCCATACTCCCTTACTCACTATTCATTTATTTTCTTCTTAGTTTTCATCATTTTCTCAAATGACCTTGTTTATTTGTTTATTATTTGTTTCTTCCCACTTGAATGCAAATTCTTTGTGAACAGGAATGTTGTTCTTTGCTATCTCTCCAACACCTAGAAGAGCATCAGGTGCATAGTAGGAAAAGAGTGAGTGTATATTGCATTAAATCATAACCCAAAAGTACCATGGAGCACAACTTAAATATCACTGCTTTAGAGGACTGAATGGCTCCTTAGTTAATTTAGGAATGAGATTGTAGGGAGCAAGCATGAGAGACAAGGGAATGAAAACTTAAACAGTGGGAAGGCCACTAAAAAGGTATGTTATTGATTTGGCCACTGATAATCAATTGGTAATTGATTCTGGTAGAGTTTCTGTGGAGCTTGATGAAACGCATCTCAGAACTGCTCATCTAAAAGAGAAATGAGAATAATGATACATCAGCAGACATGAGTCATTCTTGGCTCAACAGTTGTCTAATCGGGCATTAACTCTCTTGCACTCTTAGATTGAACATGAGTAAGTGCTCAGTGGTTCCCTAACAAATGCCCAGGGCAGGAAGTGGGAGGTGGGAAGTACTGGCTGAGGTGAAGGACTGTCAGGTTACACTAGTTGAAGCTGATTGGAGCCTATATAGGACTAGTAATTGCAGCCATGGCTGGAAAAAGATGAGGAAGAGAGGATTTATGTAATGCATAGGAAGTGCCCAAAGGTCATTTCAAACTCTAGCCCCTTTGAAAAGTAATTGGTTCATTAAATTCTTTATTTCACCAGTCATCACGTTATAGTTTCATTCTTACCCAAACTAATAGATTAGGTTATGATCTATCTTTCAGGTTCATTTCCTAATACTTCTGTTCCCCACAACATCTCCATTTACTGATTCTGAGCTAATCTTAGCTGTGTTGGCTCTCTCAGAACATGGAAATCCAGTTCTCTCTTCTCTGATCATACTGGCAGTGGTGGGAATGGTTCATAACTCTGAACCCATTATTTCTGGGCATCTGTGACAGACACTGAAATGCAGGCTCATGATTTCCTAAAGTTCTTGCAAAGGTGCAGGTGGATGTTTTGTGTCCCTTTACACTCATATTTTCTCTGGGGTCCCTTTGGAGCTTTGTGGATGGCGAGTTTGCAGAAGTATTGTCAAAACAGGTATGGATTCTACATGGGGAGGAGAATAGCAAGGATGCAAGTTGCAATATATTTTGACACTGCAGTTTATTGAGTAGAGTTTTTTTTTTTTTTTCCTTTTTTCCCCCCTACCTAGATACATGATAAATGAGATAACTTCTTCCTTCTGGTCCCATGGTGGACAATATGATAACCATTCCTTGACAGCAAGCAACATGCTATTTCTTTTGGTGTGTGTTTTGTCAAAATATGTTTCCCTGGGAGATTCTCTTGAGTCTCAGATTTTTCTTTTCAGAGTATTTTTGTTGATATCCTTAATTCCATCTGAAATGTCTGAACTCACCTGGGGGCCCTAGAATTATGTGAGCTGGAAAATGGATGCTTTATGGAACTTAGAAGGCCCCAGTTGTATTTGTGGATCTGATATCCAATAACAGCCCCCGTGCACCACTCAATGACTACCATTACAGCCTCACATTTGGGATAGGTTCTGACTCATTTGTCTGAGCATGCCTTAGGATTCGTGATGTTAGGGATAGCAATGGACTGTAGTTGCATTAGCTCCCCAGTGCCCTTGGGATAACGTCCAGGTATTTTTCTATTTATAAGTCTTTTCTAACCTTTATTTGTTTATGTAGCCTTACATCTAAGTAATATCTTGCACTCTGACCTGAACTGGGCTACCTGAATTTTCTCAAGCTCCCATATTCTCTCTTCTGAGCCTTTTCTTCACCTGGAAAATTTATCTTCTTCCTCCAACACATGTTATTGATTCTCAGATCTCATTTCTTATATTATGCCTTGCTTCCATAGCTTTCATTCTCTTTGTCTCAGATAGCTTTACTTTGAGGGGGAGAGGGCAGAATCTTAACCATCTGCTTGAAAATTAGAGTCTCAGGTGAAAGAAGGCTCCAATGTTCTATCTACTATATAAATTTTAAATAATGAAAGTCTCATATTTATTCTAGTTTGAGTGTTGGAAACTTTCACTATAAAGTGACAGAGAATATTTTAGGCTTTGTAGAGTCAATATTTTTTCCATCATATGTATGTGTATATGCACATACATATATGTATGTGCATATACAATACACACATACATATGGCATACATATATTTTATATATTTATAAATATTTTATTTGTTTATATATTTATAGAGAGAATATATATTTTATTACTATATTAATTTTATAATATATTAATATATTTATATATTTATATATATTTGTTTCAGTATATTTTAGCATATAGACCCTGGGACACATTTTATCCCTAGGCTGCAGTTTGCTGACCGCTGGGACTCTGGTTACTAGTATTGTAAATAATAAAACATCAAAATTTTGCCAAGGCTCCCATGAGACTGTGATGAACACATAGCTCTGCTAAAAAGTTAAGGTTCATTTACATGAGTAATTATCTGATAATGTCTCAGTAGCTTGGCTGAGGATGTGGTTGTTTTCATGATGGTTGGAGAAATTGAGAAATTGGAAGAAAGTATGCTCAATCATATGTAAACCTTTGTAAAGTATTGCTGTTTGAACTAGATTTAAGAAGTCAACATAACATCGATCAAGTGTGGTATCTGTTCTTATCAGTTTAACATCGACCTGTAATGCTGATGGGCACCGCCTGGTCAGTATCTCTAACCAAGGTTCTCTTTTCCAGAAATGGTTTCTGCCTTTTCACTCAGACCTCCAAGAATCCACAGCAATTAAAGCAAGTAGGCAAGGGGAAGTCATTAGCAGGACAGGAGGTGGTAATAGAGGCTGATCTCACTGTAGAACTATGGCAAAGACAATGAGGTAGCCACAGAATGTCAGTACTGGATTATAACTTAGCAACTCTCTAGGTGGAGAAAATGAAGCTTGAGTTTTGAGATGCGTAGCTAGCTGAGTTAGAACTTGAGTCCAGGCTATATGATTCCCACTCTTGGGTTCTTTATACCCCCACTGTGTTGCTTCCCCTGGCTATCTTAAGTAGTTTAGACACTTATTCAATCTATTAGATGTTTGATGCATGTCTGCAAATGTCTTCTGTGCTTCACCAACAAATGCACTGCACAGAATTGTGCTTTATCCCACTACAGTCTCTCTATGGCAGGCTTATTCCAAAGCCAGACTGTTCTCTTCCCACCTGGAGGTGCTCCACTGACACTTGTCTTGGTAGGGTGGACCCTGCCAAATTGAATGTCCCCTGAGAAGAGTGACATCTGGGCTGTGGTTCTGAAATCAAAGAAGCTACAGATGGCTTCTCATAGTGCTGGCCTTTTCTCCTTGATATGTCTGCTCCTACCATATTGTGATTTAATTAATAATGTCACGCACCATAATGCACTCATTAAAGCGAGGCCAGTATCTGATTGTGTGATGGATTATACCACATTCACATTGCTCCACACATTAATCTTGCATATTGGGAATAATCAAATGACTGAAGCTGTCTTGGTGAGAAGTTTTGGTGCTTCTCCAAACAAAGCAGCAAGGTACAATGGGGAGAGAAAGAGGGGTCAGGAGATTAAAGCTAGACAAATGACAAAGTGTTTGGAGACATAGTCATACTAAGCCACTAGACAATGTGGTTCCATGTCATTAGCTCTATCACTGTGGATGACATGGTTGACAGGATATTCTTGTCAGGGGAATATTTGAATGGTGTGCTTGGAGAACATTTGTATACTTCCCTTTCAGGAACTGTGTTATTTGGTTGGTTATAAGGCCAATGAAGGCTTTTTTTTTTTTTTTTTTAAATGATAGGAAATCTATTTTTGGTATATCCTAATAAAATTGATTTTAATTACATTATGGCTCTGTTTTCAATGTCTTGTATTCTCTAAAATACTTCTGTATTATTTATTTAAATGTACCTTTATACTCCATACTTCTTCTGTGGGTACATTCTGGTTTTTTTTAGTTTTTGGTTTTTGGTTTGTTTTTGTTGTGTGTGTGTGTGTATGGAACACTTCTCCCTGCTATTAATCTGGCTAACTCCTCCTCATACTTTATGCTCCAGGTGAGATATCACATCCTTGAGGATCTTTTCTAATCTTCCAAAACAGGATTAGGTATTCTTCTTAGGTACTCTATCTTTCTCCCCATCAGAGCTCCATCACACTGTACTGGAAATGCTTCTTTACTCACCTATCCGTCTAGCCAAACTGTGGAGGCAGACACCTGGCTTGGTTTTTCATGGTGATATTCTGGCATTTGTGTAGTAGGTACTCAATAAATATAACTTGAGTACTTATATCATACAAGTTCTTCATACACTCAATTACTAGAATTATTTATTTGAGGCATTTTCAGGAGGTCGACTGTAAGTTTCTGGTTTGCTCCATTTGTGAGCATGGATCCCTTAGGTGGCAGTGCAAGCACTGCTCCTCGGCCACATCAACCTCCCCCCGGGACTACTGTGAATTTAAACTTCAGAGACTAAGTGAACAACCAACTTTCATCCCCAGTAACTGTATCCACATTTTTTTTTTCAAGTGCGGATACAATGCTGCCAAGAAAGATTTTTAGAACAACTCCCACGAGTTTTAATTTCAATTCATTTGGACTATGTGAGCTGTATACTGTATGTTATGTTAAATAGAGTTTTTACCACTTGTTTGAGTTCTTTGGAAGGAAGATGCTCCCTAAATGAGAAGTAGGCAGAAGAGCAGAATTTACATTTTAATGCATTACCTTATTCCTTTAGTAAAAACACTCTGGGGATCAGCAAACCTCAGACATTAACTGGTATTGACATTTGGGCTTTCATAAGGTACTGCAGAGCAGAGGTGTTTATTGCCTCTGTGTCAGGTGATAAGTCGTCTCATCACCACTTCTGGACATGTGGAAACAGTTAAATTACATCATCCACAAGCCCTTCTAAGATCACCTGTTTTGTATTTTCCTGTTATCTAGCACCTTGTGTGATAGCCACAAGATCTGATCAATCAGTCAACAGGTATTTACAGAAGGCAGCTGTGCCTGGATCTTTGCTACAAGCCACAGGGGAGACAGATGAAATGTGAAGTATGATTCTTAGCCATAGGGAAGTTAGAACTTAATTGGGGAGATAAAGAATTAAATAATCAGGGAGTACTACAGGACAGGGTGTGATGTAGGATATTCCTTCAGCAAGTATTTATCAACATCTATTATCTGTCAGGCACTGTACTAGAAGTTAGGGCTACAGTGGTAAATAAGAAAGATTTCTTACCTTCACGGAATTTATAAAATAGTGGAGAAAACCAGAAAATAAGTACAAATAGAAATTAAAAAGATAATTTCTGATAGTTTTCAGTGCTAAGAAGAAAATAAGACAGAATGATATGATAGATATTAATGGGAGGCGGGTGGTAGAGGATGGGAGAAGTGTTCCTTGAGATTGGGTGGTCCAGGTAGACTTGACAAAGAAGGCTATGAAAGAAGTGTTGAGTCACAAGAAGCAGCCAGCCATGCAGAGATTGGAGGGAACAGATTCCAGGCAGAGGGAATAGTAAGGACCAACCCTTAATTCAGGAATGAGATTGGCATGTTTGAAAAACAGAAAAAACCAACTGTGGCTAGGGCAGAATAAGGGAAGAGGAGCTGTATGATGGTGACTGAATGGAGGCTGTGGCCTGCTGTGGGTGGTACAGATGGCAGAGTCTGCTAGAGTTTAAGGAAATAAGACTTCATGAGAGCTGGAGCAATCATTAAAGACATTATGAAGGTGATGGAGATTACATGAGGCTTTGTAAAATGGGTCCAATTAATGGGAGAGGGAAAAAGAAAAGCACTAGTGGCAAGGGAATATCATTCTTAAATGCCTGGAGACCTGTTGGCTCCTATATTCTCTGTAATGTTTCCATATTTTCGTTTGCTACTTGCTGGACTAAGGTCCACTCCACTATTGTAGCTTTTCAGAGATCGGTTATACATTTTAATTTTTAAAATACTAAAAATGCCTATAATTTCTATTCTTATATTTAGAATAGTTAATACTAGGACATAGAATTCAAAGTGGAAGAGAAAGAGTGAAACATATTCCTTTCACCTCACCCCAAAGGCACCCAACTCCCCATCCTAGGGAAAATTAATGCTGAGTGATGCATTCTTTTTTTTAAAATTTATTAATTTTTTTTAACATATAATGTATTATTTGTTTCAGGTCTGTGATTCATCAGTCTTACACAATTCACAGTGCTCACCATAGTACATACCCTCCTCAATGTCCATCACCCAGACACCCCATCCCTCCCACCTCCCTCCACTCCAGCAACCCTCAGTTTGTTTCCTGAGATTAAGAGTCTCTTATGCTAGGGAGCCTGGGTGGCTCAGTTGTTAAGTATCTGCCTTCGGCTCAGGTCCTGATCCGAGGGTCCTGGGCTCGAGCCCCACATGGGGCTCGCTGCTTGCAGGAAGCCTGCTTCTCTCTCTCCCACTCCCCCTGCTTGTGTTCCCCTCTTGCTGTGTATCTCTCTGTTCAATAAATAAAATCTTAAAAAAAAAAAAAGTCTCTTATGGTTTGTCTCCCTCTCTGGTTTCATCTTGTTTCATTTTTCCCGCTCTCCTCCTATGATCCTCTGTCTTATTTCTCAAATTCCTCATATCAGTGAGATCATATGATACATGTCTTTCTCTTTTTGACTTATTTCACTCAACATAATACCCTCTAGTTCCATCCACATCATTGCAAATGGCAAGATTTCAGTTTTTTTGATGGCTGCATAATATTCCATTGTATATATATACCACATCTTCTTTATCCATTCATCTGTTGATGGACATCTAGGCTCCTTCCATAGTTTGGCTACAGTGGACATTGCTGCTATGAACATTGGGGTGCACATGCCCCTTTGGATCACTACATTTGTATCTTTGGGGTAAATACCAAGTAGTGCAATTGCTGGGTCGTAGGGTAGCTCTATTTTCAACTTTTTGAGGAACCTCCATACTGTTTTCCAGAGTGGCTGCACCAGCTTGCATTCCCACCAACAGCGTGAGAGGGTTCTCAGTGATGCGTTCTTATTGTAATGTTTCTCCCACCCTGTGCTTCATTTCTTGAGCCTCCCCTTCTGACTTTTATTAAATGTTTAGAACTTTATTTAACTGTGTTTTCATGGCAAGCCTCCCTAAATGTTTTTGTTGTTATTGTTGTTTTTAAAGCTTATTTGTCATTCTTAAATTTTTAATATTAGATTGTGTATAGACCACTGTCCAGATGGTTAGGAGCCACATGTAGCCAAATAATGCAGTCATAAGGAAACATCTTCAGTTTTCAAGTGCATAGGCATTCACTGGTTAAAGGCTGATGAGTATAAATTCTTTGAAAAGGAACAGTGTGAACTAGTTGCAACATCCTTGGATCAGGCGTCAGGTGATAAGAATTCTAGATGTGCCTCTCTCTTTAACTAGTGTCATTGCATTGTGTGCATCACCTAACTTCTGGTATCGCCTTTACATGGTGAGAAAGTGGTCCTTTCCAGCTTTAATGTTGTATGATTTAAGCTGAAAACCAGTTTTGCTCCATGTGTACTCTCTTCACTTTGTATGTGGAATTTAATTACCTCAAGGGAGTCATGTAGGTACATGTCCACTGGAGAGACAAAAGGCTTAATTAAGAGTTCACATAGGAATTTAAATTTTTTTTTTTTTCTGGGATGGGGGCTGGCATATATATATAAGAGCAACATTTAAGTTATATTTTTTCAGGTTTGATATAACAAATTTATCATTTTATTAGTATATTTGATAATTCACATTACCTAATTAAGTGTGATTTACAAAGTAGGTATTAAGGAAATATCTATTAATTTATCATTTGTTGTTGCTAATTCACATAAAGCAGTTTTGGGGAAGACAGTGAATTATCAAGCTGTGCCCCTGATCTATGTCCCTGGCAGGGAACTTACCACTCAAAATGAAGTAGCTTGTGGAGTTGAGTGAGACAAACCAGGCATTCACTTCTGTTTGGGCTGCTCCCAGGTAAAATAGTATTATAAAGTAACACAGAATAAGCACTTCCCTTAAATGCATTGCTCTGCTTTCAGAGATTGAAGCTCCTTTTTAAAAATGATCATATCAAGTGCTCACGTGTTATTTCAACAAGAATTAAGAATTTCCTCAGAGGCATCTGTGTAATAGAGAGAGAAAGCTCTTTTTTTTTTTTTCTGTGTCACATTCTTTTTTTTTTTATTATGTTATGTTAATCACCATATGTTACATCATTAGTTTTTGGTGTAGTGTTCCATGATTCATTGTTTGCATATAACACCCAGTGCTCCATTCATTACATGCCCTCTTTAATACCCATCACCAGGCTAACCCATCCCCCTACCCTCTCCCCTCTAGGGAGTTTGTTTCTCAGAGTCCATAGTCTCTTATGGTTTGTCTCTCCCTCTGATTTCCCCCCCTTCATTTTCCCCTTCCTATCCTCTTCTTTTTTAAACATATAATGTATTATTTGTTTCAGAGGTACAGGTCTGTGATTCAACAGTCTTACACAATTCACAGCGCTCACCATAGCACATACCCTCCCCAATGTCTATCACCCAGCCACCCCATCCCTCCCACCCCCCACCACTCCAGCAACCCTCAGTTTGTTTCCTGAGATTAAGAATTCCTCATATCAGTGAGGTCATATGATACATGTCTTTCTCTGATTGACTTATTTCACTCAGTAAAATACCCTCCAGTTCCATCCACGTCATTGCGAATGGCAAGATTTCATTCATTTTTTTTTTTTTGGCTTTTGCATTATCATTCAATTTTATTGGAGAATTATGTTCCAAAATATCACTGAATAATTGAATCACTCTCTTTTAGAAACACATGGGTGCAATTACTTTGTTTAACATATTTCAAATTTTTCATAATTTTAATTTTTTAAGTTTGTCTCTGCTCCCTTCCCCCATCTGAAATATTTTACTGTGAAATTTTGATCCCTGCTAAAAGTAGCAGACTAACTTTTAAGAACCCTTTTCTATATTAAAAAACTCAAAAATGTGAATAAAGTGGTATCCTATAAAGAAAAATATCTTGGACAAAACTATTAGTATTGCCCATATTGACCGCAACTGTTATAATTAGCATCTTTTAAATAAATAACTATTTTTACCTGTAAATATCCATAAATTAGGTAAAATACAAAAACTCCAGGAACACCTATGAAAAACTGAGTAAGTTTGTTAAATCTGCTGAGATTTATGCCAAGTACTATGATGTCATCTATTGACTTGATGTGTGGTGACATTGTGTTTTGGGAGGGACAGTGATAGAAATATATTTCCTGGAGTGGTTGAACTTGAGATCCATTGTTCTTTTGCTGCATTCAGTGCTTCTAAAATTATCTTTGTTGGTTTCCTCTCCTTTGTTCAGTGTTTCTTTTGCTTGCTGAGGCAAGTCCTGTTTCTTCTTCTTTATATATTGTTCTTCCGTCCCACACTGTTTCAATCAGTCATCTCTGAGTTAAGACTTTTTAAGTCATCTTGCAGGATACCCTTGAGATTTGACTTTATAAACCATGCTTTAAATGATCATAAGCCTAAAAGGCCCTCCTGGAAGTGGCCTCATGTCTCAGAGTCCACAGATGGGGATGTGAGGGACTTCTAGCCAGCCACAGGGCAGAAAGGGGGCGAGGAGGAGCAAATACTGCTCCCTAGAAACCATGCCAGCAGGTTTCCATTCTTTAAAAAAGGAAGTCGCCCATGCCCTCCATCCCAACCCTGAATGCTCGTTATAGATGAAAATAAACTGTGTCAAGATTCTCTGGAGAGAGGGAGGTCTTGGTCCCAAACACAGCGAAGGGCCGGGGGGACACGTCCACTTCACAGCTGGTATGTCACCTAAAAGGGTGAGCCCAGCCCGAGTGGCACCAGCCAGACAGAGCGTCTCCCCCTCCCCAGATCCATCACTGTCACCTCCTTCTCCTCTCCACCTACTCCTGCACTTTCAAGATTTCATTCCTTTTGATGGCTGCATAATATTTCATTGTATATATATATACCACATCTTCTTTATCCATTCATCTGTCGATGGACATCTTGGCTCTTTCCATAGTTTGGCTATTGTGAACATTGCTGCTATAAACATCGGGGTGCACGTCCCCCTTCAGATCCCTACATTTGTATCTTTGGGGTAAATACCCAATAGTGCAATTGCTGGGTTGTATGGTAGCTCTATTTTCAACTTTTTGAGGAAACTCCATACTGTTTTCCAGAGTGGCTGCACCAGCTTGCATTCCCACCAACAGTGTAGGAGGGTTCCCCTTTCTCTGCATCCCCACCAACATCTGTCATTTAGCTCCTGTATCTCTAGTGAGATATGTAAACTATACACATAATGCCAATAAAAGACAAAATAATAAGTACCAAGAAAGAGAGAGATGTTTGTAGAGGATCTGAACAGCCTTTATGAAGGATTCATGAAGGTGGCATTTGAATTGGGCCCTGAAGGGTACAGTATCATTTATGGTCTAAATATAAATAATTCCACTCCTAGAGAATAGTTCAATTGGATGAATTTCCATGAATGGAAATGTAAAGTGCAATAGTTCTGTGGTACTATCCGTACTTACAGGCCAAGAGTTCTTGGTAAGAGGAGAAAAGTCCATTATTTACTACCATGTGTTACAGGAATAAAAAATGTATGAGTTGCAAATATTTGATGGCTAAGAGTTCTCATCACTAAAGTGAATTGGTTTCCAACCAAGATCCTATCAGACAGGGTGGTCACTTTGCATTTTTCTTCTCCTATAGTGTTGCCCAGGCAACTAACTCCTCTGATGGAAGATTCCAAAAGCATTTTTTGCAAACACTAGTGCTTGAAGATACTCTTGAAGAAGAAGAAAGAAGAAAGAAGAAGAAAGAAGAAGAAAGAAGAAGAAAGAAGAAGAAAGAAGAAGGAAGAAGAAGAAAAAAGAAGAAGAAGAAGAAGAAGAAGAAGAAGAAGAAGAAGAAGAAGAAGAAGAAGAAGAAGAAGAAGAAGAAGAAGAAGAGGAAGAAGAGGAAGAAGAAAATGGACAAATAACTTAGGGCAATAATAAGATTATATTTCTTCATGGATGCTTAGAATGCATATTTGTCTTCTTAAAGGCTCCAAGAATTCCTGCAGGAATGGAATCTGTTTAACTTGAGTAAACCTGGAGTTTTCCAATCCAGTTTTATTAAAAGACAAGTTTTTAAATTCTGAAATACATTTATTGAGGCAAAATTTACATGCAGGGTAATACACAGACCTTAAGTGTATAATTTAATATGTTTTAAAAACATACATTTGTGTAATCACCACCCAAATCAAGATGTAAAACATTCCTATTAGCACCTCAAATTCTCTCTAACCCTGTTCCATTGGAAACTATTTTGTTTTCTTGCATCACAGATTATTTTGCCTGCTCTTACATTTTAGATAAATGGTATTAGGTAGCATGAAATGTTTGTTTCTACCTTATTTTGCTCAAATGTATGTTCTGGGGGTTCATCCATATTATTATATTTACACATCATTCACTTCAGTTGCTAGAGAAGTATTTGATTGTATGGATATACCACAGTTGGTTATTTATTTTCCTATTGATGAACATTTACATGGTCTTCAGTTTTGGATATTATGAATAAAGTAGTTAAAATTTTTTTAATTCCAGTGTAGTTAACATACAGTGTTATATTAGTTTCAGGTGTACAATATAGTGATTCATCAATTCTATATATTACTCAATTCTCATTAGGATAAGTGTACTCTTAATCCTCTTCACCTATTACACCCATCCTCCCCACCAACTTCCCTTCTGGTCCCATCTGTTCTCTATAGTTAAAAGTCTGATTTTTGTTTTTTGTTTTGTCTCTTTTTTCCCTTTTGTTTGTTTTGTTTCCCTTTTGTTTGTTTGTTTTGTTCCCCATATGAGTGAAATCATATGGTATTGGCCTTTCTCTGACTGACTGACTTTGCTTAGCCTTATACTTTCTAGATCCAGTAGTTTTGAATATTGTGGAACTCTTTTTTGTGTGTGTGAACTTAGGTTTTCACTGATCTTAGATAAATATCTTCAAAGGAAGTTGATCAGGTACATCCAATTTTACATTTTCTCTAACAATATTTCCAAGGTTCATTTGTTTTACATCTGACCCACATTTTGTATTGTCAGTCTCTTCAAGCTTATCCATTTCATTGAGTGTAAAATGAAGCATTGTTGTGGTTTTAATTTTCATTTACTTGAAAGTTAATGATCTTGAATATTTTCTCAAGTGCATACTGGCCATTTATATATTTTCCTTTATGAAGTGTGTTTTAACTTTTAAATTGGAATGTTTATCATTTTATTAATGATTTGTAGTAGTTCATTATATATTCTGGATTCACATATGTAAATTTTGCCAGTCTGTGTCCTCTGAGAAATTTTTAGGCTCTCTGTCGAGGAAATCACTCTAAGAAATCTTTACCTACCCTAAGATTACAAAGATAATTGTCACCATTACATATGATGCTTCCTATAGACATTTTATTGATGTTCTTTATCAGATTGAGTGGTTTGCCCTTTATTCATAGTTTTCTGAGAGTTTTTTTTTTTTTAAATCATGAATGGACATTAAATTTTGTCAGATATTTGTTTTATGTCTTTTGATATAATTGTATGATTTTTCTACTGTATGCTTTTTTTAGGCAATTTACATTGTTTTTTCAGGTTTTAAACTAATCTACATTTCTGGTTAAAACCAACTGGGTTAAAGTATATTATTATTATTTTTACCAATGCTAGATTTGATTTGTTAATATTTTCTTAAGAATCTTTGAGTCTTTGTTCATGATATCATGGATATTTGACAGGATTTTCTTATTTATGTCTGTTTTCATTTGGTGTCAGGCCTAGGGTGATGTCATAAAATGAATTGAAAAATGATTCCTCCTCTTCTATTTTCAGAAAGGTTTTGTACTTTTTGTAGGTACTAATACTCTCTTAAATGTTAGAATTCAACAGTGAAATGATATGGCCCTGGAATTATTTTTGTGGGAGGATTTTTCTTTTGTGATAATAAATTCAATTTCTTTAATCATTGAAAGACTATTTGTATATTCTATTTCTCCTTGACTCACATTTGGTAAGCTATGTTTTAAAAATTTGTCATTTCATACATGTTGTCACATTAACTGGCATGCAATTGTAACATTCCCATAACATCTTTAATGTCTATAGTATTGTTTTGATTTACCCCTCATACTATGTTTTCTATTTTCTTTTGATTGGTCTTATTAGATTTTTAGCATATATATTTTTTTAGATTTTATTTATTTATTTGACTGAGAGGGAGCACAAGCAGGGGGAGCTGCAGGCAAGGGATAGGGAGAATCAGGTTCACCAATGAGCAGAGAGCCTGATGTGGGGCTCAATTCCAGGACCCTGGGATCATGACCTGAGCCGAAGACAGATGCTTAACAGACTGAACCACCCATACACCTCTGATTTTTAGCATTTTTTGCTATGTTCTTTTCTATTTCATAGATTTCTCCCATTTTTTTCCTTCCTTCTACTTAATTGGGGTATAATTTGATTGCTAATTTAGCTTCCATCCTAATGCAAGTGTTTAATGATATAAATTCATCAAAACACAGCTTCATCCCTCTGATTTTGATTTTTTTTTTACATATCATTCAGTTCAAATAATTTTGATTCTCTTGTACTTTCTTCTTTGATCTATGTGATATTTAGAAGTGTGTTGTTTAGTTTCCAAATAGTTGGGGAGGGTATCTATATATCTTTTGATTATTTTTAAATAAAATTTTGTTGTAATCAAGAAACAAAGTCTATAGGGTTTCCTTATTTTTGAATATTTTTTAGACTTATAGTCTATCTTTGTTAATTTTGTTAATTTTCTGTTTGCCATTTTTGCCTATAGTCCTCTATAATATCAAATAGATAAAGGTGGCTGCTAGTATTGTTCAAAACTTCTATATCTGCTCTTTCAGCTAAAGTAAGGGGGATTAAAATCTCCAAATACAATTATAAGTTTGTCTATTTCTCTTTCTAGTTTTGTTAATTTTTGTGTTACGTATTTAGAAGCCCCATTCATTATTAAGCACATGCATATTTAGAATTGTTACACCTTTGTGATGAATATTATATTTTATGATATTATAATTATGAAATATTCCTCTTTATTTCTGAAAATACTTTTTTCTTGAATTTTGTTTTAATGGTTCCATTTCAGACTTTTTTAATTAAAAAATTTAAAGAAATATATGTGTTATTATATGTAATCTAATACTATATTATTTCTATATGTGGGCTTTTGTATATAATCCAATACTACATTATTTGTTTTGTTGGTCATATTGTTCCATTGGTTCCATCGGCCATTGGGAGCTCTTTGAGTTGATAGCAGTAGTTTTTACCAGGTATTCCTGCCTTACATCTTTGTGCATGTTGCTGGTTCTCTGCTTTGAATATCATAGTTGATGTCTAGACAGGACCTCTGAGTTGGTTCTGCTTGGAGCCAGGCCATCTCCAAATCCCAAGCCAGCACAAGTGACCTTTAATGCTATATTACTTTTTAATCATTACTATTTCAGATTTTTTTTTCTTCTTTCAAATTGAAGTATAATTAATGTACAGTGTTATATTAGTTTCAGGTATACAATAGAATAATTCAACAATTCTATACACTAAGTGTACTTTTCATCAAGATAAGTTTAATACAAAACCCCTCTGGCAATCACCAGTCAGTTCTCTGTGTTTTAGAGTCTGTTTTCTTTTCTTTTTTTTTTTTTCTTGGTTTGACTTTATTTCCGATTTCTTATGCTTATTTTCTCCTATCCTTTTGCTTTTAACCTATTGGTATATTGATAGTTAAAGTGTGGCTCTTGTAGATAATGTACAGTTTGTCTTGCTTTTTATAGAGTCTAAATTTTTGCTTTATAACTTCAGTATTTGGTCCATTTATATTTAAAGTCATTATTGGTAGGGTTGGCCTAAGTCTACTATTTTACTATTTGCTATATATTTTATTCAATTTTTAGTGTCTTTTTTGGGTTAATGGGATATTTTATTTAACTTTTTAAATTTTATTTTTTTAAGAATATTTATTTTAGAGAGAGAGAGAGAGAGCACAAGCAGGGGTGGGGGCGGGGTGGAGAGGTAGAGAGAAGGAGAGGTAGAGAATCTCAAGCAGACTCCATGTTGAGTGTGGAGCCTGATGGTAGGCTTGATCTCACAACCCTGAGAACATGACCTGAGCTGAAACCAAGAGTTGGATGCTTAACTGACTGAGCCACAAAGGAACCCCTGGGTTAATGGAATACTTTAAAGTATTTCATTTTAATTCTTCCCTGGGCTTTTAGCTTTAGCCTTACCTATTTGTAGTTTTTAGAACTGATTACATTCTTGCATACAGTGTATTTATAAATACATATAGTACTTCATGTAAAATATAAGAACCTTGAAACAATATAATTACTTTTATTCCACTCTTTTGTACTATTGTTGTCATATATTTACAACTATAAGTATTATAAACGCTACAATATAATGTTACTTTTTACTTTAAACATCAATTTTTATTTAAAGAAATTTAAAAAATAAAACTTTGTTTTTTTTCTGTTTTATCCATGTATTCATAATTTCTGGTATTCTTCATTCTTTCTTGCAGATCTGAGTTTCTATTTGGGTTGATTTCCTTTCAAAAGGAAGAGCATTACACAGGATTTTTTTTTCCTTGCCATTTGTTTATATACTTGAGAGAGAGAGAGAGGAGAGGGGCAGAGGAAGAAAATGTCAAGTGGACCCACCAATGAACATGGAGCCTAACACAGGGCTCAATCTCATAACCCTGAGTTGGATGCTTAACTGAGCCACACAGGTGCCCCTATATAGCATTTTCTTAGTACAGTTCTGCTGGTAATACATTCTCTCAGTTTTTGTATATCTGAAAATGTCTTCGTCTTATATTTATTTTTGAAATAAATTTTTCTAAAACTAGATTCGAGGTTGATGTTTATATAATATTCATAAATGTACTTTTAAGATTATTTCCTTGTTTTCTGGCCTCCTTGTTACTGATAAAAATTAAGTGTAATGTTTATAGTTCTGTATGTAAAGTATCGTTATTCTCTGTATTCTCTTGAGTTTTTTTTTATATTTTTCAGAAATTTGTGAAGTATTTATCCTTTTCTGAGCTTTTTAGAATTTCTAAATTGATATTTTTTACCAAGCTTAGGTACTTCCTGCCATTCATTAATTTTTTCAGTCTTATGTACACTTTTATCTTGTTCTGAGACTTCAATTATATTTACATTGGACTGCATGACATTATTTATACAAGTCATGAGTCTATGCATTTTTTTCAGTCTTTTACTATATTCAGCTTGGATACTTTTTATCTATCTGTCTTCAAGTTAACCAATGCTTCCTTCTGTCATCTTCAATTTGTTTATAATCCATTTAGTGACTTTTTTATTTCTAATACTGTATTGTTAAGTTTTATGATTTCTATTTGGTTCTTTCTTTAAAGTTTCCAGTTCTCTCCTCTGATTCCCCATTCATTCCTTGATTTTAATTGTACCACCCCCTTTAACATTATTTAATGTATTTAAAGGATTTTTTGCTAAATCCAGCAACACATCATCTCAGGGTCTGTTTTTATGGACTTTTCTCTTGACTATGCATCCCAATTTCTGGTTTTCACCATCTAGTTATTTTAATGGACAGTGTGGGTGATATTATATAGAGACACTATATTCTCTTTCAGTCCCCTGCACAGTGTTATTCATCTTAGTAGACTGATAATCTTGAACTTGTAGTGTCTTGATTTTACTCTTATGGCGTATCTATTTCATTTTGTAAGGAAAATCTTAGTTCTGAATCATTGTACTTACTTGTGAGGCATGGCCCTTTTGAAGTTTCAAGGGAAAGCTCTGGATTTTCAAATACCAAGTTTCTCTAATTTCCTGTGACCCTATTTTGTTTCCCCTGTAGTAGAAAGGAACTAAAGTATCTCCTAGACCTTTTCAAGCTTCTAACTGTTGCCTTCCACTAGCTTATAGTGTCTACCACACAGGTATAGCACAGGCATAAGCCAAAGCTGAGAGAAAAGTTTGCATATATACTTTATGGCTTGCCACTCTCTGGCACTCTTCTTTCTAGGATTTTCTACCTCGTTTTTTAGCTTCTCTGTCCTGAACTTTTTTTCTTTAACACTTCAGAAAGACTGTGTCTTTCTGCTTAAAATTCACATGTCTTGATGGAATATGGCCTTTGTTGAAGAGATGTATAATAACAGATCTGATCCAGGCTTTCACGGATCAAATCCATTTCAGTTTTGCCTGATTTTGATAATTCTCTAGGGTCTTTAAATTATTGTTACTGTGTTTTAAAAATAATTTGTTCAGAGTTTTAGTCGTTAACTGTGAAAGGGTTAGTTGTGTGCAAAGTCAAGTCAACTATGGTGTTGAGAGTTGTGAGTTTCTAAGTCAATAGTTAGGTGTGATGTCATTTACAGTGATAAGGAATGCAGGAGGAAGACTTGGTTAAAGGCAGTGGTTTGGTTTGAACATGATGAATTTGAAGTGCCTTGAAGACACCAATTGAAGACATTAAACTGGAAATAGGATGTGCAGTTTTGCAGCTAGAAGTAGGTGCATTAGCCATTCTTCATCCTTGTTCTTTGACCAACCAGCAGTTAGGTGACTTTACATCCCCCCAAACTGACTCTTATTCTAACATATTTGATCAATTAATATTTATTAAGTGCTATGTGTATTTTAGGCATTATACTGGTTGTTGAGGATATGGCTTTGGGCAAGGCAAATAGTTAGTGCTCTCAAGGAATTCAGATTCCAGGGAGAGAAGTCCAAGATGGCAGAGGAGTAGGAGACCTTAGTTTCATCTGGTCCCAGGAGTTCAGCTAGCTAGCTATCAAATCATTCTGAACACCTGTGAACTCAATTGGAGATTTAAGAAAAGAATAACCGCAACTCTACAAATAGAAAAATGACCACTTTCTTTAAGGTAGGAGGTGTGGAGAAGTGAATCTGAGGTGATATATGGGAAGATAAATCATGGGGGGAGGGAGCCTCTGTAAGCTGGCTACTGGGAAGTGATAGCAGCAGAATGCAAAATCAGAACTTTTAGAAGTCTGCTCTGATGAGGAACCTCCTGGCCTGAAAGGTGCTCAGGTGGCTAAGTGGGATAGAACCCTAGGTTGGACAGTGTGGTCTCAGGATCTTCGGGGTCACAGGAAGACTGGGGTGCCTGAGTGCAGCAGAGTTCCCAGGGATCAGATTGGGGAAGCTGGCTGCAATCATCAAGCCCATGAGTGGGCTCTCACCTCAGGGTTGCCATAAACTGTGAATCACAGAATAGTTGGGTGACTGTTCTCTGAGCAGGGGCCCAACAAATGGCAGAACCAGCAAGACCCTCCTCTCTCCCATGGGAGGAGAGGTGTGAGTGGGAGCTACAGGAGTGTGCAGAGTTTGGTGACTTGAAATGGGTTTGTGTGCCTGAGATAGAAATGCTCTGTCACAGGCTGGGTGAACATGGAGTGAGGATGGAGACCAGAGAGACAGGAATGATTGACTGCTTTTCTTTGAGGGCACACTGAGGAATGGGGCCCTGAGGTCTTGGCTCTGGAGCCAGAGATTGGGAGCCTGCCATTTTCATTCTCATCCTCTAAGGCTGCATGGAAAGCCTTCAGGGAAAAAAAGCCACATACAGCAAACTGGAGCAGATTATTTAGCCTGGCCCCTTCACAGGGGCAGTGTAATTCTTCATTCCCTGCATTTTTTTGGACCAAAATGCTTTGAAACTGGAACTCAATCACAAGAGAAAATTTGTAAAGAACTCAAATACATGGGGCTAAAGAGCATCCTACCAAAGAATGAATGGGTCAACCAGGAAATTAAAGAATTTTTAAAAATCATGGAAACAAATTAAAATGAAAACACAACTCTTTAAAATCCTCAGAATGCAGCAAAGGTGGTCCTGAGAGGGAGGTATATAGCACTACAAGCCTTAATCAAGAAATAAGAAAGGTCTCTTGGGGCGCCTGGGTGGCTCATTCGTTAAGCATCTGCCTTCGGCTCAGGTCATGATCCCAGGGTCCTGGGATCAAGCCCCGCATCAGGCTCCCTGCTCCGTGGGAAGCCTGCTTCTTCCTCTCCCACTCCCCCTGCTTATGCTCCCCCTCCTGCTGTGTGTCTCTCTGTCAAATAAATAAATAAATAAATAAATAAATAAATAAATAAATAAATAAAATCTTAAAAAAAAAAAAAAAAGAAAGGTCTCAAATACACAACCTAACCCTACACCTAAAGGAGCTGGAGAAAGAACAGCAAATAAAGCCTAAACCCAGCAGGAGAAGAGAATTAATAAAGATTAGAGCAGAAATCAATGAAATAGAAACCAAAAGAACAGTAGAACTGATCAACGAAACTAGGAGCTGGTTCTTTGAAAGCATTAATAAGTTGATAAACCTCTGGCCAGACTTATCAAAAAGAAAAGAGAAAGGACCCAAATAAATAAAATCATGAATGAAGGAGAAGAGATCACAACCAACACAGAAAAAATACAATTATAAGAACATATTATGAGCAACCATATGCCAGCAAATTAGACAACCTGGAAGAAATGGATGTATTCCTAGAGATGTATAAACTACCAAAACTTAAATAGGAAGGAATAGAAAAAATGAACAGACCCATAACGAGCAAGGAAATTAAAGCAGTAATCAACAATCTCCCAACAAAAAAGAGACCAGGGCCAGAGGCTTCCCAGGGGAATTCTACCAAACATTTAAAGAAAAATAATACCTATTCTTCTGAAACTGTTTCAAAAAAACAGAAATGGAAGGAAAACTTCCAAACTCTTTGTATGAGGCCAGCATTACCTGGATCCAAAAATCAGACAAAGACCCTACCCAAAAGAATTATAGACCAATATCCCTGATGGATGGGTGTTGGATGCATGTAAAAATTCTCATCAAAATACTAGCCAATAGTATCCAACAGTACATTAAAAGGATCATTCACCACGACCAAGTGGGATTTATCCCTGGGCTGCAAGGGTGCTTCAACACCCACAAATCAATCAATGTGATACACTACATTAATAAAAGAAAGGACAAGAACCTTATGATCCTTCCAGTAGATACAGAAAAAACATTTGACAAAGTACAGCATATTTTCTTGACTACAATTCTTCACAGTTTAGGGATAGAGGGAAAATATCTCAATATCATAAAAGCCATCTACAAAAAGCCAACAGTCAATATTATTCTCAATGGGGAAAAACTGAGAGCTTTTCCCCTAAGGTCATGAACACAGCAGAGATATCCACTATCACCACTGCTGTTCAACATAGTACTAGAAGTCCTAGCCTCAGCAATCAGACAACAAAAAGAAATCAAAAGCACCTGAATTGGCAAAGAAGTCATCAAACTCTGACTCTGCAGATGACATGATACTCTGTGGAAAACCCAAAAGATTCCACCCCAAAATTGCTAGAACTCATGCAGGAATTCAGCAATGTGGCATGATATAAAATCAATGTACAGAAATCAGTTGCATTTCTGTACACCAATAACAAGACAGACGAAAGAGAAATTAAAGAGTCAATTCCATTTACAATTGCACCCCAAACTATAAGATACCTAGGAATAAATCTAACCAAAGAGACAAAGGATCTGTACTCAGAAAACTATAAAATACTCATGAAACAAATTGAAGAAGACACAAAGAAATGGAAAAATGTTCCATACTCATGGATTGGAAGAACAAATATTGTTAAAATGTCTATGTTACCCAGAGCAATCTACACATTCAATGCAATCCCTATCAAAATACCATCAACTTTTTTCACAGAGCTGGAACAAATAATCCTAAAATTTATATGTAACCAGAAAAGATCCCAAATAGCCAGAGGAATGTTGAAAAGAAAATGAAAGCTGGTCGCATCATAATTTCAGACTTCAAGCTCTACTACAAAGCTGTCATCATCAAGACAGTGTGGTACTGGCACAAAAACAGACACATAGGTCAGTGGAAGAGAATAGAGAGCCCAGAAATGGACACTCATGGGTCATGGTCAACTAATCTTTGACAAAGCAGGAAAAAATATCCAGTGGAAAAAAGACAGTCTCTTCAACAAATGATGTTGGGAAAATTGGACAGCCACATGCAGAAGAATGAAACTAGACCATTTCCTTACACCATACACAAAAATAGACTCAAAATGGATGAAGGACCTAAATGTGAGACAGGAATCCATCAAAATCCTTGAGGAGAACACAGGCAGCAACCTCTTTGACCTTGGCCGCAGCAACTTCTTGCTAGACATGTCTCCAAAGGCAAAGGATCCAAAGGCAAAAATGAACTATTGGGACTTCACCAAGATAAAAAGCTTTTGCACAGCAAAGGAAACAGTTGATGAAACAAAAAGACAACCGACAGAATGGGAGAAGATATTTGCAAATGACATATCAGATAAAGGTCTAGAATCCAAAATCTATAAAGAACTTATCAAACTCAACACCCAAAGAACAAATAATCCAACCAAGAAATGGACAGAAGGCATGAACAGACATTTCTCCAAAGAAGAAACATAAATGGCCGACACATGAAAAAATGCTCAACATCACTTGGCATCAGGGAAATACAAATCAAGATCACAATGAAATACCACCTCACACCAGTCAGAATGGCTAAAATTAACAAGTCAGGAAAGAACAGATATTGGCGAGGATGCGGAGAAAGGGGAACCCTCCTACACTGTTGGTGGGAATGCAAGCTGGTGCAGCCACTCTGGAAAACAGTATGGAGGTTCCTCAAAAAGTTGAAAATAGAGCTACCATATGATCCAGCAATTGCACTACTGGGTATTTACCCCAAAGATACAAAAGTAGGGATCCAAAAGGGTACGTGCACCCTGATGTTTATAGCAGCAATGTTCACAATAGCCAAACTATGGGAAGAGTCCAGATGTCCATCCACAGATGGATAAAGAAAATGTGGAATATATATACAATGGAATACTACTCAGCCATCAAAAAAATTGAAATCTTGCCATTTGCAATGACGTGGATGAAACTAAAGGGTTTTATGCTAAGTGAAATAAATCTATCAGGGAAAGGCAATTATAGGATCTCACTGATATGTGGAATTTAAGAAACAAAACAGGATCATGGGGGAAGAGAGGAAAAAAATGAAACAAGACAAAACCAGAGAGGGAGACAAACCATAAGAGACTTTTAATCATGTGAACTAAACTGAGGGTTGCTGGAGGGGAGGGATGTGGGGGGATGGGGTAACTGGGTGATAGACATTAAGGAGGGCACATGATGTAATGAGCATTGGGTATTATATAAGACTGATGAATCTCTGACCTCTACCTCTGAAACCAATAATACATTATATGTTAATTAATTGAATTTAAACTTAAAAAATGGAAAAAACATATAAATTTAAAAGGGAATTCAGGTTCCAATTGGGGGAGACTAGCAAAAAATATGTAAACAAATTACTGAATAATACAATTAATTCTTTGAAGAGAGTGAAACTAGGGAATATATATTGGGTTGGAAGGATGTACAATTTTGTATAGAGTGGTCAAGGAAAACTTTTCTGAGGAGTTGACATTTCATCACTGACCTAGATAATGTGAGAAAAGAGTCATATGAAGATTTTTGAGCAAGAAATTTCCAGATAGAGGAAACATTTGGAGAAAGATCTTGAAGTAGAAAAGCACTAATATTATCTTGTGTGGCTGGATTTGAGTGGATGAGGGACTGCTGATAGCTTTCTGGAAAAAATGTTCTAATAAGACTAGCTTGCCAGGTGATGGCTTTTGTTAGCCTTTTGCTTCCTTGTGTACACTCCAGCCTGCTAAATCAAAAAAGTATTTCAGTAGAGTTAGGAGCATTAGGAATGTCATTTTTTTGAGCATTTCATTGAGACTATTAAATTCGATCAATGAAACATCTATGGATATATCTCATTCTGAGTCATCCATGAGTCCTCATTTGTTGGAAGAAAGAGGAGACAAGATTGGTAACTGAGCATGGTGTGCTGATTTATGGGGCACAGAAATAGGCTGAGGTTTGTGAGAATGTAGACACAACAGGAATAGTCAGGGTACATCAGCAGCCTAAGAACTGTGTGGAACAAGATGATGAAACAAATTTTAATGTATTATTATTATTATTATTATTATTATTATTATTATTATTATTATTATTATTATTATTTTGGTCCTGGTATGTTACTTGACATAGTTTAAAGAAGGAATCCTATTGTCCAGAACTGTCAAATCCTCTCAACAATGCTTAGTCACAAGTGAACTTCCCTGTTACCTTCCAGACTCTCACTTAGTTCATTTTCCCGGGGCGGAGGGTGGGTGGGGGGGGTTGACAAATCACATGTTTGTCAACTGAGCAATACTCCAAATTCTTGTTATTTTTTTCCCTTCACTCATATTTTCCCAAGTGTCAGAATTTTCCGTGGGAAACAATTGGACCTATTCTGAAGGCATAAATGTGCATGCAAATCAGAATTGGAGACACAAATATAGAGCTATTAGTGTCTTAGGGTACCTGTTCTGATTATTTATGCTCAGGTTACTCCTTGGAAACAAGAATGAACTCTGAGAGAATTTGTGGATGGAAAACATCACAAAAACCTCTTCTAATAATTGTGAAACATATATCCTCTCACAATTTCATTAAAATCCTTTTCTCCTACTCTGTCCTCAACATATCCACATAAGTTGATTTAGGTAAAGTCTGCACAAGTAAATTCAAGTAGAGAGGTGAGATAAATCATACGCATATTTTAGAAATAGAAAAAGTACTATTTAGGAAAGGAAAAAAAAACCTACCCATTTTGGCCTGGGTATCTAGAGGGCCTTTTTTATATATACCACTTGTACTTATCAGGGAGCCACTTACTTATTCTACTTTGTCAGACTAATTTTTTTTTTTTATGTCTTAACTGTTTTTGGGATTTAGTACACCCAGTCAGATTTCCCAGGCCCAGTGGATTTTCATTGATCCCAGAAAATTCACCATAGCAAGGTTTTGAAAGATCATCCTATCCTACAGTTCCATTTAGATCCAAATACTGAAACCTTTGATCAAGGCCACTCCATATGACAGTGGTAGAGAGAGGCCAGGCATTTCCAGCCAGTGCTTTGTCCCCCATCCCAGAATAACTCCATCTGTCTTTATGGTCTCATTTGGATTTGGTTATTCGGATACATTCTTGCTGCTGCATGCTAAGCCCAAGCACAGCAAGCACACAGGTTCTTAATCTCAAATAGGTTAAAGGCCCCCTTCAGGGATTTTTCTCTATATACCCACATGTGAATCTATGGACAGTTTGATCTATGTGTAAGTCACTATTATGTGTAAATGCTTCAGCTTAGTTTTCTCCAGAGAGATAGCAAGAATCCAAGAGTAAAAATCTTTTAAGATTATGCTGTGTAGTCCAACAATTTTCTGTTTCCTTCCTATATTTATTTACCACTGACAGGTCATAGATTAATATTTGCTTTTGGGAATTTTAAGAACTGACTTTTTAGAAGACTTTCAGTTTGGTGGGTTGTAGTCAGGTGGTTAGGGTATACAGAGGATCAGAAACAGGCAGAGCTTTTGCCACATGGCAATTGATATCTATGAAATACATAATTTGGTGACATCCAAGTGTTGTCTGTAAATGCCATAAAATTTCAGTTTTAGGCAAATAACTAAAAGGCTTAACTCTGCTCTCCAGGAAGTATTCCTCTCCTCTATCTGCAGTCTTTCTGGAGAAATAGACTGGTCAACTAATGTACTGTTAACGCCTTTCATTTCATTCCTTCAACATTCAGCAAATATTTATTTAATACTGCTGAGTATTTGACACTATTATAGAAGCCAAAGACCCAGCCGTAGATAACACAAATTCCCTGTCCTCAGGAAGCTGGCATTCTGGTCAGGAAGCAGGAGAGTAAAACAAGAAAAATATTACAAAGGATTCAAAGGCAAAATAATTAGACAAATACATAACTTCTTTTAGTATGGATCTTGGCATGGATTGTTTAGAGCTTGGCAAACTATCCATTTACTAGAAATTGGAATCCAGTAGCTGTAATGCATCCCCCAGATACCAAAAATCTCATCAAATCATCCCCAGAATCCAGAAACTTAAAGGGCTATGGAAAGAGAGAGCATTTCAATTGGGGTATTGACAGAATACTTCTCTTTACATTTATTTCAAGCCAAATAATTTTCCTTCCAGTTTTGTTTACATTTGGTACTTGCATCAAGCTCTTATTTTCTTCTGATAACCCATTAACTTAAAAGTAGCTCTTATGAAGCAATAGTGACTTTTCCATTATTGAGTATCTGTTTCAAAGTCATTTAATCTTCCAAGCAGAATTTGTTGTGTGAAGTTTTCTGCAGCCAAGAATAATTTATTTGCAAATGTAGCAATACCATACAATCAGCCAAACAAGATTGAGTTTTTTTTTTCTCCAAATAATATTCTACTGAAAGTTTAAATGTTTCTAGTCAATGTTTCATTAGAATTTGAATAGGTATGTGCAGCTACTCAAAATGTTCTCTGATAGTGAAATATTGTTTGGGTAACAGCATCCTGTAAACATAAAACCTCCTTTGAGTATACCAACACATTCCAATGTTCTACTCAAGACAAATATTATTTGGAAGGTAACACTGCTTAAATGAAAGAATATGATTCAGCTTATGATTATAGTACTTTGTACTAAAGACTAATTAATTTGAAAATGTAGGTATAAAGAAAAAGATACATCCTTGTATAATTAAAAATATTAAATTATTAAAAATTATTAAAAATTCTCTTCACTCTGCTTTAGCAGTGTTACTCAAAAAAAGCTGTACAAAATATTAAAAGTTGAAGGAAAATTTTTAAATGACCCATAAGGTCATAGGCTCTGTCATTACACTCACACAATTAGCATAAATGAAACTTAAAAGTTTACCTATGAATGTGTCATAACACTTAGGTAGTTTGCCTGTTTTGCATGGCTAGTCCCTCAGTAGCTGTTATGAGATTGATTTTACTTGCTATCAAATATAGAGAAGCTGTCACAATAAGCTTGTAACAAGTCAAAAACTGGAGGCAACAGTTGCCCTAATTTGGATGCTAATACAGTTGACCCTTGAACAAATGGGGGTTAGGAACAGCGGTTAGGGGCACTGATAACCCACACAGTCAAAAATCCACATGTAACTTTTGACTTCCCCCAAACTTAACTAGTAATAGCCTACAGTTAACCAAAAGCCTTACTGATAACATGCATTTATTGAGAAACAAATCCACATGTAAGTGGACCCATGCATTTAAAAACCATGTTGTTCAAGGGTCAAATGTACATTTATTTTGGGGACCTTGAGTTATTCAGTCTCTAGAACTTTGATCCATCTCATGAGTATTAACAATGACAACCAGTTATCAGTGTCAACCAGGTAATATATTCCATGTTCTTTCTTATGGTGGTAATATGTTTGTGCTGAACTAACCACATCCCTTTCTCTGGTTCTTCTTGAGTTCATTATGTGTGGCTACAATCAATAATGCAGGAATTATTTATTTGAAGAACTAACTGATCTCTTTGATGGAGG
The DNA here is from genome assembly GCF_011800145.1 of Mirounga leonina. Lineage (NCBI taxonomy): Eukaryota > Metazoa > Chordata > Mammalia > Carnivora > Phocidae > Mirounga > Mirounga leonina. The sequence goes on along the minus strand of NW_023270426.1, from coordinate 28,564,204 downwards.
GAAAAAAACAGATCCACATCTATGAATGTTACAAATGAAGGCCTAAAGATTTAAATTAAGAGGGGGAGAGTTTGAAGAAGAGTGACACTTGGTATGATATTGAAACATAAACAAATTTATCATGATCTATTTCAGGTGGATGCTGACTTCCAGACATCAAGTCCATGTCTTAAACAGTCTGTTCCTTTCACGATAGTCAAGAAAAGCACATAAATGAGAGTATCTTTCAAAGATTTTTGCCCAGGATTTATCACTGATACATCATGAGAACAAGCATGATTATGTCTATTTTCATGGTTTTCTTGGTGTCACAAAAGTATTTAGTAAGCCTACATTCACCATATGACTCTCATTTTTTCCCCTTAGTCCTAGATCCTTGACCTACAGCAGTTAGGATATCCTTTGGCAGAATATGTTCTATTAATCATTTATCCAACCACTTCAAAAATATTATTTCTTTCTTTTTTTGTTATATGTATATTTTTTACTAGAATATTATGTAAACCTTTATTTTTTAAAATTTATGTTTCTTATGTTAGTCACCACACGGTACATCATTAGTTTTTGATGTAGGGTTTCATGATTCATTGTTTGCGTTTAACACCCAGTACTCCATGCAATATATGCCCTCCTTAATACCCATCACCAGGATAACCCATCCCCCCACCCCCCTCCCCTCTAAAACCCTCAGTTTGTTTCTCGGAGTCCATAGTCTCTCATGGTTCATCTCACTCTCTGATTCCCGTCCCCCTTCATTTATCCCTTCCTTCTCCTAATGTCCTCCGTGCTATTCCTTATCTTCCACAAATAAGTGAAACCATGTGATAATTGACTTTCTCTGCTTGACTTATCTCACTTAGCATAATCTTCTCCAGTTCCATCCATGTTGATGCAAAAGTTGGGTGTTCATCCTTTCTGATGGCTGAGTAATATTCCATTGTATATATAGACCACATCTTCTTTATCCATTCGTCTGTTGAAGGGCATCTCGGCTCTTTCCACAGTTTGGCTATTGTGGACATTGCTGCTATGAACATATTAATATGAGGTTCTGAGCCATGCTTTGAGGACACAAAAATGAGCAATCAGAAACTTGCTTTTAGGGAATCAGGACATAAAGATAAAGTGAATCATGACAGCAATGTCATGAAGTTGTGATAGTGGTATGAATGTGGCTTGTTGGAAATATATAGTAGAAAGTGCTTACCTATACCTGAAGATATCAGAGAAGGTGTCCCTTCTCTATGTGAGCTGAAACTTGAAGGATAGATAGAACCCTGAAGATGATCAAATCTCCCAGTGTTTCCTTTCCCATCCTCCATTTTTTTTCTTATGAAAAGCTTCAAATATTTAACACACCAACACATTATCATGCCTAGAAGATAATTCCCAGCTTGGCTTTCCTTCCTTTCTTCATTTAACATATATTTATTAGGCATTTAAGGTATTCCCAGCACTATACTAGGCATGGAGAACAGTAGTGAATGAGACAGACATGGACCCATTCTTGTGGAATGTATGTTCCAGAAAGGAAACTGACCATAAATATGTTATAACCTAAGTGCCTATTTAGTCCTGATTGTGTTGAGCATGATGCATGAGGGTTACAAAGTGTTCTGAATCCATGTAATAGGGGACCTGGGATAATCTAGGGGGGGTGTGTGGCCAAAGAAATCCCCTGGAAAGCTCAATTTTCAGTTGAAATCTGAAGCATGATTTAGAATTTTTTAGCCACAAAGTGGGGAGGAAGGTGAATGGGAGGTTGCTTTCCTGACAAGAAGGCAGCTTAAGGGAAGTCTTCAGAAACAGATTGAAGGCCAGCCATTGTAAGCCAGAAGTCAGAAAAGATGTAAAAGAGTGATTGAAGAAGGACCCATAGCAGGGCCAGTATTATGAGGAGCCTTGTGGGTCATTTCATTCACTTCACTTCACTTCACATAATCTCTACACCCAACGTGGGGCTTGAACTCAGGATCCCAGTATCAAGAATCACATGTCCTTACAAATGGGCCAGCCAGGCACCCCATCTTGTGGGTCATTTTAAAAGAGCTGGACAAAAGGGGAAAAGCCAAAGATTTTAAGGGTTGCATGGGGGATGGGAACACAGAATGAGATCTCCAATCTGTGTGTAAAAAAATAGTCTTCTGGCTGTTGTTTGGAAATTTGATCAAAGGAAAATTCTTCTGGGGCCTTTTACCCACCAGTCTGTGTTCCTTAAGGAATGCTGAACATAAGATTAAATGGATAAAGTCTCAACAGGGATTAGAGCTTTGTTTCTGGCATCTGGCTCTTGTTAGCTCTTCTAAGAGATTCAATAGTCAGCAGAAGACACCCATTGGGGCAGGCATCTTTGGGAAACATCATGGAAATTGTATGAGGCTTCCTCTCCAACCTCATTTAGAAAGCACTTAGAACTGCTTTTGTAACAGAATAAACCAAACTATGTTTGTGTTCCTGCTTTTCACTTTACACATTTGCAAATGTATTCTCTCCACTGGGTATCCAGCCTCCAACACTAAAGACCTTCTCTGGACAATGGATGTGTATTTGGGCACTATGAAACTGAATGCAGTAATTTATCCATGCCACCCGGTGTTGATTTCATTCTAGCTGTTTTTATTGCCAAACGCTACTCTAAACTTTAGCTAAGGTATATTTGAGGATGTAAACTTATCCCACAGGCTCTAATTATGGGAGAAAGCTTTACTTAAACACACTATTGTCTCAACTTGATTACTGGAACAGGCTAATTGATATTCCAGATTCCAGTTTCCACCTGCTGATACCTTCTACAAATAAAGCTGGACCAGCCATGGACAGAATTGTGCGGTCATGAGTCAAAAAATCCTTTCTGTACCTTATTCCTTCCTTTCATTTCTTATTTCCTCCCAGGTACAAAAGTCCCTGTAAGGTGCCTACTGAGGATCCCAAAAGGATCATTGGTCCCAGGCACCATGAACTACTACCTTCCTTCTTTCTTTCCTCCAAAACTTATTTGTTCTGGATCACATTCTCTCAATCTCTAGACCTAAGCAAGATTAAATGATATGTGATTTTGAGCTAACGTGTGAAGGATTGATTATAATTTATAATGCCACCTTCTCAGAAAACATTTGCTTTTTTTAACATCAAGTTTTAAGAGTTTTAACAAAGTTTTGAGTAGGATAGCACTATCAAATAACATAGCATAAATATAAGGGAGATGACATAAAGTGGAGGACATTTCCCCCATGTCTTTCATGTAAGAGCACTATTGATTATTTGGGTAGTGTTGTAAAGGTTTATGAACTATTTCTACATTGGTATGTAATCCTTTTAACAGTCTTGTAGGTGGGTGATGAGAGGACTGAGGTAAGAATATTTACTTGAGTCCATCCACTGTGCATAACAATAAGATACAGATAAGAATCATCTTGATGGAATTCAGATTATTGTTAGACCAGGCAATAAGAACATCATATTTATTTACTCTTATGCCAGCTCTTAAAACAAAAAGACACATGGATCAAAATTAGTGTAATAGTATGGTAAAGAGAAATCGTGATCTAGAAAGAGATGTGTAGGATTATGATGATGATTAAGTATAAAACTGACTTACCAGCTTTTGGAAGCCAACTCAAAAACAGAAAAGTGGTGGATCTCTTAGTATTACAGTCAGAAAGAATAGATATTGGTAAGGGGTGTCAACATAGGTTTATTTTCTTGGCACAAAATTTTGAAAATGTCTTCTTCACCCAACATTTTACAGAATGAAAACTAAATGACGAAATGTGCAATTTTCTGAGGAGCTGTTATTTTACAAATAAAATGTAACTGGATTGTAGGCCTCTCCATTCTAGATTCCAGCTTAGGACACTTTAAGGATTTGTTCCTGTGTCATCTGATTGGATCTTAGTCAGTCCTTTTTCTTTGTTTCTATGTGAGATCTCTCCTATAATTTTCTGTTGGCCACATTCCTGCCTCCCCACTATTCATACAGACTGTTGTTCTTTCCCACTGCTCTGTTGTCTGCCCTCATACTCTTTACCTTAGAAATATCAGGACTGGCCTCCTATTGCCACCTATTATAGGCTGTCCACATAGCAGTGCTGACCTACTCTTGAATCCAAAGAATCCCTGGGCGTCTGTTTTCCTCATTAGTTCCACATTATCCTCTCTATTTCCATCTGTTCATTACTTTCCTGATGGGTAGCTTGCTATTGGGGAAGGAGATCCTGATGGAGTATGGCTGGATTCCTAGCCATAATAGTTCTTTCAGCTTTACTGGGGCTTCCAACACCTTCAGAAGTGCCAGATTTCATTTACCTTGGCGTATCTGATTTCTTTGTCATTTGCACCCATTCTCTCAGGAATTCTGCTTTTTTCAAGCTTCTGCCTCAGTCTGTCCAATATATTTGTATGAGATTGACCATCACTGTGAACATGCTTTAAGTATATGCCCATGAGGCTCTTTTGGACCAAGGGGAGTAGGGGTCATGGCTTGCTAGCATGATGTTACATGACTTAACATACCAGCATACCTGAGCCTGAGCTCCACCCCAGCTGAGATCCCGTTGCAAAAGGAAGCAGAAGTGGATTTCCAAAGTTCCTTTTCTTATAGCAACTTCTGATAACAGTCTTTAAAGAGCAGTTCAGTGAGGAGTATTCTATGAGGATAATGTGTAACAAATATATAGACCTCTAGCTTTCTAACTAGATCCAAAAAATGACATTTCAATTGTCACCGGAGTGAATGGATAGTTCTGAACCATGCTTGCTTTTGTGGATTTGGAAAAATTGATTCTGCATCTTATTTCTACCACATGGTCATAATTGATGTTGTGTTAATCTGGGAAGAACAAAGGAAACTTCATTTTCTTGTTGAGGTTCCTAGTGGTCATTTGCAGAGAAATTCTAAACAATGTCTTTCTTAATGGGCGATCTCATTTCCTGCAGCCTTGCTCTTGATTGAATGTGGTACATCTGAGAACAGGGGGAGATTAATGGAGAATGACCGTGGTTTATTCTTAGTGGGCAGCTGTGATGGATGGAATACCACTGGGTGCATTGCACTAGGTTTTCTGACCAATCCGGTTTCTGACAATATGCCGTCCAGAGTATTGATTATGCTAACCTCTAGTTGTAAATTCCTGCCTGGAGTGAAGACTTGCAATAAGGCCCATTTGTAAAGTGCAAGCTTAATCAAATATTATAATTGGCATTAATGAGTACTCAGTAAAAGAACAGGATTGGAGTACCAGTTAAAGATTGGTCCAGGTCAGTGCCTCCATCCGTCATCACCATCTGGAAGGGAAGCTGACAGCTGAGCAGGGAATTAGGAGAGTTGCTGCTGGGATACTTCCCTTCTTGATAGGCAGGTGCCCACAGTCCTCATTATGAATTATGTTTAGATTGAGTGGATGACCTTTTTGGCATGGATCAGTACTATCAGCCTTTAATCTTCTTTTATGGGAAATCCATTCAAAAGGTAATCTAAAAGCTTACAAGGAGAAGCAGGGGACCAGTTTAAACTTAATTCCAGAACCTTGGATTTGTCAATCACAATTTTGCAGGTATTTTGCTTGCATATTTGGGAAGTAAAATCCAGATGTCTCTCTACTTCTCCACCCAAGGATTGCTGCCAAAAATGCAGAAGGTGTCAGATACCTTGGTGGCTCAGTTGGTTAAGTGGCCACTCTTGGTTTTGGCTCAGGTCGTGGTCTCAGGGCGGTAAGATTGAGCCCTGCATCTGGCTCCATGGTCAGCGTGGAGCCTTCTTGAGAGTCTCTCTCTCTTCCTCCCCCACTCTGCTCCTCCCTCCACTTGTGCGCAAACGTGCTCTCTCTTTCTTAAATAAATAAATAAATAAATAAATAAAATCTTTAAAAAAACACACAACATTGAGGGGGTCATTCTCCCTCTCATGGGATTCCTCTTTTGGGTACTATCTGTGTTTTAGTTCCATTACATTACAGAGGTGACATCTCTCTTCATTGGCTTTCATCTGCTCTCCTTTTGGTCATGCTCATCCATGAGGCTAGAGTTAATGTGGGCTAACAGCTGTTTGCACCTGAGAAAGAAACAGTCCTATCTTTCTCTGTCCCTTGTTGTTTTTGCTTGTTTATTTTTGGTTTTGTTTTGTACCACTAATGAGAGGCAAAACAGTTGAGCCTTTGCTATCTCTGTAAGACGTCTGTTCTGCAAGCCTTGTCCCACCTTGTTAGAAGGGCCAACAGAAGCCAGATTGAGTCCTAGGAAAAGGGAAACCTAGAACTCTCAAAGAGTAAAGGCATCCTTCTGATCCATGTAATCTAGAATAGTATACAAGGGCAAGGGACCAAAACCCAAGCCTGTGATAAAGTTTTAGTTTGCCTGGCCTTGTCTTTGTGTCTATATATCCTTTGTGAATCCCTACTTCTTTTGTGTCCTAGTTATCTTTCAATTTTTATATCCCTAACATACTGGGATCTCATAAATACATAAGGTTTCATTATGAATATTGGCAGCATTTTAAGAACCTGCCAAATGTTATCTGATTTTTTAATGCCCACTTCATTATGCTTTGAGTTTTCTGAGAGATTATTACTTTTACACTTAATATAATTCACTCTCCTCATTGAAATAAGTTCTCTGCAAAAAATATAGTTCATAAAGCCAAAGGAGATTGTCCCATTCGTAAATTCCCAGACCTTTCCTTCCTCATTTTTGAATAGATATTTGTGGTTCTTGTTGTGTCACTCTAAGGATGTGTGGAACATCAGAAATCCATGTCTTCATATATATTGTACTTCATTGACTGATAGGAGCAATATCATTCAGAAAGACCATCCAGTCATGCATTTTTTTCATCCAAAAATGGTTAACTTTTTCTCATATGTGCCAAGCATTGTGCTAAGTGCAGGTGATGTGGTTGTCACAAAGAGAGTTAAGGTCCCCATACTTACGGAATATAACATTCTGAGTTAATGTTAAATTACAATTTGTGCTAAGAAAAGACTGTGAAAAAGGCACAATACCTAATCTTTCAAAGAATTTCAGAGAGTAAATGATTGTATGTTAAATTCTTCAGTGGGTAATTTGAGTATATGCATTAGAGCACCTATACACTCAAACTACAACTGCTTTTTGGTCTCACAGCCAAGTTAGGAAAAACCATCTCCTCGCACTTAAGCCAGTATGTCCAGAACCATAAATAAGTTGTTTCTGCACACAATAAAATGTTGCTATGTAGGAAGTTTTCATTAGAACCTTCTGGCATAGAGTAGGTACATGATGCATTTTTAGTGTTATTAGCAGTATTTATAGTGCTAATAATAATTGCTACATTTATATGCCTACGATGTAGCACTGTGCTAGACAAGGTACTTACCACCTCAGGTAACTTTCAGAACAATTTTATAATATAGATGTCATTATCCAGATTTCACAGATCAGGTTCTAAGAGATTAGTTTATTTTCAGTAACAACTTTAGTAAATAGCAGAACTTGGATTTAAATAAAAAACTGCCAGACTTGAAAGTCTGTGTTCTTTCTGTTGGATTCCTTTGTTCTCAATGTCTAGGCAACCATCTTCTTGTTGGGATCTTTAAGTGTGGATATGAATGTAGGCGTGGCCTGCTGCCTCTGACTTCCATAAATTCCCAATGTTCTTTTGTGTTTTTATTTTTATTAACATATAATATACTATTTGTTTCAGGGGTACAGGTCTGTGATTCTCAGTCTTACACAATTCACAGCATTCACCATAGCACATACCCTCCCCAGTGTTCATCACACAGCCACCCCATCCCCCCTATCCTCCTCCACTCCAGCAACCCTCAGTTTGTATTCTGAGATTAAGAGTCTCTTATGGTTTGTCTCCCTCTCTGGTTTCATCTTGTTTCATTTTTCCCTCCCTACCCCTATGATCCTCTGTCTTGTTTCTCAAATTCCTCATATCAGTGAGATCATATGATAATTATTTTTCTCTGATTGACTTATTTCGCTTAGCATAATGCCCTCTAATTCCATCCATGTCATTGCAAATGGCAAAATTTCTTTTTTTGATGGCTACATAATATTCCATTGCATATATCTACCACATCTTTATCCATTCATCTGTTAATGAATGTCTAGGCTCTTTCCATAGTTTGGCTATTATGGACATTGCTGCTATAAACATTGGGATGCACATGCCCCTTTGGATCACTACATTTGTATCTTTGGGGTAAATACCCAGTAGTGCAACTGGCAGATTGTAGGGTAGCACTATTTTCAACTTTTTGAGGAACCTCCATAGTGTTTTCCAGAGTGGCTGCACCAGCTTGCATTCCCACCAACAGTGTAGGAGGGTTCCCCTTTCTCCACATCCCCGCCAACATCTGTTGTTTCCTGACTTGTTAATTTTAGCCATTCTGACTGGTGTGAGGTGGTATCTCATTGAGGTTTTGATTTGGATTTCCCTGTGCCGAGTGATATTGAACACTTTTCATGTGTCTGTTGGCTGCTTGGATGTCTTCTTTGGAAAAACGTCTGTTCATGTCTTCTGCCCATTTCTTGATTGGATTATTTGTTCTCTGGGTGTTGAGTGTGATAATTGGCTGTCCAATTTTCCCAATACCATTTGTTGAAGAGACTGTCTTTTTTCCGTTGGACATTCTTTCCTGCTTTCCTGTTTTGTCAAAGATTAGTTGACCATGACCTATGAGGGACCATTTCTGGGCGCTCTATTCTGTTCCATTGACCTATGTGTCTGTTTTTGTGCCAGTATCATACTGTCTTGATGATTACAGCTTTGTAACAGAGCTTGAAGTCCAGATTTGTGATGCAACAGGCTTTGCTTTTCTTCTTCAACCTTCCTCTGGCTATTCAAGGTATTTTCTGGTTCCATACAAATTTTAGGATTATTTGTTCCATTTCTTTGAAAAAAGTGGATGGCATTTTGATGGGGATTGCTTTGAATGTGTAGATTGCTCTAGGTAGCATTGACATCTTCACAATATTTGTTCTTCCAGTCCATGAGCATGGAACGTTTTTCCATTTCTTTGTGTCTTCCTCAGTTTCTTTCATGAGTATTTTATAGTTTTCTGAGTACAGATTCTTTGTCTCTTTGGTTAGATTTATTCCTAGGTATCTTATGGTTTTGGGTGCAATTGTAAATGGGATCGACTCCTTAATTTCTCTTTCTTCTGTCTTGTTGTTGGTGTATAGGAATGCCACTGACTTCTGTGCATTGATTTTATATCCTGCCACTTTACTGAATTCCTGTATGAGTTCTAGCAGTTTTGGGGTGGAGTCTTTTGGGTTTTCCACATAAAGTATCATATCATCTGCAAAGAGTGAGAGTTTGACTTCTTCTTTGCTGATTTGGATGCCTTTGATTTCTTTTTGTTGTCTGATTGCTGTGGCTAGGACTTCTAGTACTGTGTTGAATAGCAGTGGTGAGACTGGACATCCCTGCTGTGTTCCTGACCTTAGGGGGAAAGCTCTCAGTTTTTCCCCATTGAGAATGATATTTGCTGTGGGGTTTTCATAGATGGCTTTTATGATATTGAGGTATGTATCCCTACACTATGAAGAGTTTTGATCAAGAAAGGATGCTGGATCATATGGTTCTTGTTTTTTCTTTTATTAATGTATTGTATCACATTGATTAATTTGCAGATGTTGAACCAACCTTACAGCCCAGGAATAAATCCCACTTGGTCATGGTGAATAATCCTTTTAATGTGCTGTTGGATCCTATTGGCTAGTATTTGGTGAGAATTTTTGCATCCATGTTCATCAAGGATATTGGTCTATAATTCTCCTTTTTGATGGGGTCTTTGGATTTGGGATCAAGGTAATGCTGGCCTCATAAAATGAGTGGAAGTTTTCCTTCCACTTCTATTTTTTGGAACAGTTTCAGAAGAATAGGTATTAATTCTTCTTGAAATGTTTGGTCGAATTCCCCTGGGAAGCCTCTGGCCCTGGTCTCTTGTTTGTTGGGAGATTTTTATTACTGCTTCAATTTCCTTCCTGGTTATGGGTCTGTTCAGGTTTTCTATTTCTTCCTGGTTCAGTTTTGGTAGTTTATACGTCTCTAGGAATGCATCCATTTCTTCCAGATTGTCTAATTTGCTGGCATAGAGTTGCTCATAATATGTTCTTATAATTGTTTGTATTTCTTTGGTGTTGGTTGTGATCTCTCCTCTTTCATTCATGATTTTATTTATTTGGATCCTTTCTCTTTTCTTTTTGGTAAGACTGGCCGGGGGTTTATCAGTCTTATTAATTCTTTCAAAGAACCAGCTCCTAATTTCCTTGATCTGTTCAACTGTTCTTCTGGTTTCTATTTCATTGATTTCTGCTCAGCTCTTTATTATTTCTCTTCTCCTTCTGGGTTTAGGTTCTATTTGCTTAACCAGCTGAACCACTCAGGAGCCCTTAGGCTTTATTTGCTGTTCTTTCTCCAGCTCCTTTAGGTGTAGGGTTAGGTTGTGTATTTGAGACCTTTCTTGTATCTTGAGAAAGGCTTGTATTGCTATATACTTTCCTCTTACGACTGCCTTTGCTGCATCCCAAAGATTTTGAACAGTTGTGTTTTCATTTTCATTGGTTTCCATGAATTTTTTAAATTCTTCTTTAATTTCCTGGTTGACCCATTTGTTCTTTAGTAGGATGCTCTTTAGCCTCCATATTTTTGAGTTCTTTCTGACTTTCCTTGTGTGATTGAGTTCTAATTTCAAAGCATTGTGGTCTGAAAATATGCAGGGAATGATCCCAAACTTTGGTAACAGTTGAAACCTGATTTGTGACCTAGGATGTGATCTATTCTGGAGAATGTTCCATGGGCACTAGAGAAGAATGTGTATTCTGTTGCTTCAAGATGGAATGTATCTGTGAAATCCATTTGGTCCAGTGTGTCATTTAAAGCCTTTATTTCCTTGTTGATCTTTTGCTTAGATGATCTGTCCATTTCAGTGACGGGGGTGCTAAAGTCCCCCACTGTTATTGTATTGTTGTTGATGTGTTTCTTTGCTTTTGTTATTATTTGGCTTATATAATTGGCTGCTCCCATGTTAGGGGCATAGATATTTACAATTGTTAGATCTTCTTGTTGGATAGACCCTTTATGTAGGATATAGTGTCCTTCTCATCTCTTATTACAGTCTTTGGTTTAAAATCTAATTTGTCTGATATAAGGATTGCCACCCCAGCTTTCTTTTGGTGTCCATTAGCATGGTAAATGGTTTTCTATCCCCTCATTTTCAATCTGTGGGTGTCTTTGGGTCTAAAATGAGTCTCTTGCAGATAGCATATCGATAGGTCTTGTTTTTTTATCCAATCTGATAGCCTGTGTCTTTTGATTGGGGCATTTAGCCCATTTACATTCAGGGTAACTATTGAAAGATATGAATTTAGTGCCATTGTATTGCCTGTAAGGTGACTGTTACTATATATTGTCTGTGTTCCTTTCTGGTCTATGTTACTTTTAGGCTCTCTCTTTGCTTAGAGGACCCCTTTCAAGATTTCTTGTAGGGCTGGTTTTGTGTTTGCAAATTCCTTTAGTTTTTGTTTGTCCTGGAAGCTTTTTGTCTGTCTTTCTATTTTCAATGACAGCCTATCTGGATATTGCATTCTTGGCTGCATATTTTTCTCATTTAGTGCCCTGAATATATCATGCCAGTCCTTTCTGGAGTGCCAGGTCTCTGTGGATAGGTCTGTTGCCAATCTAATGTTTCTACCATTGTAGGTTACAGACCTCTTGTCCTGAGCTGCTTTCAGGATTTTCTGTTTGTCTCTGAGACTTGTAAGTTTTACTATTAAATGTCATGGTGGGGGCGCCTGGGTGGCTCAGTCGTTAAGTGTCTGCCTTTGGCTCAGGTCATGATCCCAGGGTGCTGGGACTGAGCCCCACATTGGGCTCCCTGCTCGGCGGGAAGCCTGCTTCTCCCTCTCCCACTCCCCCTGCCTGTGTTCCCTCTCTCGCTGTGTGTCTCTCTGTCAAATAAATAAATAAAATCTTTAAAAAAAAAAAAAGTCAGGATGTTGGCCTATTTTTACTGATTTTGAGTGGGGTTTTCTGTGCCTTCTGGATTTTGATGCCTGTTTCCTTCCCCAAATTAGATAAGTTCTCTGCTATAATTTGCTCCAGTATACCTTCTGCCCCCCCTTTCTTCTTCTTCTGGGATTCCAGTTATTCTAATATTGTTTCATCTTATGGTATCACTTATCTCTTGAATTCTGCCCTTGTGATCCAGTAGTTGTTTATCTCTCTTTTTCTCAGCTTCTTTATTTTCCATTATTTGATCTTCTATATCACTAATTCTCTCTTCTGCCTCTTTTATCCTAGCAGTTAGCGCCCCCATTTTTGATTGCACGTCACTAATAGCCTCTTTGATTTGGACTTGGTTAGATTTTAGTTCTTTTATTTCCCCAGAAAGGGTTTCTCTAATATCTTCTATGCTTTTTTCAATTGCAGCTAGTATCTTTATAATTGTCATTCTGAACTCTAGTTCCTACATCTTACTAATGTCCTTATTGTTTAGGTCCCTGGCAGTTGGTACTGTCTCTTGTTCTTTTTTCTGAGGTGAGTTTTTCTGTCTTGTCATTTTGTCCAGAGAAGAACAGATGAATGAGAGAACAAAATGCTTAAAGGGTAAAAACGACCCCAGAAAAATATACACTAAATAAATCAGAAGAGACTTGCAACTGGGGGGGAAAAGAAAAAAAAAAAAATAAGAATATGATTAGGCTGGTGAATAGTACAGAGCCACACACTAGATTTTGGGTGTTTTTTGGTCTGTTACAAGAAATTACTTCCCAAAATTTTAAAGAAAGAAAAAATTATACATATATACCAAAATAAGAGAAAATACGATGAAGGTATGGAATATGACTGTAAAGATGAAGATTAAAAAAAGATTTTAGAAAAGGAATTGATAAGAAGTTAGTTGAAAAAAGAAAGAAGAAAATTTTAAAAAAAGAGAGAATGTGATCAGGCAGGAGACTAGAACAAAGCCATATACTAGATTTAGGGTATATTTTGGTCTGTTAGAAGAAACTGTATCCAAAAATTTTAAAAGAGAAAAACGTATATATATACTAAAAAGTAAGTTAAATGCAATGAAGGGATACAATATGAGTGTAAAAATGAAAATTAAAAAAGATTTTAAAAATGGAATTGATAAAATATTGGTTGAAAAAGGAAAGAAGAAAAATTAAAAAAAAATAAAGATAATTAAAAAAATTAACTTTGAAAGACTAAGGAATCATGGGAAAAAAGCCATGAATTCTATGTGCAGTATTCCCCTAGCACTGGAGTTCTGCCATTCTTATTGATCAGTAAACTTGGTCTTGGCTGGCTGTTCTTACTGATCTTCTGGGGGAGGGGCCTCTTGCCATGGTTCCCAAATGTCTTTGCTGGAGGTGGAATTGCCCCGCCCTTGCCGGTCCAGGCTAAGTAATTTGCTCGGGTTTGCTCTCGGGAGCTTTTGTTCCCTGCAAGCTTTCCGTACAGCTTTAGAGGCCGAGAGTGAAAATGGCGGCCTCCCAATCTCCACCCTGGAGGAGCCGAGAACTCAGGCCCGCTCCTCAGTGAGCCCCCAGAGAAAAGCAGTCAGTCACTCCCGTCTCGCTGGTCTCTGGCCGCATTCCGTGCTCACCCGGCCTATGACTGAACATTTCTATCTCTGGCACCCGACCCCGTGTGAAGTCTTCAAACCCAGCAGATCCCTGTGGTGTGCTCCTGCACCACTCCTCCCGGGGGAGGAAGGGGAGTCTCACTGGATCTGCCACTTGTTGGGTCCCTGCTGGAAGAGCAGTGGCCTGACTATGCCGCAGATTATGGTTTATGGCAACCCCAAGCTGAGAGCCCACTCCTCAGCTCTGTCTCTGCAGCCAGCTTCCCTGCTCTGATACTTGGGAGCTCTGCTGCACTCAGGCACCCCTGGTCTTTTTGTGACCCCGAGGGTCCTGAGACCACACTGTCCCAGTGAGGGTTCCACCTCCAGCTTAGCCACTGGACCGACGTCCCTCAGTGGAGCAGATTTCTAAATGTTCCGATTTTGTGCTCTGAGGCTCTATCACTTGCCAGAAGTGGCCGATGGAGGCCCCCCTCCTCCCGAATATCACCTTGGATTCACTTCTCCGCACATCCTACCTTCCAGAAAGTCGTTGCTTTTCTGTTCAGAGAGTTGTTGCTATTTTTTTCTTTGATCTCCTGTTGAGTTTGTAGGTATTCCGAATGGTTTGATAGCTATTTAGCTGAATTCCTGGGACCAGATGAAATTTAGGTCTCCGACTCCTCTGCCATCTTGCTCCTCCCTCAGTTCTTTTGTCTTCTAAATTTACCTGAAATGTTAAGATTTTTCATTAGTAAGAGACAGTGTCATTAGCTGGATCACCTTATGAAAGGAAATAAAATATAGCTATTTTCCTCAATCTCTGCACACATAAATGCACAATATAGTGAGAGAAAATTGTTAAAAATTCTTGATTTAACCTTTAATATTTCCATTAACTTAATTAGACATACTTACTGCATATGTCAGAAGACTGGCTCAAAATACATCCTATCAGTATTGTAGTTAATCCCATGGCACTTTTTTCCATGTTTTAAAAAAGTTTTTCTTGTGGGACGCCTAGGTGGCTCAGTTGGTTAAGCGACTGCCTTCGGCTCAGGTCATGATCCTGGAGTCCCTGGATTGAGTCCCGCATCGGACTCCCTGCTCAGCGGGGAGTCTGCTTCTCCCTCTGACCCTCCCCCCTCTCATGTGCTTGCTCTCTCTCATTCTCTCTCTCTCAAATAAATAAATAAAATCTTAAAAAAAAAGTTTTTCTTGCTTTTATAGTGTATTTTTTTAAGTGGTGGATTATTTTTTCTCTTTAGAGAAAAATATTAAGTTTTACTGCCATGATATACAACACAAAACCCCAACTAACTAGCCCATCTTAATATAAATCACTAATTATTATAAATCATGAATATCAAACACTATCTTTAATAAAAAGGCTCATTACATACTAGTTAGTGATTCTAGCCGCTGAACCAATTTTCATTCCTCATCAATTTTGTTTGGTCTTTAATAGCACCAGTTGAGGTACACTTCATTGTTAGGTTCAAACAAAAGGAGAGCTTATTCAATCATTTGAGCAGCTCAAATGAACAATGGAGACATTGTGTGATAATTTAATTTGCCTAGTTGATTGGGTCTCCCTAATTTCTTCTGTCTCCCTAAAGTGACATAATGAAAAAGTTGAACAGTAATCCATGATTTCATTAAGGATTATATAGGCCATCTATTCATCCCTCTCTCTGGCATACTGTGAGTCAAGTTTGCTTAGGAAATTTACCCTTGTTGCTCTATCAATCTACATATGTGATGGATTTGTTGTTGTTGGGGTTTTAAAAGCCTTATTGAAGTAATTTTGCACAGGAGTTGAGATGGAAAGCAAATGGATATTTGCTCTTGATGTTGAAAATTTGTAATGTTTATCTACCATAATAAATTATACAGATGGTCAGTAGAAAGGGTCATTAATGAGAAAAACTAGCAAATTAGGGAGAACGCTACTCTATGAAGGTAAAAAGGTTGTTTTTATCCAGGAATCCTCTTTTTTTCTCAGCATGTACAAATCCTGAGTACTGTCACCTCATAGCTCCCCCAGCAAGAATGAAAAATGAAGAAAAAGTGGGAAACCATCAAAATAAAATATGAAAATGCATTGTGGCAACCTCTCTAAATCGTGCCAGACAATGTCTCATTGTGTGAAAAATGCTGTTGACTAGGAATATGAACTCTGGTTCAGCCGTGTATTTCTACCTTATGTCATTTGTGCTACTTCAAGGGAAGTCATTGTGTTTCTCCAAACTTCAGTTTCCTCATTGCTAAGGGTTGGATGATGGTTCCAGCCTCATGGGCTTGTTAGGAAGACCAAGTGAGAGTCTTTGGAAAGCACTCTGAAATCACCAAGTGCCATCCTAATGGGATGGGTTGTAGTGCTGAAGCCAGATTCCTTGGCTTCTTTCCCAGGACTTGAACTTCTCTAATGTCTTGCCTTCCCAGCCCTTGGGTAGAAGGAAGGACAAATGCTTCATTTCACAGTAACCATTGGATATTGTGTGGACAATTTGGTAAAATTAGCGAGCATCTAGAAGATTGGAAAAGGGACTTCAGAATAATCCTTTATGACTGTTAATGAGGCTCATGTATGCCTTCCAGAGACTCTGGGCTCTTAAGTCAGGTAGATCTGAGTTGCAATCCTAGTTCTGCTACCCATTGGCTCTGTAAGCTTGGGAAAGTCACTTCATCTCATAGCCTCAATTTCTTCTTTTGTAAATTGGAGTTAGTTGTACCTACTGTGTTGTGATCATTGTTACATAGTTATTCCAAGCCTTGATTCATTGCTTTGCCTGTAGGATTTGCCTGTATCAAATGCTTAATAATTATTGGCTATTATCATTTTCCAGACATGTTCTCTTAAAAAAAAAAAAAAACTTTTAAAATTTGAGTATAGTTGGCCTACATTATTATATTAGTTTCAGGTGTACAGCATAGTGAATCAGCATCTCCCTATGTTATGCTGTGCTCACTGCAAGTGTAGCTACCATCTGTCACCATACAACACTGTAAAAGTGCCATTGACTATATGCTCTGTGCTGTAACTTTTATTCTCATGACTTATTCCCTAACTGGAATCCTTTATCTCCCACTCTCCTTCACTCATTTTGCCCATCCCACCTATCCCCTTCCCCTCTGGCAATCATCAGTTTTTGCTTTGTATTTATAGGTCTGATTGTGCTTTTCAATTATTTATTCATTTGGTTTTTTAGATTCCACATATGGGTAAAATCATGAGGTCTTTGTCTCCGCCTGACTTACTTCACTTAGCATAATACCATCTAGGTCCATCCTTGTTGTAACAAATGGCAAGATCTCTCATCCTTTTTATAGCTGTGTAATATTCCATTGTATATATGGATACACACACATGCATGCATACACACACACATCTTCTTTATCCATTCATTTATCATTGGCTACTTGGTTTGCCTTCTTATCTTGGCTATTGTAAATAATGTTGCAATAAACACAGGGGTGCATATATCTTTTTGAATTAGTGTTCCCATTTTCTTTCTTTTTTTTTTTTAAGATTTTATTTATTTGCGAGAGAGGGAATGAGAGACAGAGAGCATGAGAGGGAGGAGGGTCAGAGGGAGAAGGAGACTCCCTGCTGAGCAGGGAGCCCGATGCGGGACTCGATCCCAGGGCTCAAGGATCATGACCTGAGCCGAAGGCAGTCGCTTAACCAACTGAGCCACCCAGGAGCCCAGTGTTCCCATTTTCTTTGTGTAAATACCTAGTAATGGAATTATTGTATCATACGGTATTTCAATTTTTAATTTTTGTAGGAACCTCTGTAATGTTTTCCACAGTGGCTGTACCAATTTACATTCCCACAAACAGTGCACAAGGGTTTCTTTTTCCTCACATCTTCACTAACACTTGTTATTTCTGCTCTTGATTTTAGACATTTTGACAGATGTGAGGTGATATCTCATTGTAGTTTTGATTTGCATTTTCCTGGTGATTAGTGATGTTGAAAATCTTTTCCTGTGTCTCTGGCCATCTGTATATCTTCTTTGGAAAAATGTCTACTCAGGTCCTCTGTGCATTTTTTAATGGGATTTTTTTTAGTGTTGAGTTACATTCTTTATATATTTTGGATATGAACCCCTTATTGGATGTGTTATCTGTGAATAGCTTCTCCTGTTCAGTAGGTTTCCTTTTTGTTTTGTTGATGGTTTTCTTTGCTGCACAAAAAGTTTTTATTTGATGTAGTCCCAAGAGTTTATTTTTGTTTTTGTTTCCCTTACCTTAGGATACATATCTAGAAGTGTTGGTACAGTCAGTGTCAAAGAAATTACTGCCTATGTTCTCTTAAAGAATTTTTATGGTTTCAGGTATCACATCTAGGTCTTTTTTTTTTTTTTTAAGGGTTGGGGATGGACAGAGGGAGGGGGAGAGAGAGAATCTTAAGCAGGCTCCCCACCCAGCACAGAGACTGACTCAGGGTTCAGTCTCACAACCTTGAGATCATGACCTGAGCTGAAATCAAGATTTGGTGCCTAACCAAATGAGTCACCCAAGCAACCCTCACATTTAGGTCTTCAGTCTGTTTTGGGTTTATTTTTGTGTATGGTGTAGGAAAGTGGTCCACTTGCATCTTTTGCTGTTCAGTTTTCCCAGCACCATTTATTTATTGAAGAGACCATCTTTTCCCCATTGTGTATTCTTGCCTTCTTTGTCATAGATTAATTGACCATGTAAGTGTGGTATTTTTCTGGACTGTCTGTTCTCTTCCATTGATATTTGTATATATTTTTGTGCCAGTACCATACTGTTTTGATTACTGTAGATTTTGCAGTATGTCTTGAAATTGGGAATTGTGATACCTCTAGTTTTGTTCTCCTTTTTCAAGGTTGCTTTGGCTATATGGTGTCTTTTGTGTTTCCATACAAAATTTAGTATTATTTGTTCTATTTCTGTAGAAAATGCTATTGGTATTTTATATTATTTTTTTCTTTTTTTAAAAATTATGTTAGTCACCATACATAGTACATCATTAGTTTTTGATTTAGTGTTCCATGATTAATTGTTCGTGTATAACACCCAGTGCTCCATGCAATATGTGCCCTCCTTAATACCCATCACTGGGCTAACCCATCCCCCCACCCCCTTCTCTCTAAAACCCTCAGTTTGTTTCTCAGAGTCCATAGTCTCTCATAGTTCATCTCCCCATTTGATTCCCCCCCCCTTCATTTTTCCCTTCCTACTCCTAATGTTCTCCATGCTATTCCTTATGTTCCACAAATAAGTGAAGCCATATGATAATTGACTTTCTCTGCTTGACTTATTTCACTTAGCATAATCTCCTCCAGTCCCATCCATGTTGATGCAATTGGTATTTTAATAGAGATTGCATTGAATCTGTAGATTGCTTTGGGTAGTAGATTTTAACAATATTAATTCTCCCAACCCATGAATATGGAATATCTTTCCATCTATATCCTCTCCAATTTTTTTTATCATTGTGTTATAGTTTTTAGAGTACAGGTCTTTCACCTCTTTCAGTAAGTTTATTCCTCAGAATTTTATTCTTTTTGGTGCAATTGTAAATAGAATTGTTCTTTCAGAACAATTCAGTTCATTATTAGTGTATAGAAATGATCTTGATTTCTGTGTATTTTGTTTCTGCAATGTTTCTGAATTTATTTGTTATAGTAATTTTTTGGTGGAGTCTTTTCGCTGTATAGCATTATGTCATCTACAAATTGTGATGTTTAACTTTTTCTAACCAATATAAATGTCTGTTATTTCTATTTCTTGTGTGGTCACTGTGGCTAGGACTTTCAGTACTATGTTGAATAAAAGTGGTGAGATTGATAATGGTAAAGCACTCTTCTAGGAATGAGAACTGCTGTCACTGTCCATGCCTACAGATAATTTATTTTGTATTTTTGAATTAAAAGACATTTGTACATTCCCGACAACTGAGTGTAAGAGCCATGTACCAATGTACTGCTTTCAACTTAAATCACTGAGGCATTTTTACTACTATTCTGTTAAAGTCAGGATTTTAGTGTTTGCCATCACCAGATGAAAAGTTAAGAAGCAGCCTTTCTGTGGAGAGTAAGAATAATTGTGTACAAAGTAGAGAAATATCCAATTATGTGACAACCTTTGTGTAATAAAAATTTGTTTAAAGTTAAAAAAAGTGGTGAGATTGGACATTCTTTCTTATTCTGGATCTTAGAGGAAAAGCTCTAACTTACTTTATTGAGACTTTTTATCATGATCTAATTTAAATTTGGTCAAATGCCTTTTCAACATCTATTGATATGTTCATATGATTTTTATCCTTCTTTTTGTTGATGTGGTGTGTCATATTGTTTGATCTGTGAATATTGAACCATCCTTGTATCCATGGAATAAATTCCACTTGATTGTGGTGAATGACCCCTTAATGTGTTGTTGGATTCAGTTTGCTAATATTTTGTTGAGGATTTTTGCATCTATATTGTTCAGGGATATTAGCCAATAGTTACCTTTTTTTTTTTTTTTTTTTTTTTGTGATGGCCTTGTCTGGTTTTGGTATTGGTGTAATGCTGGCCATGTAGAATGTATTTGGAAAGAAATACATAGCTCTCCAATTTTTAAAAAAAAATAGTTTGAAGAGTATAGGCATTAACTCCTCTTTAAGTGTTTGGTAGCATTCACCAGTGAACCCATCTGGTCGTGGACCTTTATGTTGTTAGTTTTTTGGTTACCAGTTCAAGTTCATTACTAGTCACTGGCTGTTCAGATTTTCTATTTTTTCCTGATTCAGTTTTGGAAGATTGTATGTTTCTAGGAATTTATCCATTTCTTCCAGGGTATCTAGTTTGTAGGCATATAATTCTTTGTAGTATTCTCTTATAATCCTTTGAATTTCTGTGGTGTCAGTTTTATTTCTCCTCTTTTGTTGATAATTTTATTTGGATACTTTCTCTTTTATTCTTAATGAGTCTGGCTAATTCATAATTTTTGTTTATCTCTTCAATGAACCAGATCTTGGTTTGATTGATCTTTTCTGTTGTTCTTAGTTGCTATGTTAATTATTTCTGATTTGATCTTTATTATTTTCTTCCATCAACTAACCTTGGACTTTGTTCTTTTTCTGGTTCCTTTAGGTATAAGATTAGATTGTTTTTGTGAGATTTATCTTATTTCTTGAGATAGGTATGTATTGCTATAAACTTTCCTCTTAGAACTGCTTTTGCTGTGTCCCATAGATTTTTGACCATTGTGTTTTCATTTTCATTTGTCTCCATGTATTTTTAAATTTCTTCTTTGATTTCTTCATTGACATATTGGTTGTTTTCGTATCATGTTGCTTAACCTCTGTGTGTTGGTGTTTTTTCCATTTTTTTTCTTGTGATTGTTTTCTAGTTTCATACTTTTGTGGTTGAAAAGATGCATGGTGTGATTTCAGTCTTCTTAAATTTGTTGAGAACTTTTTTGTTGTCTACCATGTGGTCTATTCTGAAGAATGTTCCATGTGCATTTGGACTGTGCATTCTGCTCCTTTGGATGGAATGTTCTGCATATTTCTGTTATGTCCATCTAGGCCAGTATGTCATTTAAAGACACTGTTTCCTTGTTGATTTTCTACCTGGATGTGATTGTGTTGATTTTCTATGCATTGATGTGAGTGAGGTGTTAAAGTTCCCTAGTATTTCTGTATTACCACAAATTTCTCTATATATCCATTAATATCTGCTTTATGTATCTGGGTACTCTAGTAATGGGTGTATAGATTTTTACAATTGTTATAGCCTCTTTTTTGATTGATCCCTTTATCATTATGTAATGCCTTTCTTTGCCTGTTGTTACAGTCTTTGTTTTAAAGTCTCTTTTGTTTGATACAAGTATAGCTACCCTGACTTATTTTTTGGCTTCCATTTGCATGGTGAATGTTTTTCCATCCCTTTATTTTCAGTCTGCAGGTGTCTTTGGGTCTGAGGTGAGTCTCTTGTAGATAGCATATAGATGAGTCTTTTTTTTTTTTTTAATTTTTAAAAAATTCATTCTACCACCTTATGTGTTTTGATTGGAGTATTTAGGCCCTTTACGTTTAAAATAATTATTGATAGTTATGTACTTATTGCCCATTTTGTTAATTGTTTTCTGGTTGTTTTTGTAGTTCTTCTCTGTTTCTTTCTTCCGTTCTTGCTCTCTGTCTTTGTGACTGAGTTTCTGTAGTGTTATGTTTGGTTTTCTTTCTCTTTATCTTTTGTATATCTATTATAGGTTTTGGATTTGTAGTTACAATGAGTTTCATATATTACATCCTTGGTATATAGTAGTCTATATTAATTTGATGGTCATTTAGGTTCAAACACATTCTAAAAACAACTTTTTTTTTTACTCCCTCCATATTTTCTGTATATGTTGACATACATGACATATTTTGATTGATAATTTTTCTTTTTTTTAAAGATTTTATTTATTTATTTATTTGAGAGAGAGAAAGAGAGAGAGCATGAGAGGGGGGAGGGTCAGAGGGAGAAGCAGACTCCCTGCTGAGCAGGAAGCCCGATGTGGGACTCAATCCTGGGACTCCAGGATCATGACCTGAGCCAAAGGCAGTCACTTCACCAATTTAGCCACCCAGGCCGATTGATAATTTTCTTATGTCTAATTATAGGTTTTTCCACTTAAAGAATTCCCTTTAACATTTCTTTTAAGGCTGGTTTGGTAGTGATAAACTCTTTTAACTTTTATTTGTTTGGGAAAATATCTCTCCTTCAATTCTCGTAGATAACCTTGTTGGGTAGAGTATTCTTGGTTGTAGGTTTTTCCTTTCAGGACTTTGAATATATCATGCCAATCTCTTCTGACCTTCAGTTTCTGCTGAAAAATCAGTTGATAACCTCATGGGTTTTTCCTTGTATGTAACTTTTTGCTTCTTTCTTTCTGTTTTTAAAATTGTCTCTTTATATTTAACTTTCAACATTTTAATAATTATGTGTCGTGGTTTGCACCTCCTTGGTTTTATCTTGTTTGGAACTCTCTGTGCCTCATGAACTTGGATGTCTATTTCTTTCCCTAGGTTAGGGTATTTTTCAGCTATTACTTCTTCAAATAAGTTTTCTGCCCCTTTCTCTCTTCTTCATCTGGAACTGCTATAATATGATTTTTTTTTTTTTTTTGCATGCTATTGAACAAGAGAATGCTTAACCTATCCTCATGTTTTAAAATTGTTTTCTCTGGTTGGTGTTCAGCTTGGGTGGTTTTCATTGTCTTGTCTTCCAGATCACTGAGTTATTCTTCTGTAACTGTTAATCTGCTGTTGATTCCCTCTAGAGTATTTTTCATTTCAATTATTGCTTTCTTCAACTCTGATTGCTTCTTTTTAACATGTTCTTTCTCTTTTCTGAAGGTCTGAGTTTTTCTACTCTTCTCTCCAGCCCAGTAAGCATATTTACAATAATTACTTTAAACTCTTCATCAGGCATATTGACTATCTTTGTTTCATTTAGTTCTTTTCCTGAGGTTTTGTCTGGTTCTTTATTTTGCAATGTATTCCTGTCTCCCCATTTTGGTGACTTTCTTTGTTTCTGTGGATTAGGTAGTACCACTGCTTCTGAATTTGAAGGAATGGTCTTGTGCATGGTCATCACCTTTGTAGACTATGTGTGTTTGGTGACTTGTGCTGGCTGGCTGGAGCTGTGGCTGGTGTGGACTTGGGATCACAGAATACTCCATGCTGGAGCTGCCCTGGTGGGCTGACTAGAGCTGAAGTAGGTGTGGGCAGGGTGGTCCTGAGGCTCTTTATGTGCAGTGCCCTGGCAGGACAGCTGAAGCTGAAGTGGTTCATGATGAGGGGTTCTGGGCCTCTCCACAAATGGGTCCTGTGGAAGGACAGCTAAAGCTGAAGTGCACACAGGTCAGTGCAGTACTTGGGGCTCTCCTCACAGGATAGCTAAAGCTGAAGTGGGTCCAGGCTGGGCTGTCCCAGGGCTCTTCATGCAGATGACACCCCCCGGCAGGACAGCTGAAGGTGAAATGGTGCAAACTGGAGTACTCCAAGGCTCTATGAACAGAGGGCATCTTGGCAGATTAGCTCAAGCTAAATTAGATGTAATATGGGATGTTCTACTCTCCGTGTAGAGGGTGCTCTGACAGGCTGGCTGAAGCTGAGTTGGGGTGTGAGCCAGGAGATTCTGGGGCTCTCCATGGGGCAAGCATCCTGGAAGAACTGCAGAAGCTGGACTGGGTGCAAGCCAGGGGATCCTGGACCTTTCTGCATAGTGGGCCCCCTAGCAGGACAGAGGAAGCCGAGGCAGATGCAAGCTGGGTACTTCTCATGCTCCATGCAGTGGGGTGCTCTGGCCAGATGGCTGGAGCTGAGGCATTATGTGAGCCAGGAGATCCCTGGGCTGTCCATGCAGAGGGTGCCCTGGCAGGATAGCTGAAGCTGAATTGGGTGCTAGCTGGGGGTCCTGGAGCTCTACCAAGAGGGTACATGAACAGGACAGCTAAAGTTGAAGTGGGTATAAACTGGTGTATTCCAAGATTCTCTGCACAGAGGGTGCCTTGGAGGGAGGTGTGGATGGAGCTGAGGAGGATACAGGCTTGGAGGGTCCTGGGGTGCTCCATGCAGGGGGTTCCCTGACAGGACAGCCAAAGCTGAAGTGGGCATGGGCTGGTATAGTCCCTGGGCTCTCTGCACAAAGTGTGCCCTGGCAAAATAGTTGAAGCTGAAGTGGATGCAATCTGAGGTATCTTGGGACTGTCCACCCTGAGGGTACTGTGGTGGGACAGCTAAGGCTGAAGTAGGTATAAGCTGGGCTGTCCTGGGATGCTCCGTGCAGAGAATGCCCTCTCTGGGTGACTGGAGCCAAGACAGGTGTGGGTGGGGGTGTTAGAGGGCACCTGTCTTGCACAGGAAGTGCCCTGATGGGGTGGCTGGGTCCAAAAGAGGTCTCAACCAGGAGGCCTCAGAATGCTCTGTATCTGGGATGCACTAGCAAGCCCTCTGAAGCTGAACTAGTGTGGGCCTGAAGAATTCCAGGGTGATTTACTCCTGTGTCACCTTGGCGTGAAGGCTGGAGCTCTAGTGAATGCTACCCAGCGGTGTCCTGGTGTGCACCACCCTGCAGTTGCCTTAGTGGGGCATTTGGGGCTGGCGTGGGCTAGGGTCCCAGAGCTCACTGAGATGATATGTTGGATAGGGTGACTAGATCCTGCACTGGTCTGTGCTTTCAAGGTGGGAGTGAGTGTAAACTGTCCAACCTCTCCAACCCAGACAGACTTCCAGTGGCTCATTCACTATTTGGCAAAGTTCTAATGCTGGCTGTTTTATATGCTGGTTGTTCTTTTATTTTTTTTTAAGTTTGTTTATTTGTTTATAGTCTATACACTGGTATGTATGTATGTATGTATGTATGTATGTATGTATGTATTTATTCATGAGAGAATGATAGAACACACAGAGGGAAGGAAGAGGGGGAGGGAGAGAATCCCAAGCAGATTCCACACTGAGAGCAGAACCCAATGCAGGGCTCCATCTCAAGACCCTGAAATCAGGACCTGAGCCCAAACCAAGAGTCAGATGCTTAACTGACTAAGCCACCCAGGTGCCCCCCCCACTGGTTGTTCTTTTAAATTGGCTTTTCTTCTGTGCTCCATGGGGTCCAGGGCTAGAGTTGGTTAAAGAAGTCAGAGCTCACTGAGGTGGCAGCCTAGTTAGGGCACTTGTACTCTTCTCTCATTGATGTTGTTAAGGTGGAGGGCTAGCATAAACTGTGTCTGTGAGCCCCTTGGACCTCAGAAGAGTTCCAGCAGCTCCTCAGTGCTTGGCAGAGTTCTAGGGCTGGCTCTTTTATATGCTCATGGCTTGCTTGCTTGCTTATTTATTTATTTATTTATTTATTTAATTAATGAGGTGAACTCTTTTTTAAATTTTACTATATTATGTTAATCACCATACATTATATCATTAGTTTTTGATGTAGTGTTCCATGATTCATTGTTTGCATAGAACACCCAGTGCTCCATTCAAACGTAACCTCTTTAATACCCATCACCAGGCTAACCCATCCCCCAGCCCCCTCCCCTCTAGAACCCTCAGTTTGTTTCTCAGAGTCCATAGTCTCTCGTGGTTCCTCCCTCCTCTGATTTCCCCCCTTCATTTATCCCTTCCTACTATCTTCATCTTCTTCTTTTTTATTTTATTTTTTTTATTATGTTAATCACCATACATTACATCATTAGTTTTTGATGTAGTGTTCCATGATTCATTATTTGCGTATAACACCCAGTGCTCCATGCAGAATGTGCCCTCTTTAATACCCATCAACAGGCTAACCCATCCTCCTACCCCCCTCCCCTCTAGAACCCTCAGTTTGTTTTTCGGAATCCATTGTCTCTCATGGTTCATCTCCCCCTCCAATTTCTCCCCATTCATTCATCCCCTCCTGCTATCTTCTTCTTTCTTTTTTTTTTTAATATATAATGTATTATTTGTTTCAGAGGTACAGATCTGTGATTCCACAGTCTTCCACAATTCACAGCGTTCACCATAGCACATACCCTCCCCAATGTCTGTCCCCCAGCTGCCCCATCCCTCCCACCCCACAGCACTCCAGCAACCTTCAGTTTGTTTCCTGAGATTAAGAATTCCTCATATCAGTGAGGTCATATGATACATGTCTTTCTCTGATTGACTTATTTCGCTCAGCATAATACCCTCCAGTTCCATCTACGTCATTGCAAATGGCAAGATTTCATTCCTTTTGATGGCTGCATAATATTCCATTGAATATATATACCACATCTTCTTTATCCATTCATCTGTCGATGGACATCTTGGCTCTTTCCGCAGTTGGCTATTGTGGACATTGCTGCTATAAACATTGGGGTACACGTGCCTCTTTGGATCCCTACATTTGTATCTTTGTGGTAAATACCCAGTAGTGCAATTGCTGAGTTGTAGGGTAGCTCTAATTTCAACTTTTTGAGGAACCTCCATACTGTTTCCCAGAGTGGCCGCACCAGCTTGCATTCCCACCAACAGTGTAGGAGGGTTCCCCTTTCTCTGCATCCCTGCCAACATCTGTCATTTCATGACTTGTTAATTTTAGCCATTCTGACTGGTGTGAGGTGGTATCTCATTGAGGTTTTGATTTGGATTTCCCTGATGCCGACCGATGTTGAGCACTTTTTCATGTGTCTGTTGGCCATTTGGATGTCTTTGGAAAAATGTCTGTTCATGTCTTCTGCCCATTTCTTGATTGGATTCTTTGTTCTTTGGGTCTTGAGTTTAAGAAGTTCTTTATAGATTTTGGATACTAGCCCTTTATCTGATATGTCATTTGCAAATATCTTCTCCCATTCTGTCGGTTGTCTTTTGGTTTTGTAGACTGTTTCTTTTGCTGTGCAAAAGCTTTTTATCTTGATGAAGTCCCAATAGTTCATTTTTGCCCTTGCTTCCCTTGCCTTTGGCAATGTGTCTAGGATGAAGTTGCTGTGGCTGAGGTCGAAGAGGTTGCTGCCTGCGTTCTCCTTTAGGATTTTGATGGACTCCTGTCTCACATTGAGGTCTTTCAACCATTTGGAGTCTATTTTTGTGTGTGGTTTAAGGAAATGGTCCAGTTTCATTCTTCTGCTGTCCAATTTTCCCAACACCATTTGTTGAAGAGACTGTCTTTTTTCCATTGGACATTCTTTCCTGCTTTGTCGAAGATGAGTTGACCATAGAGTTGAGGGTCCATTTCTGGGCTCTCTATTCTGTTCCATTGATCTATGTGTCTGTTTTTGTGCCAGTACCATACTGTCTTGATGATGACAGCTTCGTAACAGAGTGAGAATTTGACTTCTTTGCTGAATTGGATACCTTTTATTTCTTTTTGTTGTCTGATTGCTGTGGCTAGGACTTCTAATACTATTTTGAATAGCAGTGGTGATACTGGCCATCTCTGCCATGTTTCTGACCTTAGGGGGAAAGCTCTCAGGTTTCCCCATTGAGAATGATATTCGCTTTGGGTTTTTCATAGATGGCTTTATATTGAGGTATGTACCCTCTATCCCTATACCCTGAAGAGTTTTGATCAAAAAAGGATGCTGTACTTTGTCAAATGTTTTTTCTGCATGGTCTGAGAGGATCATATGGTTCTGTTCTTTCTTTTATTAATGTATTGTATCACATTGGTTGATTTGTGGATGTTGAACCAACCTTGCAGCCTAGGGAGAAATCCTACTTGGTCATGGTGAATAATCCTTTTAATGTACTGTTGGATCCTATTGGCTAGTATTTTGGTGAGAATTTTTGCATCTCTGTTCATCAGGGATATTGGTCTATAATTCTCCTTTTTGATGGGATCTTTGTCTGGTTTTGGGATCAAGGTAATGGTGGCCCCATAAAACGAGTTTGGAAGTTTTCCTTCCATTTCTAGTTTTTGGAACAGTTTCAGAAGAATAGGATTCATTCTTCTTTAAATGTTTGGTAGAATTCCCCTGGGCAGCCCTCTGGCCCTGGGCTTTTGTTTCTTGGGAGATTTTTGATGACTGCTTCAATTTCCTTAGTGGGTATAGGTCTGTTCAGGTTTTCTATTTCTTCCTGGTTCAGTTTTGGTAGTTGATACATCTCTAGGAATGCATCCATTTCTTCCAGGTTATCTAATTTGCTGGCATAGAGTTGCTCATAATATGTTCTTAGAATTGTTTGTATTTCTTTGGTGTTGGTTGTGATCTCTCTTTTATTCATGATTTTATTTATTTGGGTCATTTCTCTTTTCTTTTTGTTAAGTCTGGCCAGGGGTTTATCAATCTTGTTAATTCTTTTGAAGAACAAGCTCCTAGTTTCGTTGATCTGTTCTACTGTTCTTTTAGTTTCTATTTTATTGATTTCTGCTCTGATCTTTATTATTTCTCTTCTCCTGCTGGGTTTAGGCTTAATTTGCTGTTTTTCTCCAGCTCCTTTAGGTGTAGGGTTAGGTTGTGTATTTGAGACCTTTCTTGTATCTTGAGAAAGGCTTGTATTGCTATATACTTTCCTCTTTGGACTGCCTTTGCTGCATCCCAAAGATTTTGAACAGTTGTGTTTTCATTTTCATTTGTTTCCATGAATATTTTTAATTCTTCTTTAATTTCCTGGTTGACCCATTCATTATTTAGTAGGATGCTGTTTAGCCTCCATGTGTTTGAGTTCTTTCTGACTCTGCTCTTGTGATTGAGTTCTAGTTTCAAAGCATTGTGGTCTGAAACAGGCAGGGAATGATCCCAATCTTTTGGTACTGGTTGAGACCTGATTTGTGACCCAGGATGTGACCTATTCTGGAGAATGTTCCATGGGCACTAGAGAAAAATGTGTAGTCTGTTGCTTTGGGATGAAATGTTCTGAATATATCTGTGAAGTCCATCTGGTCCAGCATGTCATTTAAAGCCTTTATTTCCTTGTTGATCTTTTACTTAGATGATCTGTCCATTTCAGTGAGGGGGATTTTAAAGTTCCCCACTATTATTGTATTGTTGTTGATGTGTTTCTTTGCTTTTGTTATTAATCGGCTTATATAATTGGCTGCTCCCATGTTAGGGGCATAGATATTTACAATTGTTAGATCTTCTTGTTGGATAGACCCTTTAAGTATGATATTGTGTCCTTTCTCATCTCTTATTACAGTCTTTGGTTTAAAATCTAATTTATCTGATATAAGGATTGCCACCCCAGCTTTCTTTTGGTGTCCATTAGCATGGTAAATGATTTTCCACCCCCTCACTTTCAATCTGGAGGTGTCTTTGGGTCTAAAATGAGTATCTTGCAGACAGCATATGGATGGGTCTTGTTTTTTTATCCAATCTGATAGCCTGTGTCTTTTGATTGGGGCATTTAGCCCATTTACATTCAGGGTAACTGTTGAAATATAGGAATTTAGTGCCATTGTATTGTCTGCAAGTAGGCTGTTACTGTATATTGTCTGTATTCCTTTCTGGTCTAAGTTACTTTTAGGCTCTCTCTTTGCTTAGAGGATCCCTTTCAGGATTTCTTGTAGGGCTGGTTTTGTGTTTGCAAATTCCTTTAGTTTTTGTTTGTCCTGGAAGCTTTTTATCTGTCCTTCTATTTTCAATGACAGCCTATCTGGATATTGTATTCTTGGCTGCATATTTTTCTCATTTAGTGCTCTGAATATAACATGCCAGTCCTTTCTGGCCTGCCAGGTCTCTGTGGATAGGTCTGTTGCCAATCTAATATTTCTACCATTGTAGGTTACAGATCTTTTGTCCCGATTTGCTTTTAGGATATTCTCTTTGTCTCTGAGACTCGTATGTGTTAAATGAAAATTAAAAACGATTTTTTAAAATAGGGATTGTAAAGATTTTGGTTGAAAAAGGGAAAATAAAAATTCAAAAAGAAAAAAAGAGAATTTAAAAAAATTAACTTTGAAAGACTAAGGAATCATTGGAAAAAAGCCATGAATTCTATGTGCAGTATTCTCCTAGTGCTGGAGTTCTGCCATTCTGATTGATTGGTAAACTTGGTATTGGCTGGCTGTTCTTGCTGATCTTCTGGGAGAGGGGCCTGTTGCCATGGTTCCCAAATGTCTTTGCCCGAGGCGGAATTGCCCCGCCCTTGCCAGGTCGGGCTAAGTAATCTGCTCAGGTTTGCTCTCAGGAGGTTTTGTTCCCTGCAAGCTTTCAGTACAGCTTTGGAGGACAAGAGTGAAAATAGCGTCCTCCCAGTCTCCACCCTGTAGGAGCCGAGAATTTGGGGCCCCACTCCTCAGTGCACCCCCCAGAGAAAAGCAGTCAATCACTCCCATCTCCCCGGTCTCTGGCCACACTCCATGCTCACCCGGCCTGTGACCGAGCGTTTCTATCTCTGGCACCCAACTCGGTGTGGGGTCTCCAAACCCAGCAGTTCCCATGGTGCGCTCCTGCACCACTCCTCTCAGGGGAGGAATGGGAGTCTCCCCAGATCTGCCGCTTGTTGGGTCCCTCTTGGAGGATCAGTGGCCTGACTGTGCCGCGGATCATGGTTTATGGCAACCCCAAGCTGAGAGCCCACTCCTCAGCTCAGTCTTTGCAGCTGGCTTCCCCTCTGATCCCTGGGAGCTCTGCCACCCTCAGGCACCCCCAGTCTTTCTGTGACCCCGAGGGTCCTGAGACCACACTGTCCCAGAGAGGGTTCCAACCCCCACTTAGCCACTGGAGCGACGTCCCTCAGCAGAGTCAACTTTTAAAGGTTCCGATTTTGTGCTCCGAGGCTCTATCACTTGCCAGAAGCGGCCAACGGAGGCCCCTCCCCGCCATTTATCCTCCTGAATATTGCCTTGGTTTCACTTCTCTACATGTCCTACCTTCCAGAAAGTGGTCACTTTTCTGTTCAGAGAGTTGTTGCTATTCTTTCTTCGATCTCCTGTTGAGTTTGTAGGTGTTCAAAATGGTTTGATCTCTATCCACTGAATTCCTGGGACCAGACCAAAATTCGGTCTCCTACTCCTCCGCCATCTTGCTCCTCCCCAGCTCATTGCTCTTTTAAACCACAAAAAATAAGAGAGACTCTTAATTATAGAGAACAAACTGAGGGCTGCTGGAGGGGAGGTAGGTCGGTGGGGATGGGCTAGATGGGTGATGGGCATTAAGGAGGGCACCTGTTGGGTTGAGCACTGGGTATTATATGTAAGTGATCAGTCACTGAACTCTCCTGAAGCTAATATTACACTATATGTTAACTACCCAGACTTTAAATAAAAACTTTAAACATAAAAAAATAAACAGCATGCTTTTTGTTTGTTTGTTTTCATTTGGGACTGGTGTGGGCGGGGACCTGGGGCTCACTGAGGAGGCAGGCTAGCTTTGATGTCAGAACCCTGCTCCTTTCTGCACTTTCAAGGTGGAGGGGGAATGTAAGCTCTGCTGCTTGCCAGCACCCCTAACCCACAGCGTTCCAGCAACTTCTCTGTCATTTGTCAGAGTTCTAGAACTGAGCCTTGTATGTAATAGTTGTTCTTTTAATGATTTTTGTCTGTGCTCAAGGCAGGTGAATCTCTTCCCATCCCTCAGTACTACCTCCAACTGCTCTTTCAGTATGGGGTGTGGTGGGTTCCCTGCCTTACTGTGTCTCCATCTCTTCTTCATTCTCTCCCTGTTTTCTTCATTTTTTTGTATGTAGATGCTGTTAGTCAGTCTTCAGTTCTTCCTTAGGTGGAATGGCTGTAAAAATAAGTGTAATTTGGTATGTCTGTGGAGGAGGCGAGTTTAGGGTCTGGACTCAGACATGTCCTCTTCTGTTTAGTAAGTGGAACAGAAGTGGTCATGCTCTGGGCTCAAATCTCATAAACAAGGATAATGCCTATCAGGAAATTCTCAGTCCAGAACATAAGGAAATTTGGGGTTATCTCTGTCTGGGCTGCTACCACCTATTCAGATCTTTGCCTCCCTTTCTGGAGCACAGAAATCTTATACATAGGAGTTGAGTTCCAGAATCACTTCAGTTCTGTGTTCGTGGTTGCATCAAAGCTGATTCCTTCTGAGCATGGCAGTTTGATGTAAATTGTCCATGTGCATGAGAACATACACATGTTGTATAAGAGAGATTAGGGATCAAAAATAACTGTGAGTGATGAGTGATGCCACACAAGAGAAATAGAAATAACTGAATAAACTTTTATTTTCCTGTCTCTGTGGCTAGGCTTCAAAGTGTCCCAGTCAACCCTCAACTTGCCTCCCTAGTCTCACTGGATGCTCACTATCTCTCTATTCACCATTGTAGCAGTGGAAAGCTTTCCCTAATCGACAGATTAACAGGAGAAAAACAAATTTAATTTTGTACATATAGAAGCCCCATAAAGAAAAATGAAAATCTAAGATAGCTAGGCAATTGAAACTTATATACCATCCTGGGCTAAGGAGAAGAGGGTAGGGGTCTGGGACTTCAAAGGGCAGGTAGATAATTTACAGGAAGATATGAAGAGGAAATGGTTAGTAAACTGATGTTTGACCTGTCACGCAGATGTCTTTCCAGTATAAAAGTTTATCTCTGGTAATAGTTGTCTTCCTGGTACACTTGCCCTATCTAAATTCCTTTAGGCATTTAGAGAGGTAAAAAGCTTTTCCTGCTAGATCTTGATTGCCTTCAGCTCAAAACAATCCACATGCCAAACTGGCACATTTTGGGGTGAGAACATCACTCAACATCGTACTGACATTTCCTCCTATCCCTTCCCTCCCAGTTTCTCCTACAGTCTATGGGATCCCGAGCCTTAGAGACTTTGTAGATTGCTGTGCCTTCTGTCCTGAAGTACCTTCCTTGACTCTCACGTGTTTAGTGAATTTCCTCTCATCATTCAAAACTCAGATCACATATCGCTCTTTGCTGAAATCCTTTCTCATGTTTTTCAGACTGATAGCCTCTTCCTCATGTAAATTTTCTGGCATGTATAAGTAATAATAAAATATCAAACACTATCATGATTGAGAAGCCCCTGTATGCTAAGCATTCTCGAGGATGTATTTTACTTGATGCGCACATAAACCTTATGAAGTAGATTCTGTAATTATGTCTATATTATGGATGAGGAAAATAAGGCTCAGAGAATTTAATTTTTCCAAGGTCACCAATTTAGTAGGCAGAGTTCAACATGTGTCTAAGGCTTGTGCTCTTGCCCATTAGACTTCTATTTATGTTATGGCATAATAATTGCCTACTAGGCTGAGATTCCTTATCTTATTCCTCTTGAGATCCCTCCTTTGGCACACAATAGGAGTTTAATAATTGTTTATTGAATAAGTGTTGATGTGCATCCTCAATAAATATTTATTGAATGTTGTGCAGCAGGACTTATATTTAGATGATTTGATATACAGTATTCTTTAAGTATGTTTATGGAATTGCAAATCACAGTATATCTTATTTTTTTTGTGTGTGCACTTATAGAGAACATACCTCAGAAAAATTTATAAATATTAGGGATTTTAGTCTTTAATGCATGCTATTATATAGTTCATAACGTTAGAGTAGAGATTTCTTCTTTCTCTACTTTAATTGAAGGTGTATGTGGGGGGAGGGGATTGTCCTTTGAGATTTGCTATAGGAGCACATCTCTATAGTTTCAAGATGCAATTATCCTAGGCTAGGCACAGGCTTTGTAACAAAGATTCAAATTAAATCATGTAATTGTGACACTGGCTTCCTCTTTTTTCTTAGGCTGAAAGATATATTTGGGATTTGATTCTTAAATTTGGACTTTGGAACTTGATTCAAACATTGGATATAGATTCAGGTATCTAGAGGATAGTCAATTAATATTGGAGATAGTCAATTAATATTCATTGGATTTTATTGATGTAGTATATGTTATACACTTTGTGTCAAAGGGAATACTTTCTCCTTTCTGAATTTTAGAAAACATTGATCCAAAAATATGTCTTGTGTTATTAACTGATTTAATAGATTGAGAAGATGGGCAAACATTTATATTATTAGGAGAGGAAGTATAAATTCATGTCAAATATGGAGGTGTCTTTATTTCTAGGATGGTTATATTTAAAATCAATCTCTGTGCCATAATGGTCAAATCAGGTAAAACAAACAAACAAAAACACCACAAACAAATAGTCAAACAGTTTGGATTAGACTGCCCTGAGTCAACATTTATGGTTTTTCACTCCTGAAATCTAATGACATTACATCCCCTCCTTATTACTGGTTAATTTGTAAAAGAAAAAAAAAGTTACTATGGTAGATACTCCAGATTGACTATTCAAGTATCTTTCCCAGCTTTCTTCTCCCTTGCTTGCCCTAGTAAAGGGACTCATTTTTCGTGACTTTTTTCTTTTTTTTGTAACAGTGAGTGTCCATGTTTGCAAATTATGGCCAATAAAATATGAGAGAAATCTGCTAGTGGATTCTGGGGAAAAAATTACTTTCCTGACTTAAAAGCACACTGGCAACTGCTGTTATTTCTTTATATATTCTTTCTCCCTGGAATTTGAATATGGTGCTCACAGACGTGGCAGTTTCTTTAACCTTGAAGTGCCAAGCATAAAGAGAAAAGTCAACATGCTATGGACACCAAGGCCAAGAGAAAGAGCCCAGGTCCTTGAAGGCATAGTCAAACAGCTAAGGTCACAAAGTGCCCATGTTGGCTTCTTACGTGAAGACAAAAGATTTATTTCTTTAAGCCATAATTAGTGAGTTTTCTGTCACTTTCACCTAAAGAGTATCCATGTCTAGAATTGGTGGAGAAGCCTCAGGAGGACTTTGGTGAGCACCTGAAAGTTAGGGGAAAGTGAACTGCCCCTTCTTATTCTCAGACAGAGGCAGTTTGGTTCTAACTTGGCCCCTTGCCAAGATGAGAATAAGAACAGTATTATCAAGTGTCTAAGTTCTGACTCTTCCCTGGAAGTCAGTCAACTGGGTTGCAACTTAAATGGAAAGAGAAGACATCTGGGTAAGTTCCTTCTTCATCTCTTTGGGTAAATGTATCTTGAAATCTTTGGTATTGCATAAAATCTGTTGGCTAAGTTTTTCTTTTTAAGTATTTTATCTAATACAACTCCATGAAAAAGTTCCTATGCTTCATTTATTCATTCAGTAAATATTTGAGTATCAGCAAAACTAAACATAACCTCTCTCATATAGAGTGAAGCCTGATGAGAGGTGAGCATAATTCAAATAATTATAAAAGAGGAGTATACTTTCACAAGCTAAGTGCTATGAAATAAAGGGACAAAATACTAAAGACATCTGGCTTTTGAGATGCTGTAAGTTAGGAGACAAGTCCTGTGAAAGTGACACTTGATTGATGAAGGATGAGTGGGTGTTAACTAAGGACAGAGGAATGGGAAAGAGCATTCATAGAAAAAGGGAGAGCATGCACAAGGGACTCAGGACAGAAGGCAGCATGGTGAGTTTGAGGATCTCAAAGAAGATCACTTGGTTGGAGTACTGAGAATAAGGGGAAGTCTAGAGAGGTAGGCCAGACCATACAGAGCATTGTTGTCTATCTTAAAGCTTTGATAATTATTCTAAGGACCATGAGAAGCCATTGAAAAGTTTAAACAAGAATCATAAATACTTCAGTGTTTTGAAAAGATCAATCTGGTTGCATCATGGAAAATGGATTAGCAAGGAGCCAGTCTGAATGCTTTTAGGTAATTAAGAATTTATTGCATTAATTCAGGTGGGAG
Source organism: Mirounga leonina (assembly GCF_011800145.1). Classification (NCBI taxonomy): domain Eukaryota; kingdom Metazoa; phylum Chordata; class Mammalia; order Carnivora; family Phocidae; genus Mirounga; species Mirounga leonina. The sequence continues at coordinate 28,528,526 of NW_023270426.1, read as the reverse complement.
ATAATGGTAGTTTGGTAGAGTGTTTCTGATAGTGGTTATTGTGGTGCTGTTGGAGGTGCAAGAAATGGGTGGATTTGAGAATTATATTCAGGAGGTAAATGGGCAGGTTTGGCACAAGCTTGGATATGATTTGTGTGGAAAAGGGGGCTTTGAAGGATGACCCCAAAGTCCTTTGCTTACTACCTGGATGAATCATGATACTATTTTCCCAGATTAGGAACACAGAAAGAAAACAAGAATCAGAGGAAAACATTATGATTTCGTTCTTGGATCCTTTGAATGTGTTTTAATAGACTTATGTGTAAAGGGTGGTGATGGAGGGAATTTGATGGAAAAGCTGCAGTCACATTTACTAGTGTATTTATCATTATTAGATGACACTTTTATTTCTCCTGTTTGTTGCCACTTACTTTTCTCATGTCTTTAACTGATCATGGATTAGTTACTGACATGGGGGATCTCAGGATAAATTGTCTATTTATGGCATCTTAATGACTTCTAAGATGTTGTTCTTTGGAGGGTATTTCTCCCTGCCTGCCCCGAGTCCTTTTTTTTAGCCCAAAATGTACAGTGCCCTCTGAGCTAAAACATGGAAGACATTTTGGACTAAAATTGTAAAATCTCCCTCCCCCATTGGTTCTGCTAGGGGAAAGTCTATATTTAGAAAATGATTATATTTTTATAGACTTTTTTAGAAGTTTTAATTTTCAAAAATATTGAAGAGCTAGTTCAGAGAGTTCCTGCACATCCTCACACAGTTTCCTCTATTTTTAACATCTTAGAGTACTGTGGTACATTTATTATAATTAATCAACATGATAGATATTATTGATTAAAGTCCACACTTTAAAAAAATAAAATATTTCTTTGGTTTTTACCTAATGTCCTTTCTCTTTCCCAGGATCCTCTCCAACTTACTATATTACATTGAATTGTCACGTCTTCTTAGGTTCCTCTTGGTTGTGACAGTTTCTCAACTTTCCTTGACAGTTTTGAAGAATATTGGTCAGATATATCATAGGATGCCCCTGTATTGAAAAGTAATGTTTTTCTCATGATCACACTGGCATTGTGGGTTTTGGGAGGAAGAACACAAAGGTAAAACGCTATTCTCATCATACTGTATCAAGAGTACATACTATCAATATGACTTAATACTCTTGATGTTAACACTTATCTAAGTGTTTGTAAGGTTTCTCTACTATAAAGTTATGATTTTCCCTTCTTTCTATACTGTATTCTTTGGAAGAAAGTCATGATATGCACACTCACACTTTAAGGAGTAGGGAGTTATTTGGAATTCTTCTGCATGGGAGCTTTATCTATTTAATCATTTATTTATATCATTGGACTCTTGGAAATGTACTTTATACTTGAGGTTAAAAATCTAGTACTCTTTATTTACTTTGTTGTTTAAATTGTTTTAGTTTTGGCTATTAGGAGCTCTTTAAATTGTCTTCTGTGTTCCTTTGAATGATTGTGTTCCTCAGTCATTGTGGGTGTGTTGTTTCCCACATCCTTACCTTCTGGCACAAGACAGTGTAGACCCACCTGGTATAATTCCTGCTCCAGTCTTAGAATCAGCCATTTCCCAAGGAGCTCTCATTCATTTTATTGGAGAATGGTATTAGAAATTAAAATCTGAATGCTAGGTGTGCTCATTGTTATTGGGTGTCATTTCTTTTAGGCCCTCTTAGTTGACAGAACTAAGAAATTTATGTGTATATACCAACTCATGTATAACATGTGTCTTTAAATATTTATGTAATCATCTATATATTAAGCTAAACAAGATTTCTTCTTTAGGTCTCTACATTGCTACATGGATCTTTCTAGCTTTTCCCCTTACTTATCTGTAAATCCTCACTTTCACAGGGAGAAAACTCACTCCCATAATCTACCATCTTTTTATTTAATTGTTTCATTCCTCTGTATACACATAGCAGGTCAGAATTGTTACCTACCCTCCTATGGGCAACAGTGTTAACAACTAGAATACAGTGTGTATTGTTCTTTTTGCTTCTCACCTTACAAAATCTATTCATTTCCAGAGTACTTAGGTCAGTGCCTCTTCCTCCCCACACCCATCAGAGAGGTTGTTTCATACATTTGTAACACAGACTCATCATAGTCTGCATTCCTTCCTGGGATCCTGACCTACTAAATGACTTTTTTTTTTCTAATTTGCATACATTAAGATTCACTATTTGTGCCATAAGTTTCTATAGGTTTTGACAAATGCATAATGTTACATATCCATCATTAGACTATCATAAAAACTAATTTCAAAGCCCTGAAAAATCCCCCTAAACAGGACGTTTTCATTTACTTAATAGGGTAAATGTTTTTAGTAAGAGGCATGAGTGAATGAACACTCACCTAAGTACTCTGAAACTTTAAAAATGAGGACAAATAACTAAAAATGAAAAAGAAAACTCAATGTACAATGAAATAGCCATCATCAGCCCCTATCACAAACCCAGAATATTTTTGAACTACAGTAAAATTTGGTTTGAATTCAAAAAGGAAACCTGAGTTGATAGACTCTGCCTTATTTTTGAGTAATGGGCTATTTTCAGGAAAGGGATCTGGAAGGCAGTATAAATGCTGCACTCACCGATGACTATGGATATACGTGAGCTAGAGGACAAACAGACGAACATTGCTTCTGAGGCTCATTTCCTTTAGAAGAGGTAGAACAGGAAAGAGCACATGGCTAGGCTGTTTTTATTTTCTCCCACTCAGCTTCCTAAATTGGAGTGGCAGCCTGGAGGCCAGGCTTTTGATGGAGCCAGATCCAGCTTCACTGCTCCTGGGCAAGACTAGTTGAGCAGAAATAAATAAGCACTGTTCTGCTGAGTAGAAAGTTCCTGAGATGTAGCGGTTCATGCTCTGACCCCATATCTACCCAGGAAGATCTGCTTTGGTATGAGAAAAAAAGAAAAGTTTCTCTTTCCCCCAGACAACCAGACATCTCTCTCCCTATACACACGCAGAAGCTTTAATGCTGTAAAAACAGGTGGAGGGTGGAACACTGACACCACATTTGCTCTGGAGAATGTGGATACAATGCTTTATCCTGGTCAAGCAGCACTGAATACCCATAGTCCAGGTATGCTTGCAATCAACTTGTTTGCTTTTTATTTCATCTTTCTCAGCCTTCAGACTGATGTTCTTCCCTTCTGGCATTTAGAGATAAGAATAGTTCACACATAGGAAATGCAAGTCTAGAGAAATTATCAATGCTCTCAGACCAAAATCAGCTTCTTTCTCCATTGACAGACTAAAACATATCACCTGCTCAGAACTGGGGAGTAGGCTATTCTCTTGCAAAGGGCCAGAAGGTTTTGTCAATAATTTACTCTGACAGTGTAGAAATAGCTGGGCTCTAGGAAAAGAGATTCAAGTTTCTGATGCTCATTTTGCTATTTTAGCCCCTCTAAATCTTATTCTTAGCTGCTATTAGTTTTAAAGCTCCTAAAATGGAACAGGCCTGTTAGACTGTCTTTAGTCAATAATTCCCTTCCCATTCTGAAAAAAATTTAGTGCATTATCTCAGGCAGAGATAGGAGAAGGGGAGGAGTACCAATTTCCTTAAATGATGTTGCTAATGCAACGGACAGTGTTAGCGATCCTGCTACTCAAACTCTCTCTTAAGAAGCTATGAATGCCATCAATCTTACACATCTGAGCAACCCAATGAATAGAAGATTAAGATCACCAAGCTCTTACTGACTGTTTGCAATTCAAATGTAAGCTTGACTTCCTGGAGGTTTTTGGAGCCCTGAGTTTTTACCGTTAGCTGTAGAGGAGTTAACAGATGTTAACACTGGAAAAATAACTCATGAAATGTTTGTGCTGGAGGCCTTTTAATACCTAATTCAGTCCCATTGCTTCAAAGATAAGTAAATAGAAGTTCTGAGAAGTTGAGTAATTTGCCCTAGGTCACAGAGCTGTGAAGAAGCAGAAAGAAGAGGATAGAGTATGCTGTGGGCTATTAGAGAAAAGTTCTGTATTGTGTTACTGTCTACAGAAGCCTAGGGACTCACATATTTCTAGAGACACTGTGATTTTCCATTGCTCATTTGTAGTTGAGCCTCAGTTTATATATCTGGAAGTTGGGATAAAAATGCCTGCCCTCACAGTGTACTTCTGATGCACGTGGGAAGTGTGTGAAATGGCTGAATAAGGGTGTTTGAGCATGTGTGTGGAGGGACGGCAGTAATTTTGCAGTTTCACCAATCTCAAAGCATTCCTGTTTCACAAGTCAGAAGCTCATAGCCTGTCATTTAACAGTTACTTTGAGATTACCTTAATGTGTTCTTTTCTCAAAGCACTCCACTTACAGAGATTGCACTTTGTTTACATAGCATGCTGAAATGAGAAGGTTATTATTAGCCTGGAAGTAGGCAATGCCAGCTAAAGAGAGTTGTCTTTTACTCGGATATTTAAACCGAGATGCCAAGAAAGGGTTGGTGTGGGAGCTGTCCTGACTTAATTCTTGAACCCTCCAGTCTTCCTTCAGTATTCCTGAAGAGAAGGAACACGACAAGTCTGTGAATTTCAAGAGTTTCATGCCACTTATGGGTCAGTTTGAGCTTTCTTATTCCAAAGCCTCAGGTACCTCAAAAAATAGGAAGTAGATAGACAAGAACATACATTCTCTCAGCAGCCTGAGCTTGAGAAGAGAAGCTATACCTTATTCTTTTGTATCTCCAGGGCCTCGTTGGAATGCAATAATAGTTACTGAAATAAAAAGAATGATAAATCTTTACTTCATATCTAAAAATAAAATTAATTCCAGATGGATAAAGATTTAAATGTAGAAAACAAAACAAAACAGAAAAATGCTAGAGGAATATACAAGTGTGTATTTACATAAATTTGAAGTGTCACCACAGGCAGAAGCCACAAAGGAGGGTTGATTGTTTCCATCAGGTAAAATGTTCCATGCTTGTATGAAAAGCCCAATACAAAGTTTAAAGGGAACTTTTAAATTGGGAATGAGATTTGGAACTTGGACAGCATAGGTTAATCTTGTTATGCATAACACACCCCTAAACATCAGTAAAAGATGATGAATATCCCAATAGGAAAAAAATGAGAAAAGGGCAAAATAGGCAATTCACTAAAGAAGAAATATGAGGCTTAATAAACGCAAAAATATATTAAATCATATTAGTGAGCAAAATTACAGATCTGCGAACAAAGAGCTACTATTTGTAGCTTTTAAATCGACATAGATTTTGAGAACATAATAATGCCAAGCATTGACAGGGGTGTCACTTGCATGGACTACTAGCAGGGGTGTTTGGGAAACCTGTTTTGCATTATGTATTCAGTATCTTAAAATCATGCTTGCACTTTTAAGAAGTATTTGGGGGATTATTCAGAGATGAACATGCAAGAGTATCTACTAAAGCACAGTTTATAATATGAAAAATTAGAAATAGCCTAAATGTTTCAAAACAGGGAATTTGTTAAAAAAATCATAATATATTAGAAAGTATTGGAATCCTAAAATTATGACATACTGGAATGGTATAATGGAATCTTTTGCTACTGTTAAGAATGTTAAGAATGATGATGTAGAAGTATAATTATTGGTATGGAAATATATTTATAATCTGTTACTGCATGACAAAAACCTTCTTATATGTTTATATGTATGTGATGATACATGAATTGAAAAGGTATCAAAAGCAATAATCCAAATATACCAAAATATTGAATGTAGCAATCTCTGGATGAGGGAAGAGGGTTACTAGTGGTTCTTTAATTATAAACAAAATATATTTTCTATGTATACACTCTTTTTTCTAGACTGAATATGTATAAAATGAATTTAAAAAACCAAAAGAATAACACAAAATTGTTTCATGGATATTATTAATGCCATATTTGGTCTTTCATAGAATTATCTTTGCTTTTAAAAGGCCAAATGTTAGAATATAGGAAGCTTTAGTTTGGATTCCCTAAAAACTGAGTCTGAGATAAGGGTCAAGTGCAAGTTGTTAATTCGGGAAGCATTCCCCAGGCAGTGGGGAAATCAGAGAAGGATGGAAAGAAAGTTGCTAATGTTTCCATTATGAAGAAAGTCACTATTGTCAGGAACTAGAGTTTAACTATGCTAAGGAACTCAGGGAGATTATGAGGACTACACACATCAGAATTATGCCACCCAATTGGAAAAGGAGCTGGGATATTTATTCATCAACTAATATCAGTCATTGGTGGAGAGCTATTCCTGATGTATGTTAAATCACAGAATTTCTGGCCTTTTTTACTGCCAAGTAAAGAGATGCAAATCCTGACAGTTGGAAATGGACTGGCATGCGTAGAAACAGTAAAGGCTAAAATCTCCTGGGTGGGCCAGCGACAGCCTCTGCTACATTGGAGTTAGAAATTTGTCGATCAATAGGAAAAGACACTTTGGGTCATGAAAAGGAAGATGTTTATTTGCACAGAGTCATATAATTAATGGCTGAGTCAGCCTCAAACATCAGGTCTACTAACTTGCATCCAGGATTTTTTTGATTGTATGATGGCCAGGCCCATCTTTATCATGGTCATTTCTAAACATGACAAGTACACATGCTCTCTCCGTTACAGATAGGATGCGGGATGCTTGTGTTCTTGTTCCTTTTGCTAAAAACCCTCCCATCTAAGAATAGGATCCAACCCAGTGGTTTTTAAATGGATCTAAGCCATGTAAGCTTTATTTCTAATGAGAGTTTATAAGGATGACCCATACACTGAAAAAATGAATATGGTGCTACTCAGGTTGAAGGAGATGAAGAAGCCATCTGTCCTTATTACATAAAAATTCTCGGAGGGGATTTCAAAGAGCAACATTTGAAAACCCCCATTTCCCCTATATTCTGGCAAGAGAAAAAGGGAATAATTATTCCAAGGAGTCTCAGCCTAACAGTAGTTTTACAGAAGAAATGGCTGGGGAACAAATTTTTCTGTACCCTTTAAGATTTTTCTAGGTAGTCTAAGAATTGAAGTGACATGAGACATATTAGTAGAACAAAAACAAATTTTAATTATGTGTGCACAGAGGCCCAGTAATAAAACTGAGATCCAAAGAAATGACCAAGTGAGGCAGTTTATACTTTTTAGACAAAAAAACAATAAATCTGTGAAGAATTGATAGGATAAAGAACACTTCAGATTGGAAATTACATTTAGTAAGGAATTATAAACAGAATTTAGGCTGAGGTAGTAAATTAGTAAAAGTAACAAGTTTTATTTATATGGTTTTCTCAGTTCCAAATTACCTATAGTTGATGATAAAGATGTCTCTTTGCCTCCTGGCATGGAAGGGGTAGCTTTCATGTGGGGGACTTATTTCCTGCTTTCTGGAGACAGTAGGGGGATGTCAAAGTGGGGCTTTTGCATTGACTGGTTCTTAAGTAACTTTAATTCACAATAATCAATATGCTATAGTGGTGCATATGGTGGTGGCCTGCCCTTGCCCCTCACAAAATTCATGTGGCATAAATGCACATGAGTAAGAAGCATGTGATGTCAACAGTAAAAAATTTTTTTCTTGGGAAAAAAAATACCACTTACTTGCTTATGCTGCTCATTGTTCTTCTGTAAGATGTCCGTGTAGAATGACTGGGCCCAGACTTCCCCAAGAACTCCTTTTGTTTTAGAAGGTTAAATGGTGGTAACTGTTTTGAAAATTGTCATCTGAATCTCAGGATCCTTAATTAAGATTAAGGTCCTTAATCTTCCGAAGTCAAATTTATAATAGTCCAGTACTGTGCAGTTGTTTGCAAATAACCTTAATGTGTTGTTAGAGAGCACTGTTTTCTTTTCTTCATAATTTTTTGTATGTTAGAATAATGAGTATATAAGAGTGAGAAAGAACCCATGAGTCCTGTGAAGTCCTTATGTAAGGAAGAGTCACTCTCCCTTTGTAACTCATTTAAAAATTCCTCTAGCCATACTTAAGGGAAAGTGATAAGGCATGTTTAAATATATGACCTATATTTAAAACCTTGTCAAAATTGAGCTATTTTCATAATTTAAGCCATTCACTTGAAATATGCAGATAATTATGGACAAAACTATTATCTACTCCAATCCCAATTACCAAGTCTTGGTTTAGCTGATTACTTACATCAACATCTTGATTTATATATACTGTTGTTAAAAGTATCAACACAGGGGCATAGTGGTTAAGTACATAGGCATTGGCACTAGATAAATGTGGGTTCATATCTTATGACTACAAATCAGTAGCTATGTGATGTTGGGCAAGTGTTACTGCTCTTTTGAAAATAGGGCTCACCGTGATTGGAAGTCCGATAGAGTATGCTCAGTATTGTCCTGGCAGATAGTAAGTGATTAAAAAGTTATACCTAATATTCTTTGCTTCAGGCCTAGATTTTAAAAAGGAAAATTATTTCTAGCTGTGAAAGGTGATAGGGTATTAAACATCAAAGTTTATCAAGCAAGTTTACTTCAAGCACATGTTAAATGTTATGCTAGCAAGAAAGACTAATATGTTGGGGGAAAAAAAAAAGCCTGGTCAGAGGAAGTATAAAATCTGATATGTTACATGGCATGTGTCTGTGTGTGTGTGTTTTAAGAAAGATTGCTTTTCATTTCACAAGGTCATTAAAAACAGCAGGTCCATATGATTTGTTATAAGAAAGTGTGTAGCAGGTGGTCCAGGTGTACAAACTTTGAGTCACAGGCACAAACATTACATCCAAGAAGCAAATAAGGAAGCATCTGTGCCTGAAATTAGAGAGGCAAAGCTCTTTTGCAAGAGTGGTGTCTAATAGGTCAAACTAACACGAAAGAATGAAACAATGTCAACAGGGATCAAAAACAGTGACAGCAGTACTTCTGAAATTTGTTGTGACCATGTTTTAATGTTTTACTTCAGACTAATAAATAAAATTGTGAATAAATGGAAGCATATTATATATATTGTTTTTAAGCTTTTTTTCCTTTTTTGGAATTTTAAATTACATTTTAAATGAACTTTAATGAAATATACATACATTAAAATACATACATTTTGAGCATGACAGCTTAATGACTTTTGACAAATGTCTACATCCTTATCACCACCAGCCTGATCAATTATTGATCTGATTTCTACCACTGAAATATCAATGATTATTATTAGTGAATGATTCTAAATTCTAGTGAATACTAGTTATGCCTGCTCTAGAATTTCATAAAAATAGCATCATACACTATGTACTCTTTTCACCTGGCTTGTTTTCACTTAGCACATGTTTGAGATTCATCCATGTTGTTCAGCCATGTTGCATTACGGCAGCTGTGAAAATGGGCGGCTCAGCTCTCTTGCTGCATGGAATGTAATTGACCAAGAGTCTGAGCTGCGGTTCCTCAGGTTCATCATTTTGTTCATGGCTGAGGCCCCACTTCCCTCAGGCTCCTCCCAGTCAGTAACTGCACATGGCAGAAATGGTAGGGCAGGAGCTATCTGGTGAGAACGAGCAACTTAGGCTTTAGGACTTTATCTTCGTTTGGCCAAAATCTTCTTAGAACTCTGCTGCTGTGTGAAAGGCTTATTACCCAATCCTTTCTCCTTTCTTCTCTCCTTCACAGAAGCCAGGTCTCCATTGCTGTTTGATGTCTGGCTTCTTCCTCTTAACCCTTCTATTTTTCTCTGAAGGTATTTTCCCCAGCAAATCTCTCAACAAGTTCAGTTCCATCTTGTCTGCTTCTTGGAGAACCTGAGATAACTCATTTGCTATTTAGCATTTCATTCATTCTTTTGCTATTATTCCACTGCAAGAATATATGACAATTGTCTGTCCTTTCTTCTTTTAAAGTATTATTTATTTGAGAGAGAGGGTGAGTGAGAGCAAGCCCAAGTTCAGGGAAGGGCAGATGGAGAGGGAGGAAGAGATCCCCCCCCAGCAGGGAACCTGATGTGGAACTAGATCCCAGGACCCTGAGATCATGACCTGAGCTGAAGGCAGACGCTTAACTGACTGAACCACCCAGGCACCCTCTTCATCCTTTCTTATATTGATGAACCCTTGGGCTGTTTCCTTTTTTTGACTATCATAAATAAAATTGCTATGAACATTTATATAAAAGTGACTGTGTTTTCATTTATCTTGGATAAATATCTAGGAGTATAGTAGCTGGATCAAATGTAAAGATACTGCCAAATTTCTTTCCGAAGTGGTTGTACCATTTTACATTCCCACAGGCAATATAGAAGAGGTCCTGTTGCTCCAGATCCAAACCGATAGTTGGTATTGACACTCTTTTTAATTTTAACTGTTTGAGTGAGCATAAATAGATATTTCTTTAATTTGTATTTTCCTGATGACTAAAGATGCTGAGCACCTTTTCAACTATGGCCATTCAAAAATTTATTTTCTGGGAAGGTATGTGTTCAATTCCTTGACCATTTCTATTGGACTGTTTTCTTATTCTAGAGTTGTAAGAATGCTTTATATATTCTTTTTTTTAAATTTTTTTTATTCTTATGTTAATCCCCATACATTACATCATTAGTTTTAGATGTAGTGTTCCATGATTCATTGTTTGTGCATAACACCCAGTGCTCCATGCAGAATGTGCCCTCCTCAATACCCATCACCAGGCTAACCCATCCTCCCACGCCCCTCCCCTCTAGAACCCTCAGTTTGTTTTTCAGAGTCCATCATCTCTCATGGTTCGGCTACCCCTCCGATTTCCCCCCCTTCATTCTTCCCCTCCTGCTACCTCCTCCTCCTCCTCCTCCTCCTCCTCCTCCTCCTCCTTCTTCTTCTTCTTCTTTTTTTCTTTTTCTTAACATATATTGCATTATTTGTTTCAGAGGGACAGATCTGAGATTCAACAGTCTTGCACAATTCACAGCTCTTACCAGAGCATATACCCTCCCCGGTGTCTATCACCCAGTCACCCATCCTTCCCACCCCACCCCCCACTCCAACAACCCAAACAAACCCAGTTTGTTTCCTGCGATTAAGAATTCCTCATATCAGTGAGGTCATATGATACATGTCTTTCTCTGTTTGACTTATTTCGCTCAACATAATACCCTCCAGTTCGATCCACGTCATTGCAAATGGCAAGATCTCATTCCTTTTGATGGCTGCATAATATTCCATTGTGTATATATACCACTTCTTCTTTATCCATTCATCTGTTGGTGGACATCTTGGCTCTTTCCACAGTTTGGCTATTGTGGACATTGCTGCTATAAACATCGGGGTACATGTACCCTTTCAGATCCCCACTTTTGTATCTTTGGGGTAAATACCCAGTAGTGCAATTGCTGGATCATATGGTAGCTCTACTTTCAACTTTTTGAGGAACCTCCACACTGTTTTCCAGAGTGGCTGCCCCAGCTTGCATTCCCACCAACAGTGTAGGAGGGTTCCCCTTTCTCCGCATCCCTGCCAACATCTATCGTTTCCTGACTTGTTAATTTTAGCCATTCTGACTGGTGTGAGGTGGTATCTCATTGAGGTTTTGATTTGGATTTCCCTGATGCCGAGCTATATTGAGCACTTTTTCATGTGTCTGTTGGCCATTTGGATGTCTTCTTTGGGAAAATGTCTGTTCGTGTCTTCTGCCCATTTCTTGATTGGATTCTTTGTTCTTTGGGTGTTGAGTTTGATGAGTTCTTTATAGATTTTAGATACTAGCCCTTTATCTGATATGTCATTTGCAAATCTCTTCTCCCATTCTGTCGGTTGTCTTTTGGTTTTGTTGACTGTTTCCTTTGCTTTGCAAAAGCTTTTGATCTTGATGAAGTCCCAATAGTTCATTTTTGCCCTTGCTTCCCTTGCCTTTGGCGATGTTTCTCGGAAGAAGTTGCTGTGGCTGAGGTTGAAGAGGTTGCTGCCTGTGTTCTCCTTTAGGATTTTGATGGACTCCTGTCTCACATTGAGGTCTTTCAACCATTTGGAGTCTAGTCTATTTTTGTGTGTGGTTTAAGGAAATGGTCCAGTTTCATTCTTCTGCATGTGGCTGTCCAATTTTCCCAACACCATTTGTTGAAGAGACTGTCTTTGTTCCATTGGACATTCTTTCTTGCTTTGTCGAAGATGAGTTGACCATAGAGTTGAGGGTCCATTTCTGGGCTCTCTATTCTGTTCCATTGATCTATTTGCCTGTTTTTGTGCCAGTACCATACTGTCTTGATGATGACAGCTTTGTAATAGAGCTGGAAGTCTATAATTGTGATGCCGCCAGCTTTGCTTTTCTTTTTCAACATTCCTCTGGCTATGCGGGGTCTTTTCTGGTTCCATACAAATTTTAGGATTATTTGTTCCATTTCTTTGAAAAAAGTGGATGGTATTTTGATGGGGATTGCATTGAATATGTAGATTGCTCTAGGTAGCATTGACATCTTCACCATATTTGTTCTTCCAATCCACGAGCATGGAACGTTTTTCCATTTCTTTGTGTCTTCCTCAATTTCTTTCATGAGTATTTTATAGTTTTCTGAGTACAGATTCTTTGCCTTTTTGGTTAGATTTATTCCTAGGTATCTTATGGTTTTGGGTGCAATTGTAAATGGGATCGACTCCTTAATTTCTCTTTCTTCTGTCTTGTTGTTGGTGTATAGGAATGCCACTGACTTCTGTGTTTATAGATTTTGGATACTAGCCCTTTATCTGATATATCTGATTTTATATCCTGCCACTTTACTGAATTCCTATAGGAGTTCTAGCAGTTTTGGGGTGGAGTCTTTGGGGTTTTCCACATAAAGTATCATATCATCTGCAAAGAGTGAGAGTTTGACTTCTTTTTTGCCGATTTGGATGCCTTTTATTTCTTTTTGTTGTCTGATTGCTGTGGCTAGGACTTCCAATACTATGTTGAATAGCAGTGGTGATAGTGGACAACCCTGCCGCATTCCTGACCTTAGGGGGAAAGCTCTCAGTTTTTCCCCATTGAGAATGATATTTGCTGTAGGTTTTTCATAGATGGCTTTTATGATATTGAGGTATGTAGCCTCTATGCCTATACTCTGAAGAGTTTTGATCAAGAAAGGATGCTGTACTTTGTCAAATGCTTTTTCTGCATCTATTGAGAGGATTGTATGGTTCTTGTTCTTTCTTTTGTTAATGTATTGTATCATGTTGATTGATTTGCGGATGTTGAACCAACCTTGCAGCCCAGAGATAAATCCCACTTGGTCGTGGTGAATAATCCTTTTAATGTACTGTTGGATCCTATTGGCTAGTATTTTGGTGAGAATTTTTGCATCCATGTTCATCAGGGATATTGGTCTGTAATTCTCCTTTTTGTTGGGGTCTTTGTCTGGTTTTAGGATCAAGGTAGTGCTGGTCTCATAAAATGAGTTTGGAGGTTTTCCTTCCATTTCTAGTTTTTGGAACAGTTTCAGAAGAATATTAATTCTTCTTTAAATGTTTGGTAGAATTCCCCTGGGAAGCCATCTGGCCCTGGGCTTTTGTTTTTTGGGAGATTTTTGATGACTGCTTCAATTTCCTTAGTGGTTATAGGTCTGTTCAGGTTTTCTATTTCTTCCTGGTTCAGTTTTGGTAGTTGATACATCTCTAGGAATGCATCTATGTCTTCCAGGTTATCTAATTTGCTGGCATAGAGTTGCTCATAATATGTTCTTATAATTGTTTGTATTTCTTTGGTGTTGGTTGTGATCTCTCCTCTTTTATTCATGATTTTGTTGATTTGGGTCATTTCTCTTTTCTTTTTGATTAGTCTGGCCAGGGGTTTATCAATCTTGTTAATTCTTTCGAAGAATCAGCTCCTAGTTTCGTTGATCTGTTCTACTGTTCTTTTAGTTTCTATTTCATTGATTTCTGCTCTGCCCTTTTTATTTCTCTTCTCCTGCTGGGTTTAGGCTTTATTTGCTGTTCTTTCTCCAGCTCCTTTAGGTGGAGGGTTAGGTTGTGTACTTGAGACCTTTCTTGTTTCTTGAGAAAGGCTTGTATTGCTATATACTTTCCTCTTAGGACTGCCTTTGCTGCATCCCAAAGATTTTGAATAGTTGTGTTTTCATTTTCATTGGTTTCCATGAATTTTTTTAATTCTTCTTTAATTTCCTGGTGAGCCATTCATTCTTTAGTAGGATGCTGTTTAGCCTCCATGTATTTGAGTTCTTTCCGACTTTCCTCTTGTGATTGAGTTCTAGTTTCAAAGCATTGTGGTCTGAAACAGGCAGGGAATGATCCCAATCTTTTGGTACCAGTTGAGACCTGATTTATGACCTAGGATGTGATCTATTCTGGAGAATGTTCCATGGGCACTAGAGAAGAATGTGTATTCCGTTGCTTTGGGATGGAATGTTCTGAATATGTCTGAGAAGTCCATTTGGTCCAGTGTGTCATTTAAAGTCTTTATTTCCTTATTGATCTTTTGCTTAGACAATCTGTCCATCTCAGTGAGGGGGTGTTAAAGTCCCCCACTATTATTGTATTGTTGTCGATTGCTTTGCTTTTGTTATTAATTGGCTTATCTAAGTGGCTGCTCCCATGTTAGGGGCATAGATATTTACAATTGTTAGATCTTTTTGTTGGATAGACCCTTTAAGTAGGATCTAGTGTCCTTCCTCATCTCTTATTACAGTCTTTGGTTTAAAATCTAATTTGTCTGATATAAGGATTGCCACCCCAGCTTTCTTTTGGTGTCCATTAGCATGGTAAATGGTTTTCCACCCCCTGACTTTCAATCTGGGGGTGACTTTGGTTCTAAAATGAGTCTCTTGCAGAGAGCATATCGATGGGTCATGTTTTTTAATCCAATCTGATAGCCTGTGTCTTTTGACTGGGGCGTTTAGCCCATTTACATTCAGGGTAACTATTTAAAGATAGGAATTTAGTGCCATTGTATTGTCTGTATGTTGACTGTTACTGTATATTGTCTGTGTTCCTTTCTGGTCTATGTTGCTTTTAGGGTCTGTCTTTGCTTAGAGGACCCCTTTCAAGAATTCTTGTAAGGCTGGTTTTGTGTTTGCAAATTCCTTTAGTTTTTGTTTGTCCTGGAAACTTTTTATCTCTCCTTCAATTTTCAATGACAGCCTAGCTGGATACAGTATTCTTGGCTGCATATTTTTCTCATTTAGTGCTCTGAATATATCCTGCCAGTCCTTTCTGGCCTGCCAGGTCTCTGTGGATAGGTCTGTTGCCAATCTAATGTTTCTACCATTGTATGTTACATATCTCTTGTCCTGAGGGGCTTTCAGGATTTTCTCTTTGTCTATGAGGTTCATAAGTTTTACTATTAGATGTCGGGTGTTGACCTATTTTTATTGATTTTGAGAGGGGTTCTCTGTGCTTCCTGGATTTTGATGCCTGGTTCCTTCCCCAAATTAGGGATGTTCTCTGCTATAATTTGCTCCAGTGTACCTTCTGCCCCTCTCTCTCTTTCTTCTTCTTCTGGGATCCCAATTATTCTAATGTTGTTTCATCTTATGGTATTGCTTATCTCTCGACTTCTGCCCTCGTGATCCAGTAGTTGTTTATCTCTCTTTTTCTCAGCTTCTTTATTTTCCACCATTTGGTCTTCTATATCACTGATTCTCTCTTCTGCCTCATTTATCCTAGCAGTTAGCGCCCCCATATTTGATTGCACCTCATTAATAGCCTTTTTGATTTCTACTTGGTTAGACTTTAGTTCTTTTACTTCTCCAGAAAGGGTTTCTCTAATAACTTCCATGCTTTTCTCAAGCCCAGCTAGTATCTTTAAAGTGATGATTCTGAACTCTAGATCTGACATCATACTAATGTCTGTATTGAGTAGGTCCCTGGCAGTCGGTACTACCTCTTGTTCTTTTGTTGAGATGGTTTTTTCCGTCTTGTCATTTTGTGCAGAGGGGAATAGATTAATGAGAGAACAAAATGCTAGCAGAGTAACCACGTCCCCAGAAAATATACTCTAAACAAATGAGAAAAGACCTGAAGCAGTGAGAAAAGGAAGGGAAAGAGAGACAAAGAAAAAGAAAAAAAAGAAATAGAAAAAGATAAAGATAAAAACAAACAAAAACAGAACAGAACAAAACAACAACAACAAAAAAAACCAGAATGCGATCAAATATGATCAGGCTGGTATATAGATCAGTGCCACACACTAGATTTTGGGTGTATTTTGGTCTGTTAGAAGAAAGTGCCTCCCAAAATTTTAAAGAAAGAAAAACTTAGATATGTACAAAAATAAGGGTTCATATGATGAAGGGATGGAATATGACTGTAAAGATGGAAATTATAAAAAATTTTATAGAGGGAATTGATAAGAATTTGGTTGAAAAAAGAAAGAAGAGGATTAAAAAAAAAAAGAAAAAAATGGAGAGAATATGATCAGGCAGGGGAGTAGAAAAAACCCATATACTAGAGATTTAGGGTATATTTTGATCTGTTAGAAGAAACTATCTCAAAATTTTAAAGAGAGAACAACTTATATATATATGTCAAAAATATGGGTAACTACTATGAAGGGATAGAATATGACTCTAAAAATGAAAAATGAAAATGTTTTTTAAAAAAGGGATTGATAAGATGTTGGTTGAAAAAGGGAAAAAGAAAAATTAAAAAAAAAAAACCAGTTAAAAAAAATTAACTTTGAAAGACTAAAGAATCATGGTAAAAAAACCATGAATTCTATGTGTAGTATTCCTCTAGCACTGGAGTTCTGTCGTTCTCATTGATCGGTACACTTGGTCTTGGCTGGCTGTTCTCGCTGATCTTCTGGGGAGGGGCCTGTTGCCGTGGTTTCCAAATGCCTTTGCCGGAGGCGGAATTGCCCTGCCCTTGCCTGGGCAGGGCTAAGTAATCTGCTCGGGTTGCTCTCTGGAGCTTTTGTTCCCTGTGAGCTTTCCATACAGCTTTGGAGGCCGAGAGTGAAAATGGCGGCCTCCCAATCTCCGCTCCGGAGGAGCCGAGAACTCGGGGCCCCGCTTCTCAGTGAGCCCCCAGAGAAAAGCAGTCAGTCATTCCCCCCTTCCCGGTGTGCGGCCGCACTCCATGCTCACCCAGCCTGTGACCGTGCATTTCTATCTCTGGCACCCGACCCCGGGTGGAATCTCCAAACCCAGCAGATCCCTGCGGTGTGCTCCCACGCTGCTCCTCCTGGGGGAGGAAGGGGAGTCTCCCCGGATCTGCCGTTTGTTGGGTCCCTGCTGGAGGAGCAGTGGCCCGACTGTGCCGCGGATCACGGTTTATGACAACCCCAAGCTGAGAGCCCGCGCCTGGGCTCTGCCTCTGCAGCCAGCTTCCCTGCTCTATTACCTGGGAGCTCTGCCACACTCAGGCACCCCCGGTCTTTCTGTGACCCTGAGGGTCCTGAGACCACACTGTCCCGCGATGGTTCCATCCCCAGCTTAGCCACCGGACTGACGTCCCTCAGTGGAGCAGAGTTTTAAAAGTTCCGATTTTGTGCTCCGCAGCTCTATCACTTGCCAGAGGCGGCTGACGGAGGCCCCTCCCCCGCCATCTATTCTCCTGAATATCACCTCAGATTCACTTCTCTGCACGTCCTACCTTCCAGAAAGTGGTCGCTTTTCTGTTCAGAGAGTTGTTGCTATTTTTTTCTTCGATCTCCTGTTGAGTTTGTAGGTGTTCAGAATGGTTTGATCCCTATCCAGCTGAATTCCTGAGAGGAGACGAAATCCAGGTCTCCTACTCCTCCGCCATCTTGCTCCACCCTCTGCTTTATATATTCTTAACACAAATTATTTGTCAGGATGTTTTGCAAATGTTTTCTCCCAGTTCTTGGCCTACATTTTCACTTTCTTATTCATGTCTTTTGAAAAAAAAAACTGTTTTATTTTTGAAAAACTCCAATGCATTGGCTTCTGTGGGTTTTTTTTTTTTTACAGTTGGTGAGTTTTTTGGTCTTCTCTAAGAAATCCTTACCTACCATGAGATTGTGAAGATTTTCTCCTATCTTCTGTTAGAAGTTAAATATTTTTATGTTTAGTGTTGAGATTATTTTTTGTTACTTCCTACCACTATACAAGAAAAGTTGAGGTTAATATTTTTTTCATATGCATATACAGTTGTTCAGTTGCTGCTTGTTGAAAAGGCATTCTTTTCCCCATTGATTTATTTTGATATGATTTTCAAAAACCACTGATTCTATACATATGGATCTATTTCTGGACTTCTCATCCTAGTCTATTGATCTGCATGTCTATCTTTATCTAAAACCACATTGTTTTATTACTATAGCTGTATACTAAGTCTTGAAATAAGGTAATAACATCCTCCAAAGTTGTTCTGCTTTTCTTCACAGTTATCCTGGATATTCTAGGTTCTTTGTGTTACCATATAAATTTTAGAACCATCTTGTTTATTTAAATGGAGAAAATGCTGGGATTTTTATTGGGATTGTGTTGCTCAGTTTGGGGGTGAATCCTAATAATATTGAGTTTTTGGATCATGTGCTGTTTTCCAAGGTCTATGAAGAGGTTTTTCATATATTTTGGAAAGACTAGTGTGGTTCCAGTTAGTCTTTCATGGCAGAAATGGAAAAGTGACAATTCTAACTGTAAACAGAATTCCAAATATGCCACTGTTAGTGATTTTCTTCTAACTGCAAACAAAGTTTGCCCATTTTTGTTTTGATATTTCCCCCCCTCCCCTTGAAAAAAGGGGATAAAAAAGAACATTGGAAACTCTGTTTAGTGTAGTTAGCCAAAGTTTATCAGAGGAGGTGGAAAAGGTAAATGAGAGAGAAAGAGGTTGGAAAACCAAAACTTGAGTACTGGCTTTGTTTCAAACTGGTATGGTCTTGGGCAAACTACTTAATTTCTTCTAATTTTAAGTTTTTTATTAGAAAAATGGGTATAATCTTATCCTGCTTTTTCTTCAGGGGTACTTTAAGTCCCTTATAAAATAAGGAATGAATTTGAAAACATTCCAAACACAACTAAGAATTACTTCTATTATTCTTTAGTAAAATAAAATCTCTCAGATGACCAGTTTTCTCTCCACCTCTCCAATTACTTGGATCTTTGTCTCAGAATTCTTTCATGCCCCTTCTTTTCTGTTAGTTTGTGGCTTGCAGTAGACAAGGATGCCTCTGAGCACTCAGCTGGAAAGAAACACTCTCCGAAGCATTTACCTTGTAGGGAAAATTTTCCTCTTTTCAATGGGATTATGCCTGAGAAATAATATACTTTGGGCTTTCAGCCAATCAAGACAGCTACAGCAAGAAAACCTTAGTTTCATTTAGAAAAAGATAATTTTCATTTTATAAGATGTCCTTTAAAATATTTTTGTATGTTTTTAGAACATTTAAAATCAAATAAAAATCATTGCTTAGAGAAAAGCATCATGACAAAATATACTGATAACAGAAATTGTTCTGGGTTTAGTATTTTGTCATCTCCAGGACAATTGAAGCCCATGATTTTTTAGAAATGCTTATTTTATGAGATAAAGAGCTAACCTTGTTTCATTCTATTAAAGAAAACAGAACCCACAGATACTTGATTTTTCTTGATTAGTTCTATATAGTCTACAGCCTGAAGCCACACCTCTTCTCTAGTCTGAGTTCCTCTTCTAGGCCTCAGTTTCTCCATCTATAAAATGGGTTAACATGAGTACCAACACTCAGAGTTGATATAGGATTGAATGATATAATGATATAA
This sequence comes from Mirounga leonina, assembly GCF_011800145.1. NCBI lineage: Eukaryota > Metazoa > Chordata > Mammalia > Carnivora > Phocidae > Mirounga > Mirounga leonina. The sequence goes on along the minus strand of NW_023270426.1, from coordinate 28,508,929 downwards.
TAATATTATAAAGCACTTAGATAATATAAAGTACTTAGAATAGTACCTTGTATGTAGTAAGCATATAGGATTCAATAACCATTCAGTAAGCATTATTATGAAAAATGCTCTCTTGGTCTTGTGCTATACTTTTAGTATATGTGGTACCAAATTTATTGTAGAACCAAATTTATCGGTAAGAACTATTCCATTTTTGGAGAATCTGAATTGGGTGGGTAGGAATCCTGACATTCCCAAGTCAGTTTTGTTCCAGAACTAAGGAACTCCTAGAACTGAGCATCAACAAAGTTGAATACAGTTGTTTGGGAACTATCTACATTATCTCAGTTTATGCCGTTTATAACTTGGAGCCTAGATCTCAGAACTGGAAGTGTATTTTTTAATTTCAAGAGTTCCAACTGTTTCATCGGTGGGGAAGTGAGAATGCCTGTGTCTCTTTGGACATGTCTTTTTCATCACAGCCTTGGCTGGGTGTTTGGAAAGGAAAGGGCTAGGTCTTTGCTTCCCAGCAGTGCTATCACTGTGTCCACAGTGATTCTCCAGCACCTGGTAAATACCTCCAGTGAGTGAAATTTCTCTCTTTGAATTGCACTTGCTTGTTGTAGTAGGTCTGGCTTCCCTGTTAGTTTGAACTCTTTGTGGAAAGAGGGGTTTGAGTCCTTAGAACCTTGCACAGTCCCTGGCACTTAGCCAGTATTTAATAAATATTAAATTAGTGTGAAGTCACTTCTTGGTTTTTGCACTTAAGTCTTATTCTTCTGTCTCTTTATGTTGGCTGGCCATTTAAGTGAGTGGTTAAAAGAGAGCTATAAAAACGTTAGGAAGTAGTAGTCTGTCACACTCTTGTCCCTCATTCAGTGTTTTGCACATGTTCTATGCTCTTGGCTCCAAGGAGAGAGTAGAAATTCATGCAGACCTAAGGAGAAGGAACCAATGCCATTATCTCAACAATGCATATTTAGCTATGACAGTGACTTCGATGAGAACTTCTGTTTCTGACCCTATCTAACTGTATTCTGCATGTAGCAGCCAGACAAATCTTTTAAAAATATGAGCATACACCTTCTCTGCTTAAAACTCTTCAATGGCTTCCCACTGGGCTTGGAATGAAATCCACATCACTGTGGCTTCTAGAGTCCTCATGCTTTAGCCCTTGCTGACCTTCCAGTTGTACATGAAGCCATTCTCCCCTCATTCTCTGTGCTCCAGTTATTCTTAACTTTGAGGCCCTCAGGCATACCCTTTCCACCTTCAAAGCCTTAGTCCATATTTTTCTTTTGCTGGTACTCCCCCACTGATGTTCGCATGCTTGCTTTTTCTTCTTTTTGGGTCCTCCCTGAGAACCACTCAGGAGGACAAACCCTCCTTTAATTGACACCTGCAGTCTGTTTGCACACTTCTTGGCACTTACCACTGTTTATTATTTCAAAGTATTTACTAATGAGCTCTTTTTGGTTTGTTTTTGTGGTCATAGCATATAAGTTTTATGTGGTATTGGACTAAATATTTTCCTAATAAATATAAATATATCAATTTATAAAGTTATAAAACTTCATAAATTTTATAAGTTTTATGTTTATCTCTCTGTGATAAACCATGGTGCTAGTTCCTAGTAACTATTTAATGAAATAATTATGTAATTGCTAATGTTTTCAAATTTAATTCCTATCCTTTTTCTTATGTCACCAGGCAGGGAGGTGAGTATTTGAAGGTGATATACATTAACATAAAAGTGTGTTGGTGGTTGTGAGTGACTGTTCAGGTCTCTAAACTCTGTTGGATGGACTTCTCATTTTGGCTTGACCATAAAAGCATTATGTCTGAGAGGAAGTAATGCATCAAATCAAAAAGAAGTTATCAAGAGGCTTGGGAACTGGGTTTTCAGTATGGAGGGCAGAAGACTTATTCCCTCAGGTCCTGAAGAGGTCCTCATGTGCAAGGAAAGGACAGCCTAGTGTCCAGTTACAGGAGGGATATTTTGGAATAATGAAATGTCATCCTTGTGCTGAGTGCTTTCACAGGAACCACAGAAAGACAAAGAAACTTACTATGGTTAGCATTATTCTGAGATAGTTTTTTACATCCTGTGGACATGTTTAGCCACTTTCAAATCATTTCAGCAACTCATAAAGAAGGACTAGGAGTTATTACAATACATTTAGAGTGGAAAGGCACATGTAAATAAATTAGAATAAATACCTTTCTTCAGTAGAACTCAAACTATAAAATGTTCTGTACACAAACCTTAATCAAAATCTTAAATTTATGTACACATATCTCTTGTTGGGGGCGATGAAATCCAAAGCCACATCATGGTGGGCTCTCCACATTGAATTGGGCTGCCTAAGTATTAGGCTTTTATACACAGGCAGTGCCTTCCAGATTACATTTCTGTGTATTAATTTATTTGCATGAGAAAGAGAGGGCAGCACAGATTACCTTGTACCATGGAGAGCTCCTCTCAGCACAGAGATAGTTTTGTATTTCTCCCCGAAGACAAAAACTTGGCAAATTATAGCTTTGAAAAGCTTAGTTTTACTGAAGGGGTAATTGCTATGGCTTGACAAGTTGAAATCAATATCCAAACCTCAGTGCTTTCCATTCCCTCTTATGGCTGATGTTACAAAATAGGGTCCTTGGGGTAAGAGAAGGAGAAACTAAAGCATTTTTAAGGGGGATCTGTCAGTGGAGTAGCAAAATGCCGTGTTGCTGCTTTCATACTGATACTGTTAGTGGGCCATAAAAATTACCTGATCAGTATTTACATAGTACAAGCTGCGTACTCACATTAATTGGGACACATGTCCAGTGTCTTTCAGGACAGGCAGTTTTAACTGGCTTCTGTAGCATAGTCAGCTACCTAGGAAGAAGTTGCAAAAAAAAAAATTAATATCTAAATTAGCTTCTCTGTAAATGAATTCTTGTTGCCTGTGTCTGGATTCTCGTTAATACATAATTTCTCTCCCCTCTTTGTTATTTTGAAAGGAAGTCTGTATATACAGAAGAGCCGGAATGGTTTTCTTAAAATTTCTGATCACTAACAGGTCTCTTCCCAGTCAATGTGAAATATCAGCACTCTGCTATATTGACCTATTAAAAGGAGGTAATGGTGCGGAACCTGGCGCTTGAAACCAGGAGGATCTGTCTTTAATTTCAATTGTTAAACTAAATTGTTGACCAATTTATTTAACCTCTCCAGCCCTCAATTCTTTTTTATCTCTAAAATGGGACTAATAGTACTGACTTTTGGGGTGAAGTGATCATTAGCAGAGATCATGCATAAAGGTGTTTATCACAGTGCTCAGCATGTAGGCAGTGCCCAACAGATGGTAGTTAGTAATTTTAATAATGATGACCCTACCCATCATAACTGAGTTAAACTTGAGTCAAGTCACATGTCTGATTGGATTATACACTCTCAAAACTAGAGAGGAAAACAATATAAAAAACCTCAGCATTTCCACCCCCCATTTTCAGTCTTTCCAGATTATAGTACAATCATTCTCAACTATAATATGTCCTAATTTTCTCTTAGAGTGACAAAAAAAGCAAGGTAAAATTTTCCCAGCAATGCTCTTTCAGCGTTACTCATAGCAATACAGGCAAAATCAAGTGGAGAAATGTCTTGGTGATGATTGTTGGGAAAGGTGTATCCTTTGTATGAATTACCCAGGTATGGATTATCCTTTTTATATTAATCTATCTCCCAGGTCATTGTTCAACACTTTACTTGTCCATGTAGACAACACTGCTGAGCCCTGACAGGTTTTGATATGTGGCAACTGCAGGCAGGAAATGCCAGGTGCAGGTAGCTTAAGGAGTACTCAGGAAAACTATTTCCTGACTAAAAAGATGAGAAGACATTGCATCTTAAATCCAATCCAGCGTGTAACCAGAGTAAATGGAACAGAAGAATAAAGTGTATTTTATTCATAATGAACTGAGACTGCACATAAAAGAATCTCTTAAATAGCTGAACGGTTAAAAATGGATTCTATTTCCCTTTGGGAAAGGAAGTACTCAAAGGGATAGGGCTGATGAACTGAGCTTATTAAATTGGCTTTTGGTGGTGATGAAAATGGTGTTGACAAAAAGTCAGTGGCATATATTTCACACACATTTGCAGGGGCAATGAACATAAACTAGTGCTCTGGTAAAAGCTGAGATGCTTTATATTCTGACACCTGGACTCTGGTGGCATGCTTATCATCCCGAGTAGAACTCATCTTTGAGAAACCAAAGCAATTTCATGAATAAACACCTTTAATCATTGGTGGGGTTAGTTTCCAACTGGAGAAGACTCTGCATTACTGGAGAAAAGATTCAGGAGTAAGATGGGTAGATAGCATTTGATTCAGTTGACATTATTAGGGAAACTCCAGTCCTTTTAGTCCAATACCAAAGAATCCATGGGCACTGTGTCAGAATTCATGGTAATGGAGTTCAGGACAGGCTGCTCCCAAATATGCCCCTGTGGCATATTGGTTATTTTGAATTAAAGTTGCCTATAAAGCAGCCAGTGCAAGGACACTCTGACCCTCTCTGCCCCCTGAAAGCAGGAAATAAATTTTCCATGTGAAAGTTACCCTCCCTGGACCAGGAGAGAGAGAGACATGCTTATCATCACAGATAGAGAATTTAGGGCCAAGAAGACCGTGTACACAAGGCTTATTTAACAAACAAACAAACAACAAACCTTGTGACTTCTTCAACAGTTTAGTACCATACCCAAACTTTTTTTATTTTGTCAATTGCTTACAAATTTATCGCTTCCTTGTCTAAAGGATAGAAAAGCAGCCTGCTTTAGTCACTTCTTTGAGTCTCATATTTCTGTGACCTCCCATACATATGAAATTCAACTTGTTTTTCTCCTGCTAATCTGTCTTATGTCAATTTAATTTTAGACCAGGCAAAGAACCTGGAAATGAAGAATAGTAAAGTATTCCTTTCCCACAATGGAATATGAAGGGATGTCCTTAATTTCATCCTCAGAAACCTTTCTTTTCTAAGAGTTTGCTAAAGATTGGAGGCTAGATTATAATACATGGAGGCTAGATTGTTGTCACCTTATCATTCTTTATGTATTCCATTTGACTTAGACATTATAAATCACATGGAATTTGGCCTTCATTAGCAAAAAAAAACTCATATCCTGAGAGTTTTAGCAAAGAAAGACAGTTATATGTGTGGAAGGAGATGGCTGGAATGGACAACTCTGGCTGAGATTTGCGTTCTTTTGCTTTATCTTTCTTAATATGTGTGGCACCACAGTATTGGCCTTTTGGGAACATAGATACTTTGTTTTAATTAATGCTTTAATTAAATATTGAAAAATAATCCTTTCCTTGCTTCCCAGTAGCCTGGTTGAGACTTGACTAGAACTCTAAATAATATTTACTAAAAGTTTGAGGGTATATAAGATGAATATACACTGCCTCACTTTCTCTATCTGTAAGGTGGAATGACAAAATACCTACCCTGCAGGATTGCTGAGAATCCCTGATCTTTAGAACATTGCCTGACACCCAATAGGCTTTAAGCAGAAGTTAACTGCTATTATTATTATTATTATTATTATTATTATTATTATTATTATTATGAGATCTACAGATCTAGAATTTTGATTACCTGTGTAATAGTCAGGATTTAAGTAGGAACACAGAAATCACTTCAAGCATTTGCAAAAGATGAAATTTAAAGCAGGCATTGGATACACAGGTGAGGAATTTGCTGGAGGTCAAACATCTCAGAATGAGGGAAGTACAGTAGAAATGATTACCCCCAGGAAACCAATAGCATTCCTAGGCTGGTGAAATGCACGAAGTAAAGGTGTTGTTCCTGGAGGTCAGGTACAAGGTTGTCTGACAAACTGTGAAACTCCATAGGGTTTTTGGGAGTTAACTGGTGTCACAAAGGAAATTTTGCCACACTGGTGAAGATGTTCAAGGCCCAGAGAAAAGAGGAGTTCCCTGGCTTCCATCTTCCCTCCACCCTGTAATCTCTCATCAGTCTCTTTGTTGTTGGAATCCAGGCAGAAGCCAGATGCCGTTGTAACCTGGTAAACAAATCTTTCAGCGGTCAGCCATCTTCCTTCCCCTATGACAGAGAGGGTCAGGCTAAGGGCAAGGAAAGGATCTGAGGACAACCAAACCTGGAAAAGGCACAAATAAGCTTACAAGGTAGGGCTTGCTCTTAGGGTTCACAGCTTTTAAGCCACAGGGTTTCTAGAGGCTGTTTAGAAACCCAGCACTTAGGGGCACTGTTTTCTACATCTTGGCAATATCTTATCCAACTTTGCTCAGCTTCTAGGTTCAGTGGTTTCTAAAAAAAAATTGTTGCTGAGCTGAACTGATACACTCAAGAACCACTGTCATGACCCAATGGATTATAGTACATGAAAGTACATTTTAAATTAGACAAGCACAAGGAATTGCCCTGAGTCTATACTGGGTCCCCAGTTACTTACTAATGACCTCAGACATTGTGTCCATTGCACTCTGATATTTAAAGCATTGGTCTTCCAACTGGAGAATATTTCCTTCTGTCACTCTTAGCCATAGAATAGATTCCAAAAGGGCAGGAAATATCCTGGTGGAATTTGATTTCTTCTTAGATAAAATGATCTTTTAGAAATGTGATGATGAGGGCACCTGGGTGGCTCAGTTGGTTAAGCGACTGCCTTCGGCTCAGGTCATGGTCCTGGAGTCCCAGGATTGAGTCCCACATCAGGCTCCCTGCTCAGCGGGGAGTCTGCTTCTCCCTCTGACCCTCCTCCCTCTCATGCTCTCTGTCTCTCTCTCATTGTCTCTCTTGCAAATAAATAAAATCTTAAAAAAAAAAAAAAAAGAAATGTGATGATGAGTGCGAGCAAGACTATATTCTTCAAAGTTAAGTGGAGTTGTGATAAATGAGAGGGAAAGGACTAAATGAGACATCATTTGCATTCATGCACATTTTCAGTAAGGGAGCAAACTTTGTTGGTGACTTTGATATGAGCTCTCCTTTTATATGAAATGGCTTTAGGAGCTGACAAAAATGGGGTTAATCCAAACAGGCTGGGAAACATGGTATTTTCTTAGCTCTCTTTCCCTGGTAGAAATGTATCTTGCTCCAAAGACTTGTCCTAACACAGAGATCTAGGTCTAAGGTCCAGTAAATACAGAATGCATTGTGAAAATTGTAAGCAGTGATATCCTTATAGGAACTGTTCTTGTTCTTTATTTTTACCCTTATTTCTGACCTGCCTAACAAACTTACTTAATTAGTTCTGCATCAGGATCACATTCCTTGCACATTGGAAGTGGAAGTCATAGGTAGGGTTTTTGATGTATGATTGGGGCATTAATATATGTTGATTATATATGTTGATGGGTATTGATATATATATATCAATATATTGAGATATATATATATATATACTGCTGTATGTTTAACAATAATGTATCCAAGTATAGTTCCAATAAGAATGCTGGCTGATATTATAAAATCTTAAAAAAAAAAAAAAAAAAAAGGGACACCTGGGTGGCTCAGTCGGTTAAGCGTCTGCCTTCGGCTCAGGTCATGATCCCGGGGTCCTGGGATCGAGTCCCGCATCGGGCTCCCTGCTCCGTGGGGAGCCTGCTTCTCCCTCTGCCTCTGTCTCTCTCTCTGTCTCTCATGAATAAATAAAAAAAATAAAATCTTAAAAAAAAAAAAAAGAAAAAAGAATGCTGGCTGATATTTAGGTTAATGTTAGTGAAAACAATCAAAGAAAACAAGATAGGTCAGAAGGTCACTGGTTTGCCAATGACATGAGCAACTTATTTTCTGATTAAGATACACCAAAAACTAATGATGTACTGTGTGGTGATTAACATAACATAATAAAATAAACTAAAATATTTTTAAAAAGATAATAAATTTGAATACTGGAAAGATAACCTCTTTTTATTATTATTATTATGTTATGTTAATCACCATACATTACATCATTAGTTTTTGATGTAGTGTTCCATGATTCATTGTTTGTGCATAACACCCAGTGCTCCATGCTGAACGTGCCCTCTTTAATACCCATCAGCAGGCTAACCCATCCTCCCACCCCCCTTCCCTCTCGAACCCTCAGTTTGTTTTTCAGAGTCCATTGTCTCTCATGGTTCATCTCCCCCTCTGATTTCCCCCCTTTCATTCTTCCCCTCCTGCTATCATCATCATCATCTTCTTCTTCTTCTCCTTTCCTCTTTCTTCTTCCTTCTTCTTCTTCCTTCTTCTTCTTCCTTCTTCCTTCTTTCTTCTTCCTTCTTCCTTCTTTCTTCTTCCTTCTTTCTTCTTCTTCTCCTCCTCCTCCTCCTCCTCTGCCTTCTTCTTCTTCCTCTTCTTCTTCTTCTTCTTCTTCTTCTTCTTCTTCTTCTTCTTCTTCTTCTTCTTCTTCTTCTTCTTCTTCTTCTTCTTCTTCCTTCTTCTTCTTTTCTTCTTCTTCCTTCTTCTTTTTTAACATATAATGTATTATTTGTTTCAGAGGTACAGATTTGTGATTCAACAGTTTTGCACAATTCACAGCACACCATAGCACATACCCACCCCAATGTCTGTCACACAGCCACCCTATCCCTCCCACCCCCCACTACTCCAGCAACCCTCAGTTTGTTTCCTGAGATTAAGAATTCCTCATTTCAGTGAGGTCATATGATCTTTCTCTGATTGACTTATTTTGCTCAGCATAACACTCTCCAGTTCTATCCACGTCATTACAAATGGCAAGATTTCATTCCTTTTGATGGCTGCATAATATTCCATTGTATGTATATACCACCTCTTCTTTATCCATTCATCTGTTGATGGACATCTTGGCTCTTTCCATAGTTTGGCTATTGTGGACATTGCTGCTATAAACATCAGGGGGACATATCCCTTCGGATCCCTACATTTATATCTTTGTGATTAACACCCAGTAGTGCAGTTGCTGGATCATATGGTAGCTCTATTTTCAACTTTGTGAAGAATGTCCATACTGTTTTCCAGAGTAGCTGCACCAGCTTGCATTCCCACCAACAGTGTAGGAGGGTTCCCCTTTCTCCGCATCCCCGCCAACATCTGTCGTTTCCTGACTTGTTAATTTTAGCCATTCTGACTGGTGTGAAGTGGTATCTCATTGAGGTTTTGATTTGGATTTCCCTGATGCCGAGCGATGTTGAGCACTTTTTCATGTGTCTGTTGGCCATTTGGATGTCTTCTTTGGAAAAATGTCTGTTCATGTCTTCTGCCCATTTCTTGACTGGATCATTTGTTCTTTGGGTGTTGAGTTTGATGAGTTCTTTATAGATTTTGGATACTAGCCCTTTATCTGATATGTCATTTGCAAATATCTTCTCCCATTCTGTCGGTTGTCTTTTGGTTTTGTTGACTGTTTCTTTTGCTGTGCAAAAGCTTTTATCTTGATGAATTCCCAATAGTTCATTTTTGCCCTTGCTTCCCTTGCCTTTGGCAATGTTTCTAGGAAGAATTTGCTTTGGCTGAGGTCGAAGAGGTTGCTGCCTGTGTTCTCCTTTAGGATTTTGATGGACTCCTGTCTCACATTGAGGTCTTTCAACCATTTGGAGTCTAGTTTTTGTGTGTGGTGTAAGGAAATGGTCCAGTTTCATTCTTTTGCATGTGGCTGTCCAATTTTCCCAACACTATTTGTTGAAGAGACTGTCTTTTTTTCCATTGGACATTCTCTCCTGCTTTGTCAAAGATGAGTTGACCATAGAGTTGAGGGTCCATTTCTGGGCTCTCTATTCTGTTCCATTGATCTATGTGTCTGCTTTTGTGCCAGAACCATACTGTCCTGATGATGACAGCTTCGTAACAGAGCTGGAAGTCCGGAATTGTGATGCCACCAGTTTTGCTTTTCTTTTTCAACATTCCTCTGGCTATGCGGGGTCTTTTCTGGTTCCATACAAATTTTAGGATTATTTGTTCCATTTCTTTGAAAAAAGTGGATGGTATTTTGATGGGGATTGCATTAAATGTGTAGATTGCTCTAGGTGGCATTGACATCTTCACAATATTTGTTCTTCCAATCCATGAGCATGGAATGTTTTCCATTTCTTTGTGTCTTCCTCAATTTCTTTCATGAGTATTTTATAGTTTTCTGAGTACAGATCCTTTGCCTCTTTGGTTAGATTTATTCCTAGGTATTTTATGGTTTTGGGTGCAATTGTAAATGGGATTGACTCCTTAATTTCTCTTTCTTCTGTCTTGTTGTTGGTGTATAGGAATGCCACTGATTTCTGTGCATTGATTTTATATCCTGCCACTTTACTGAATTCCTGTATGAGTTCTAGCAGTTTTGGGGTGGAGTCTTTTGGGTTTTCCGCATAAAATATCACATCATCTGCAAAGAGTGAGAGTTTGACTTCTTCTTTGCCGATTGGGATGCCTTTCATTTCTTTTTGTTGTCTGATTGCTGTGGCTAGGAGTTCTAGTACTATGTTGAATAGCAGTGGTGATAGTGGACAACCCTGCCATATTCCTGACCTTAGGGGGAAAGCTCTCAGTTTTTCCCCAGTTAGAATGATATGCACTGTGGGATTTTCATAGATGGCTTTTATGATAATGAGGTATATACCTCTATGGCTATACTCTGAAGAGTTTTGATCAAGAAAAGATGCTGTACTTTGTCAAATGCTTTTTCTGCATCTATTGAGAGGATTGTATGGTTCTTGTTCTTTCTTTTATTAATGTATTGTATCACGTTGATTGATTTGCAGATGTTGAACCAACCTTGCAGCCCAGGGAGAAATCCCACTTGGTCATGGTGAATAATCCTTTTAATGGACTGTTGGATCCTATTGGCTAGTATTTTGGTGAGAATTTTTGCATCCATGTTCATCAAGGATATTGGTCTGTAATTCTCCTTTTTGATGGGGTCTTTGTCTGGTTTGGGGATCAAGGTAATGGTGGCCCATTAAACGAGTTTGGAAGTTTTCTTTCCATTTCTATTTTTTGGAACAGTTTCAGAAGGATAGGTTTTCATTCTTCTTTAAATGTTTGGTAGAATTCCCCTGGGCAGCCCTCTGGCCCTGGGCTTTTGTTTTTTGGGAGATTTTTGATGACTGCTTCAATTTCCTTAGTGGTTATAGGTCTGTTAAGGTTTTCTATTTCTTCCTGGTTCAGTTTTGGTAGTTGACACATCTCTAGGAATGCATCCATTTCTTCCAGGTTATCTAATTTGCTGGCATAGAGTTGCTTATAGTATGTTCATATAATTTTTGTATTTCTTTGATGTTGCGTATGATCTCTCCTCTTTCATTCATGATTTTGTTGATTTGGGTCATTTCTTTTCTTTTTGATAAGTGTGGCCAGGGGTTTATCAATCTTGTTAATTCTTTCAAAGAACCAGCTCCTAGTTTCATTGATCTGTTCTACTGTTCTTTTGGTTTCTATTTCATTGATTTCTGCTGTGATCTTTATTATTTCTCTTCTCCTGCTGGGTTTAGGCTTTATTTGCTGTTTTTTCTCCAGCTCCTTTATGTGTAGGGTTAGGTTGTGTACTTGAGACCTTTCTTGTTTCTTAGAAAGGCTTGTATTGCTATATACGTTCCTCTTAGAACTGCCTTTGCTGCATCCCAAAGATTTTGAACAGTTGTGTTTTCATTTTCTTTGGTTTCCATGAATTTTTAAATTTCTTCTTTAATTTCCTTGTTGACCTATTCCTTCTTTAGTAGGATGCTCTTTAGCCTCCATGTGTTTGAGTTCTTTCCGACTTTCCTCTTGTGATTGAGTTCTAGTTTCAAAGCATTGTAGTCTGAAAATATGCAGGGAATGATCTCAATCTTTTGGTACTGGTTGAGACCTGATTTGTGACCTAGGATGTGATCTATTCTGGAGAATGTTCCATGGGCACTAGAGAAAAATGTGTAGTCTGCTGCTTTGGGATGAAATGTTCTGAATACATCTGTGAAGTCCATTTGGTCCAGTGTGTCATTTAAAGTCTTTATTTCCTTGTTGATCTTTTGCTTAGATGATCTGTCCATTTCAGTGATGTGTTGTTAACATCCCCCACTATTATTGTATTGTTGTCGATGTGTTTCTTTGCTTTTGTTATTAATTGGCTTATATAATTGGCTGCTCCCATGTTAGGGGCATAGATATTTACAATTGTTAGATCTTTCTGTTGGATAGACCCTTTAAGTAGGATATAGTGTCCTTCCTCATCTCTTATTTCAGTCTTTGGTTTAAGATCTTAATTTGTCTGATATAAGGATTGCCACCCCAGCTTTCTTTTGGTGTCCATTAGCATGGTAGATGAATTTCCCCCCCTTCACTTTCAATCTGGGGGTGTCTTTGGTTCTAAAATGAGTCTCTTGCAAACAGCATATCGATGGGTCTTGTTGAAATATAACCTCTTTTGTTGCTCTTCGTAATGTAACACTTATAACCCAATTTTAAATGTTATCATATTACTAACATTTTATCCATTTTTTTAGTCTGGACAGTAAAACAAAACAAAATATAAAACAGTAACCAGGCTCTGATCTGCTGGTTCCTGTTCCTGTAAATACTCCTACCATGGCCAATTTCAAGCAAGAGGTATGACATCACTGAATGTGAAGTTGGAAAGAGAAATAGTAGTACATCATTATGTAGTATTTCCACCATATAGACTTAAGAGAGGTAAATAGCCTTGACAGCATAGGTAATAGTAAATGTAGTAAAATAATTAGGAAATTAGGAGTTTTGAGTATTTTGTTTTTCACAGCTTTCTTGAGGTATAATTGATATAAAAATTCTATATATGTGACGTATGATTTGCTGTTTTGTTATATGTATACATTATGAAGTGACTACCACAGTCAGGCCAATTGACATATCTATTATCTCCACATGATTGCATTTTCAGTTTCCTACCTTCTTTGTGTAGATTCAACCTAGCATTACATGTAAAGTGTGCCACCCTTTATTTAACATTTTTCATGGATGTATATGTTATTCTAGAATTTCCCTCTTGTCAACTGTATTTGAAACTGCCACTTGGAGTGTATGTGTGAGGATATGCCAATTCCAGAAAGAATATCTAGCTGGTATGACTGCTACAAAAGTAAACCGAAAAACAAAGAAAACAAAAAACAAACAAAAAACCACCACCAACAACAAAAACAAAAAAGAAAAGTTAGAGTAAACTTCAGGCTATTCAGGTAAATTAGTCATGGACAGGAAAAATCTGGAGAGTGAAACTAAAATGTTCATAATTCTTCACTTTATATGAAAAAGAACTGGAAGTTATTCTTCCTGATTAGATATATCCATATACATAAATATAGATTTAGGAATGACAGTAGAACATATTAATAAATGGGAAGTTTACATGTGCAGTTAGATTTATTTATTTACTTACTTACTTTAAAGAGAAGAGGAGGTGCAGAGGGGGAGGGAGAGAATCTCAAGCTGACTCTGCTCAGCATGGAGCACGGACATGGTGCTCCATCTCATGACCCTGAGATCATGACCTGAGCTGAAACCAAGAGCCGGGTGCTTAACTGACTAAGGCACCCAGCCGCTCCTTAAATTTATCTTTAAAGATGAAAGAAAACAGATTATAAGCCATATAGTAAAAATTTTAATTAAAGAAAAAGCAGAGAAGTATAAAATTCAGATTCAAACAATAAACTTATTAAAAGAAAACAATGGTTCTTTTAGATATATTAAACAACTAAACAAAACAAATTTAACAGTTCTGCCTACAAACATATATAAAGTGAGAGTGAGGCCAAGAATGAAAGGCTAGGTGAAGATAAACAGCATATGTTTTTATCCAACCAAAGCCAAGGGGATTCTGGGTGAAATCTGGGCTCAGTCCCAGCACTACTACTTAGTAGAGCTGTGCTCTCAGCTAAGTCACTATCTTGGCATCTCCTTTTCCTTATCCATGGCAAAGGTCTCATGGTCCCTGTCTGTTTGAAATATTTCCTAATTATAAAATGATACAATGTAGTTGAAAATGCTTGGTAAACTGTACTCTGCTATCTAGTGTACCACATTTACTTATGACCAGCATATTAAGCTCTCAGTTGGAAAATAGTTATTTGAAATGACCATCGAAAGAAGAGCCTAGTGTACTATTAGCTCATAATGTTCACTGATTCCACCTTTCTACTAAAAACTGGGGGCTGTCTCAGAGACTTACTTAAAAAATATTTTTTATTGAATTTTTTGTGTAACATTGTGTAAGTTTAAGGTATGCAGCATGTTACTTTGATAAATTTATATATTCTAATATTGCCAATATAGTGATATCTAGCACATTGCATATAGTACAATATTATTGTCTATACTCATACTGTGCATTTCTGTAATGCCTTATTTACTACTTGTTAAAAATGTATACTCTTGAATATCATCTCTCTTACCTCCCCTACCCTCATCGCCTGGTAACCAACATTTTACTCTATTTTTTACAGGTTTAACTTCTTAAAATTCCACAAATAGGTGATATCATACAATACTTGTCTTTCTCTCTCTATCTCACTTAGCATAGTGTGCTCAAGGTGCATCCATGTTGTTGCAAATGGGGGAATATCTTTCTTTCTCACAATTGAATAATATGTCATTGTGTATATGAACCACATCTTTTTTATCCATTCATCGGCTGTTGAGCATTTGGGTTGTTTCAGAATATCTTGGGTATTGTGAATAATGCTGTGATAAATATGGAAATGCATACTTCTCAGTGAAATGCTGTTTTCATTTCTTTGGGTTAATACCCAGAAGTGAAATTGCCAGATCATATGGTAGACCTATTTTTAATTTTTTGAGGAACTTCCATATTATTTTCCCTAGTGGTTGGACCAATTTAAATTCCCATCAACAGTGTATAAGGGTTCTCTTTTCACCACACCTTCTTCAGCATCTGTTGTTTTCTTAATGATAACCATTTTAATGGGTGTTAGGTGATACATTATTTTAGTTTTAATTTGCATTCCCCTGATTGTGGTGTCAAGCATCTTTTCATGTGTCTGTTGGCCATTTGAAGTCCTCTTTGATGAAATGTGTATTTAGTTCTTCCCACTTTTAAATGAGATTTTTTTATTATTACTGAGTTGATGGAGTTATTTATATATTTTGGATATTAACCCTTGATCAGATATTTAGTTTGCATAATTTTTCTCCTGTTCTGTAGCTTGTCTTTTCATTTTGTTAGTTGCTTCTTTTTCTATGTAGAAGCTTTGGAGTTTGATGTAGTCCCGTATGTTGATTTCTTTCTTTTGTTGTTTATGCTTTTGGCATCATGCCCCCACACCCTAATATTGCCAAGATCAATATTAATGAGTTCTTCCTTCTGTTTTCTTAAAGGAGTTTTATGCTACCAGTTTATGTTTAAGTATCTGATCTATTTTGAGTTAATTTTTGTGAGTGGTGTGAGATAGATGTCTAATTTCATTGTTCTTAATGTGTTTCTCCAGTTTTCCCAGCACCATTTGTTGAAGAGACTATCCTTTTCTCATTGGGTATTCTTGGCTCTCTTGTCAAATATTAGTTGACCATATATGCTGGGGTTTAATTCTGGCCTTTCTATTCTGCTCCATCGGTTGTCTTGTCTATTTTTGTGCCAGTAGCACACTGTATTACTACAGCTTTGTAGTAGAGTTTTGAAGCCAATGTGCAATGCTTCTGGCTTCCCCCCTCCCTGCACCCCCCGCCCCCCCGGATTGCTTTGGTTACTTGAGTCTTTTGTAGTTCCATACAAATTTTAGAATTGTTTCTCCTATTTCTGTGAAGAAGGCCATTGGTATTTTGATGGAGATTGTGTTGAATCTGAAAATGGCTTTCGGTAGTTTGGTCATTTTTTTTTTTTAAAGATTTTATTTATTTATTTGACAGAGAGACACAGCGAGAGAGGGAACACAAGCAGGGGGAGGGGGAGAGGGAGAAGCAGGCTTCCTGCAGAGCAGGGAGCCCGATGCGGGGCTCGATCCCAGGACCCTGAGATCATGACCTGAGCCGAAGGCAGACGCTTAATGATTGAGCCACCCAGGTGCCCCTAGTTTGGTCATTTTAACAGTATTAATTCTTTTGATTCATGAGCACAGGATGTCTTTCCATTTGTGTCTTCTTCAATTTCAGCAAAGTTTAGTTTTCATCGTACAGACTTTTTACTTCTTTGGTTAAACTTACTCCTAAGTATTTTATTGTTGTTGATGCTATTGTGAATAGATAGTTATCCTTATTTCTTTTTCAGATGCTTCATCATTACTATAAAGGAATGCAATTGATTTCTGTATGTTGATTTTGTATCTTGCCACTTTACTGAAATCATTGACAAATTCTAACAATTTTTTGACAGATTCTTGGGATTTTCTATATTTAGTCTCATATCACCAGTAAATAATGACAGTTGTACTTCTTTCTTTCCAATTTGGATGTCTTTTATTTCTTTGTCCTGCCTAACTGGTGTAGCCAGGACTTCCAGTACTATATTGAGTAGGAGTGTTGAGAAGGGTTTCTTTGCCTTATTCTTGACCTTAGAGGAGACATTTTCAATTTTTCTCTATTAAGTATAATGTTAGCTGTAGGTTTGTTATCACAGCCTTTATTATGTTATGTTCCTTGTATACCCAGGCTGTTAAGAGTTTTTATCATGAGAGGATATTTTGTTAAATGTTTTTCTGCATCTATTGAGATGATCGTATGATTCTTATCTTTCATTTTTTTGATGTGATGTATTACATTAGTTGATATGTGTGTATGGAACTATTTTTGCATCCCAGAGATAAGTCCCATCTGGTCATGGTGTTTTAATATGTTTTTGAATTCAGTTTGCTAACATTTTGTTGAGAATTTTTGCATCTACAATCATCAGATATTGGTCTATAGTTTTCTTGTGCTATCCTTATGTGTTTTTGATATCAAAGTAACACTGGCATCATAGAATGAGTTTGGAAGTATTCACTCTGTTCAATATTTAGGAAGAGTTTGAGGAGGATTCATGTTTTTTTTTTTTTTAATTTTAGTTAGCAGACAGGGCAATATTTGTTTCTGGAGTAGAATTCAATGATTAATCACTTACATACAACACCCAGTGCTCGTGATGTTAATTCTTTTTTAAATGTTGGGTAGAATTCTCCAGTGAAGCCATTTGATTGTGGAGTTTTCTGTGTTGGGAGGTTTTTGATTATTGTCTAAATCTTTTTACTTGTTATTGATCTGTTCAGATTTTCTGTTTCCTCCTGAATCAGTCTTGGTAGGCTGTGTGTTTCCACAAATGTGTCTATTTCTTGAATGCCATGTACTTTGTTGGCATATAATTGTTCATAGTAGTCCCTTAATGATTATTCTGTAGTATCAGTTCTAATGTCTCCTCTTTCATTTCTAATTTTAAGTCTTTTTATCTTAGTGTAGTTAAAGATTTTGTTTATCTTTTCAAAGAATCATCTCTGAGTTTCATTGTCATTTTCATTGTTTTTTTGGTCTCTATTTCATTTCCTTTAGATCCTTATTTTCTTCCTTATGCTAACTCTGGGCTTCATTTGTTCTTTTTTCCTGGTACTTGAGGTGTAAAGGTAGGTTGTTGATTTGAGATATTTCTAATTTCTTAATATATACGTTTATTGCTAAAACTTTCCTCTCAGAACTGTTCTGATGCATCCCATAATATTTAAGATGTGGTATTTTCATTTTCATTGTTAAAAGATATTTTTCTTATTTCCCTTTTGGTATTTTTGACCCAGTGGTCATTTAGAAGTGTATTGTTTAGTTTTCACATATCTGTAATCTTTATTCTTTTTGTTGATAACTAGTTTTATATCCTTGTGTTCAAAGAAGCTAGTTGGTTTTCAATCTTCTTAAAGTTCCTAAGATTTGTTTTGTGGCCTCTTATAGGATCTGTCCTCAAGAAAGTCCCATGTGCATTTGAAAAGACTGTATATTCTGCTGCTGTTGGATAGAATGTTCTGTGTATGTCTGCTAAGTAAATTTGTTCTAAAGTATGGTTCAGTTTGAACAATTCCTTGTTGATTTTCTATCTGGACAGTTTATGCATTATGGATAGTGGAATATTAAGTCCCTTAGAATTACTGTATTGTCTCTTTCTCCCTTAGGATCTGTTTTTAATTGCTTAATTTATTTTGGTACTTAGCAGTTGGCAGCATATATTTTTATACTTGTTATATCTTCTTCATGTATTAAGCCCTTTATCATCATATTATGACTTTTTTTTTGTTTCTTATTACTCTTTTTGTCTTCAAGTCTATTTTGTCTGATGTAAGTATGGCTACACCCATCTTCATTTCATTTCCCTTTCTTGGCATATCATCTTCCATCATTTCACTTTGAGCCCATGTGCATCTTTAATGCTCAAATGAGTCTCCTGTAGGTAGGATATAGTTGGATCTTGTTTTTTATTCATGCAGTCATTGTGCCTCTTGATGGGTGAGCTCATTCCATTTATGTTTAGGGTGATTATTGATCTGTAAAGATTTACTAATGACATTTTATCTTTTGCTGTTTGGTTATTTTGTTTCTCCATTGTTTCTTTTTCCTTCTGTTTCTACCTTTGTAAGTTGGTGATTTTCCATGGTGATTTGCTCACTTTTATTTTTTTTTAATTTTTTTTATTGTCATGTTAATCCCCATACATTATATCATTAGTTTTTGATGTAGTGTTCCATGATTCATTGTTTGCGCATAACATCCAGTGCTCCATGCAGAACGTGCCCTCTTTAATACCCATCAGCAGACTAACCCATCCTCCCACCCCCCTCCCCTCTAGAATCCTCAGTTTGCTTTTCAGAGTCCATCATCTCTCATGTTTCATCTCCCCTTCCGATTTCCCCCCTTCATCTTCCCCTCCTGCTATATTTTCTTTTTTTCTTTTTTCTTAACATATATTGCGTTATTTGTTTAAGAGGTACAGATCTGTGATTCAACAGTCTTGCACAATTCACAGCTCTCACCATAGCACATACTCTCCCCAGTGTCTATCACCCAACCACACCATCCCTCCCATCCCAACCCCCACTCCAGCAACCCTCAGTTTTTTTCCTGAGATTAAGAATTCCTCATATCAGTGAGGTCATATGATACATGTCTTTCTCTGATTGACTTATTTCACTCAGCATAACACTCTCCAGTTCCATCCACGTCATTGCAAATGGCAAGATTTCATTCCTTTTGATGGCTGCATAATATTCCATTGTATATATATACCACCTCTTCTTTATCCATTCATCTGTCAATGGACATCTTGGATCTTTCCAGTTTGGCTATTGTGCACATTGCTGCTATAAACATCGGGGGGACATATCCCTTCGGATCCCTACATTTGTATCTTTGCGATAAATACCCAGTAGTACAATTGCTGGATCATATGGTAGCTCTATTTTCAACTTTTTGAGGAACCTCCATACTGTTTTCCAGAGTGCCTGCACCAGCTTGCATTCCCACCAACAGGGTAGGAGGGTTCCCCTTTCTCCGCATCCCCGCCAACATCTGTCATTTCCTGAGTTGTTAATTTTAGCCATTCTGACTGGTGTGAGGTGGTATCTCATTGAGGTTTTGATTTGGATTTCCCTGATGCCGAGCGATGCTGAGCACTTTTTTCATGTGTCTGTTGGCCATTTGGATGTCTTCTATGGAAAAATGTCTGTTCATGTCTTCTGCCCATTTCTTGATTGGATTCTTTGTTCTTTGGGTGTTGAGTTTGATGAGTTCTTTATAGATTTTGGATACTAGCCCTTTATCTGATATGTCATTTGCAAATATCTTCTCCCATTCTGTTGGTTGTCTTTTGGTTTTGTTGACTGTTTCCTTTGCTTTTCAAAAGCTTTTGATCTTGATGAAGTCCCAATAGTTCATTTTTGCCCTTGCTTCCCTTGCCTTTGGCGATGTTTCTAGGAAGAAGTTGCTTTGGCTGAGGTCGAAGAGGTTGCTGCCTGTGTTCTCCTTTAGGATTTTGATGGACTCCTGTCTCACATTGAGGTCTTTCAACCATTTGGAGTCTATTTTTGTGTGTGGTGTAAGGAAATGGTCCAGTTTCATTCTTTTGCATGTGGCTGTCCAATTTTCCCAACACTATTTGTTGAAGAGACTGTCTTTTTTCCATTGGACAGTCTTTCCTGCTTTGTCGAAGATGAGTTGACCATAGAGTTGAGGGTCCATTTCTGGGCTCTCTATTCTGTTCCATTGATCTATGTGTCTGTTTTTGTGCCAGAACCATACTGTCTTGATGATGACAGCTTCATAACAGAACTGGAAGTCCGGAATTGTGATGCCGCCAGCTTTGCTTTTCTTTTTCAACATTCCTCTGGCTATTCAGGGTCTTTTCTGGTTCCATACAAATTTTAGGATTATTTGTTCCATTTCTTTGAAAAAAAGTGGATGGTATTTTGATGGGGATTGCATTGAATATGTAGATTGCTCTAGGTAGCATTGACATCTTCACAATATTTGTTCTTCCAATCCACGGGCATGGAACATTTTTCCATTTCTTTGTGTCTTCTTGAGTTTCTTTCATGAGTATTTTACAGTTTTCTGAGTACAGATCCTTTGCCTCTTTGGTTAGATATATTCCTAGGTATCTTATGGTTTTGGGTGCAATTGTAAATGGGATCGACTCCATAATTTCTCTTCCTTCTCTCTTGTTGGTGTATAGGAATGCCACTGATTTCTGTGCATTGATTTTATATCCTGCCACTTTACTGAATTCCTGTATGAGTTCTAGCAGTTTTGGGGTGGAGTCTTTTGGGTTTTCCATATAAAGTATCATATCATCTGCAAAGAGTGAGAGTTTGACTTCTTCTCTGCCAATTTGGATGCCTTTGATTTCTTTTTGTTTTCTGACTGCTGTGGCTAGGACTTCTAATACTATGTTGAATAGCAGTGGGGATAGTGGACATCCCTGCCACATTCCTGACCTTAGGGGGAAAGCTCTCAGTTTTTCCCCATTCAGAATGATATTCACTGTGGGGTTTTCATAGATGGCTTTTATGATATTGAGGTATGTACCTCTATGCCTATACTCTGAAGAGTTTTGATCAAGAAAGGATGCTGTACTTTGTCAAATGCTTTTTCTGCATGTACTGAGAGCATCGTATGGTTCTTGTTCTTTCTTTTATTAATGTATTGTATCACATTGATTGATTTGCAGATGTTGAACCAACCTTGCAGCCCAGGGAGAAATCCCACTTGGTCATGGTGAATAATCCTTTTAATGGACTGTTGGATCCTATTGGCTAGTATTTTGGTGAGAATTTTTGCATCCATATTCATCAAGGATATTGGTCTGTAATTCTCCTTTTTGTTGGGGTCTTTGGTTTTGGGATCAAGGTAATGGTGGCCCCATAAAACGAGTGTTGAAGTTTTCCTTCCATTTCTATTTTTTGGAACATTTTCAGAAGGATAGGTATTCATTCTTCTTTAAATGTTTGGTAGAATTCCCCTGGGCAGCCCTCTGGCCCTGGGCTTTTGTTTCTCGGGAGATTTTTGATGACTGCTTCAATTTCCTTAGTGGTTATAGGTCTGTTCAGGTTTTCTATTTCTTCCTGGTTCAGTTTTGGTAGTTGACACATCTCTAGGAATGCATCCATTTCTTCCAGGTTATCTATTTTGCTGGCATATAGTTGCTTACAGTATGTTCTTATAATTTTTGTATTTCTTTGGTGTTGGTTATGATCTCTCCTCTTTCATTCATGATTTTGTTGATTTGGGTCATTTCTCTTTTCTTTTTGATAAGTCTGGCTAGGGGTTTATCAATCTTCTTAATTCTTTCAAAGAACAAGCTCCTAGTTTCGTTGGTCTATTCTACTGTTCTTTTGGTTTGTATTTCATTGATTTCTGCTGTGATCTTTATTATTTCTCTTCTCCTGCTCGGCTTAGGTTTTATTTGCTGATTTTTCTCCAGCTCCTTTAGGTGTAGGGTTAGGTTGTGTATTTGAGACCTTTCTTGTTTCTTAGAAAGGCTTGTATTGCTATATACTTTCCTCTTAGGACTGCCTTTGCTGCATCCCAAAGATTTTGAACAGTTGTGTTTTCATTTTCATTGGTTTCCATGAATTTTTTAAATTCTTCTTTAATTTGTGGTTGACCCATTCATTTTTTAGTAGGATGCTCTCTAGCCTCCATGTATTTGAGTTCTTTCCGAATTTCCTCTTGTGATTGAGTTCTAGTTTCAAAGCACTGTGGTCTGAAAATAGGCTGGGAATGATCCCAGTATTTTGGTACCAGTTGAGACCTGATTTATGACCTAGGATGTGATCGATTCTGGAGAATGTTCCATGGGCACTAGAGAAGAATGTGTATTCCATTTCTTTGGGATGGAATGTTCTGAATATGTCTGTAAAGTCCATTTGGTCCAGTGTGTCATTTAAAGTCTTTATTTCCTTGTTGATCTTTTGCTTAGATGATCTGTCCATTTCAGTCAGAGGGGTGTTAAAGTTCCCCACTATTATTGTATTGTTGTTGATGTGTTTCTTTGCTTTTGTTATTAATTGGCTTATATAATGGGCTGCTCCCATGTTAGGGGCATAGATATTTACAATTGTTAGATGTTCTTGTTGGATAGACCCTTTAAGTAGGATCTAGTGTCCTTCCTCATCTCTTATTACAGTCTTTGGTTTAAAATCTAATTTGTCTGATATAAGGATTGCCACCCCAGCTTTCTTTTGGTGTCCATTAGCATGGTAAATGGTTTCCAACCCCTTCACTTTCAATCTGTGGGTGTCTTTGGGTCTAAAATGAGTATCTTGCAGACAGCATATCAATGGGTCTTGTTTTTTTTATCCAATCTGATAGCCTGTGTCTTTTGATTGGGGCATTTAGCCCATTTACATTCAGGGTAACTATTGAAGGATAGGAATTTAGTGCCATTGTATTGTCTGTAAGTTGACAGTTACTGTATATTGTCTGTGTTCCTTTCTGGTCTATGTTGCTTTTAGGCTCTCTCTTTGCTTATAGGATCCTTTTCAATATTTCTCGTAGGGCTGGTTTCGTGTTTGCAAATTCCTTTAGTTTTTGTTTGTCTGGGAAGCTTTTTATCTCTCCTTCAATTTTCAATGACAGCCTAGCTGGATAGAGTATTCTTGGCTGCACATTTTTCTCATTTAGTGCTCTGAATATATCCTGCCAGTCTTTTCTGGCCTGCCAGGTCTCTGTGGATAGGTCTGTTGCCAATCTAATATTTCTACCATTGTAGGTTACAGATATCTTGTCCCGAGCTGCTTTCAGGATTTTCTCTTTGTCTCTGAGACTCGTAAGTTTTACTATTAAATGTCGGGATGTTGACCTATTTTTATTGATTTTGAGAAGGGTTCTCTGTGCCTCCTGGATTTTGATGCCTGGTTCCTTCCCCAAATTAGGGATGTTCTCTGCTATAATTTGCTCCAGTGTACCTTCTGCCCCTCTCTCTCCTCCTCCTTCTGGGATCCCAATTATTCTAATGTTGTTTCATCTTATGGTACCGCTTATCTCTCGAATTCTGCCCTCATGATCCAGTAGTTGTTTATCTCTCTTTTTCTCAGCTTCTTTATTTTCCATCATTTGGTCTTCTATTTCACTGTTTCTCTCTTCTGCCTCATTTATCCTAGTAGTTAGTGCCCCCATATTTGATTGCACCTCATTAATAGCCTTTTTGATTTTGAGTTGGTTAGATTTTAGTTCTTTTATTTCTCCAGAAAGGGTTTCTCTAATAACTTACATGCTTTTCTCATGCCCAGCTAGTATTTTAAAGTGATGATTCTGAACCCTAGATCCGACATCGTACTAATGTCCATATTGAGTGGGTCCCTGGCAGTCGGTACTACCTCTTGTTCTTTTTGTTGAGGTGATTTTTTTCCGTCTTGTCATTTTGTGCAGAGGAGAATAGATGAATGAGAGAACAAATGCTAACAGGGTAACAACGTCCCCAGAAAATATACTCTAAACAAATCAGAAAAGACCTGAATCCAGGGGAAAAGAAAGAAAAAAGAAAAAGGAAAAAAAAAAAAAGAAAAAGAAAAAGCTAAAAACAAACAAAAACAGAACAAAACAAAACAAGAAACAGAATATGATCAAATATGATCAGGCTGGTGCATAGATCAGTGCCACACACTAGATTTTGGGTGTATTTTGGTCTGTTAAAAGAAAGTGCCTCCCAAAATTTTAAAGAAAGAAAAACTTATATATGTACAAAAATAAGGGTTGATATGATGAAGGGATGGAATATGACTGTAAAGATGAAAAGTATAAAAAATTTTATAAAAGGAATTAAGTTGTTTGCAAAAAGAAAGAAGATGATTTAAAAAAGAGGAAAAAAAAAGGGAGAGAATGTGATCAGGCAGGAGACTAGAACAAAACCATATACTAGAGATTTAGGGTATATTTTGATCTGTTAGAAGAAACTATCTCAAAATTTTAAAGAGAGAACAACTTATATATATATGCCAAACATAAGGGTAACTACAATGAAGGGATAGAATATGACTCTAAAAATGAAAAATAAAAATGTTTTTTAAAAAAGGGATTGATAAGATGTTGGCTGAAAAAGGGAAAAAGAGAAATTAAAAAAAAAAGACAGTTAAAAAAAATTAACTTTGAAAGACTAAAGAATCATGGTAAAAAAGCCCTGGATTCTATGTGCATTATTCCCCTAGCGCTGGAGTTCTGCCGTTTTCACTGATCGGTAAACTTCGTCTTGTCTAGCTGTTCTCGCTGATTTTCTGGGGGAGGGGCCTGTTGCCATGGTTCCAAAATGTCTTTGCCAGAGGTGGAATTGCCCCGCCCTTGCCAGTCTGGGCTAAGTAATCTGCTCAGGTTTGCTCTCAGGAGCTTTTGTTCCCTGCAAGCTTTCTGTACGGCTTTGGAGGCCGAGAGTGAAATGGTGGCCTCCCAGTCTCTGCCCCATAGGAGCCAAGAGCTCGGGCCCCGCTCCTCAGTGCACCCCCAAAGAAAAGCAGTCAATCACTCCCGTCTCCCCAGTCTCTGGCTGCAATCCCTTCTCACCTGGCCTGTTACCGAGCATTTCTATCTCTGGCACCCGACTCAGTGTGGAGTCTCCACACCCAGCAGATCCCTGCGGTGCGCTCCCAGGGGAGGAAGGGGAGTCTCCCCGGATCTGCCACGTGTTGGGTGCCTGCTGGAGGAGTAGTGGCCCAACTGTGCCGTGGATCACCATTCATGGCAACCCCAAGCTGAGAGCCCATGCCTCGGCTCCATCTCTGCAGGCAGCTTCCCCGCTCCGATACCTGGGAACTCTGCCACACTTAGGCACCCCCAGTCTTTCTGTTACCCCAAGAGTCCTGAGACCACACTGTCCTATGATGGTTCCACCCCCCGCTTAGCCACTGGAGCGACGTCCCTCAGTGGAGCAGACTTCTAAAAGTTCCGATTTTGTGCTCTGAGGCTCTATCACTTGCCAGAAGTGGCCAACGGAGGCCCCCTCCCCCGCCATCTATCCTCCCGAATATCACCTTGGATTCACTTCTCCGCACGTCCTACCTTCCAGAAAGTGGTCGCTTTTCTGTTCAGAGAGTTGTTGCTATTCTTTTCTTTGATCTCCTCTTGATTTTGTAGGTGTTCAGAATGGTTTGATCCCTATCCAGCTGAATTCCTGAGACCAGACGAAACCCAGGTCACCTACTCCTCCGCCATCTACTCTCCCCTGGCCTATAGAATTTCTACTCATAAATCTACTGGTAAGTTAATGGGGAAGTCTTTATAGGTTATTCCCCACCCCCTCCCGCCCCCTTGGCTGACCTTAAAATTCTTTATCATTGACTTTAGAGAGTTTTAATGTAAAAGTCTTAGAGGAGGTCTTTTCACATTGAGATAATAAGATGTCCTGTTAGCTTCATAGACTTGTATATCCAGTTCCTTCCCCAGGTTTGGGAAGTTCTCAGCTGTTAGTTCTTTAAATAAGTGCTCTGCTCCAGGGTTCCTTTCTGCTCCTTCTGGGATACTCATTATTCTTTTGTTGGCTTTTCTAATGGGGTCAGAAAGTTCTCATAGGGTTTCTTCACTTTTTAAAAATTTTAGTTCTCCTCTTCTATCTGAATCATTTCTATATGTGTATCCTCAAGCTCATCAGTTCTCTCTTCCATATGATATGCTCTACTTCCAATGCAATCTCATGCATTCTTTATCTCATTTACTGAGTTCTTCAGCTCCAGAATTTATTGGGTTCATTTTTAGAATTTCAATCTTTTTGGTAAGGTACTTTTTCTGCTCATTAATTTTATCTTGAGATTATTGTATTGCATTTCTGAGTTTTCTTGTAGCTTGTTAAATTTCTTCATAACAGCTATTTTCAGTTATTTATACATTGGATCCAGTATTTCATGTCTTTGGGTTTAGTTGCTGGAAAATAGTCATTTTCTTTCTGTAATACCATACTACCACGTTTTTCATTATGTTGGATGAGAAGAGTCTCTGCTGCTGCATTTGAAGAAGTGAACACTTTTCTTATTTAAGCAAGGCTTTGTTTATTTTTATTCTTTTAAAAAAATTTTTTATTTGAGTATAGTTGATAGACATTGTTACATTAGTTTCAGATGTACAACACAGCGATTTCACCTCTTTGTAT
The DNA here is from genome assembly GCF_011800145.1 of Mirounga leonina. Classification (NCBI taxonomy): domain Eukaryota; kingdom Metazoa; phylum Chordata; class Mammalia; order Carnivora; family Phocidae; genus Mirounga; species Mirounga leonina. Next base: position 28,482,420 of record NW_023270426.1, on the reverse strand, counting down.
GTTATACTGTGCTCACCAAGTGTAGCTGCCATCTGTCACCATACAACACTATTATAATATCATTGACTATATTCTCTATGCTGAGACTTTAATTCCTGTGACTTCATTCCATAACTCAAAGCTTGTATTTCCCACTCTGCTTCACTCCCTTTGTCCATCCCTCCACTCTCCTTTCCTCTGGCAACCATCAATTTGTTCTCTGTATTTATAGGTCCGATTCTGCTTTCTGTTTGTTTACTCATTTGTTCTTCTAGATTCTAAATATGAGTGAAATTATATGGCATTTGTCTTTCTCAGTCTGAGTTATTTCACTTAGTGTAATACCCTCTGGGTCCATCCATGTTATAATAAATGGCACAATCTCATTCTTTTCTATGGGTGCCTGTCAGTGTGTGTGTGCACACGTGTGTGCATGTGTGTGTGCACGTGTGTGTGCATGTGTGCACATATACCACATCTTCATTATCCATTTGTCTATTAATGGAGAGTTAGGATGCTTCCATATCTTGGCTATTGTAAATAATGCTACAATATTTGTTTACTTTGATTTGAATAATTTAACAGGCTGATAGTAGCCTTCCTTCTGTTTTCTAGAACATGGCACTGTAGCACAAGGTTTTGATTTCTCTTAAAGCAGATGACTCCTAGCTAAGATTGGGAGTCAGCATATTTAAAAGAAGTAAGTAAAAAGGAAATGGCAGTGGTAGAGTGGAGTGAGTGTGTACTTAGCACTTCATACTTGGAGTGTGCCCATGGCCCTACAGGAGGATCCTCAAGTTGGGTGGTCCCCAAGATCCTTGGGTGGTCCTCTTGCCTCTTGGAGCAGACGGCAGGAGACATTATCCTTTATTTCTCATTGTTTGCCTTTTACTCTTTCCTTCCCTTCCCTAATTCACACAGTGTCTCCTAAGAGAGCAACTGATCCCTACAGCTGCAGTGCACATGGCCCCCAGAGCAAACTCCTACTCACTCCTTCATGCTCCATCTCCTCTGCTAGAATGGTCATGTTGGCTCTCTGCCTGGCTGGCCACTGCTTTCTCTGCTGTCACTGCCTGTGCCCCAGTACCTCCACTACTATTTCCCTCCTTCTGTCACCACCTCCAGGGTCCAGTCCACCTACTGCTAGATGCACAAATGGTTAGATCTGTTGAGTGTTCTATGTGCTGTACAGAGGCACTTTTTTGTTACTGTTGTAGTGGATGTTGGACTAGTTGTAAATCACAGGGGAGAGAAAAAAGGTATAAAGCCCACCACCAAGATGCTGACACCCTCTCTCAATTTTACTTTATTTTTTTGTTACTATACTGCACCTTGGTACTTAGGTAAACCAGTTGAGCTTTGTCAGTTTTAAAACCATGAAATTAGCCAAGTAATATAATGCTGCAACTTTCTAGAGGGTGAGGGGTCAGAGAGAAACAAGATGAATATTTCTCTGCATAGCCAGGTTGTTGGATAGCCACCTTCTACTGAAGTGAAAATACATCCTTCCTGCCACTATTCCAAATTAGCCCACCTTCCAACCTCATGGCTGCCGACTCTACCTCATGGGATTCTACACTAGTCATTGTAGTATGGCTGAGTGGAACAAAGAGGTTATTGTCTGAGAATAGATGCTGGAGAAGAGTTTGCCAAATTGTGCATTCTAAGGTGAGTGGTTTTTCACATGGAGTGTTAATCACGCTTCTCTGACACTATCAATTATGGAAGCAGACCAAGAATAAACCTGCAAATAAGAAGATCCCTTTGTTCCTCTCTCAAATTAATAATGCAAGCATACTGGAAATGCAGAGAAAACAAATTTGCTGAAAGATAAACATCTCTAACAGAAAAAAACTTCCTATAATATTTTTATAATCAAAACAAACTTTTTTTGTTTATTGGATGAGTATTTAGCAGAAATGCTTTTAATTATATGTTGCATTAATTTCTTGTTATTTTATATATGTTTCATGGTATTACCTAGAACCTTGCGACCTGAAGTATGGTTCTCTAGGCTGGTAATATTGTAGTTACTTGAAAACTTGTCAAAAATGCAGAGCTATTGGTCCTTTCTCAAAGCTACCGAGTCAGATTTTCGATTTTATTCAGAAGATTTGTATGTACATAAAGTGTGAAAAACAGTACTCTAGAATATGAGGTTCTAGAAAGCAAACACTTCATATCTTTCTGTGTTATTCCATGTCATCTAGCACCTGGGTTAACAGGAACCACTCCACACGTTGAGCTGCATGAAGTGTGACTGTTTTTTCCTTTATCAGACTGTATGATTTAGAACATAGTAGCTTTCTGTGGAATTTGGGTTATTGCTTAGGGAAGTTCATGTGGTAGGGAAAATACCATGTGTTGATCAGCAACCAGTGTATAAAAACCACATTTGCCAGCCACCTTTGCAAAAATCAAGGTCATGCATGGCCTGAGTACAGACGAGTGGGGTAGATCAAAGGATGGAAAGCATGACCATAAGAATTCTGATGCAACCCTCAGGATTGACTACATACTTTTTGAGGCCCAGTGCAAAATAAAAATGTGAAGCCTTTTGTTAAAATAATGATAAATTTCAAGACAGCAACAGTAGAGCATTAAACCAAACATAAGCCCCTCTAAGTGCAGAATGGATGGATGGGGAGGAGGCTGAGCTACTGCATTCGCATGCTGTGAAGCAGCCCTGGCAACATTCTAGCTCCTCTCTTCTCTGGCCCTGGCCAACTCCTGAAACCATGTGTGAGACTGTGGCATTATAAAATGCTGGAGTGTCTTTCAGCCTATGTCCCTGAGAAACCATGGGGAGCAGAGCCCCTGCCAACACTCTTTGGACATACAGTGAATGAGAAATAAACTTTTGTTTCTAAAAGCCACTGAGATTTCAGAGTTAATTTGTTAATGCCTCATAGATCTAGCCCATTTTGACTTACTCATCTGAATTGTTCCCAATCACAGATGAATGAAATTGAGAGGAAGAGGTTAGAACTTAACTGAGAGACTGTTGGCAGTGAGGTAGGAAGGGTTGGCATGGAGATCAGAGCTGGAATATGTAGGTTTGTAATAGAAAACTATTCAAAGTAGGATTAGAACATTTATTTAGAGAGAGTTTGGGGAAAAGAGACAGGGAGAGTAAAGGAGATTTCACTTTCCTCTTTTTTTAGTTAATATGGAGGAAAAGGTGCTGGGTAGTCATGAGTGATAAAAAAGTTTATAAAGACGTATTTTGAAATAACTACTATTGGAAACTACCCAAGAGACAGGGACAAATAAGGGAATATGTGTCAGAAAAAATCAAGACGAATGTAGCCTTTGGATGGGGTCAAGAATCTAATGATAAGGCTAGAGGGAACAGAAGGAAAAGGTGGCCAAACATCATGAACAAAAAGGTAGTTTGAGTTAAACTTTACAGAATATATATCACCTCTGTATTTCAGCATTCATTGATCCATTAATGTAAATCATGACCATTTTCACAGTTTCAGACAGGTCCATGGAATCACACATGGTGATTGTCACTTGGGTATGGGTATCTGGCCACTCAAAAAGGCATCCAAAATTTGCATTTTCTTCAGTAAAGTTGCCACAGTGTGGATTATTGTTATCCCTCCAACCTTAGAGGTTGATATTATAAGGAAAAACATAAACGTAAAGCAGACTAGGATAGAGTCATCACATTCCTGCCCTCTACCCAAATTGCATAGGAAGCCATTTAAAACTGGATTTCTAATTGATTACATTGCCCCCAAAGAAATAATGACATTTACAAACACCTCTTAAATGCTGTGTGTCAGGCACTCTTCTAAATGTTTTATGTGTGTTCCTGTACTCCCAGCAACCCCAAAAGCAAGATTCTATTAGCTCCATTTTTTCAGATGTGTGTGCAGAGAAAGACTGAGGAACTTATTCAAGGTCACATAAGTAGTAAGAGGTTGAGCTGTGATCTGAACTGTTTGTCCATCCTGTGATGCTGGGGTTATGAGAAGCCATATGGTACCATACCATTGTCAAAATGATACTGCTCCAGTGCGCTGACCAGCCTCACCTTTCCCTGTAGGGAAGCTATAAGGGTAGTCATTTTTCAGCAAGGCTGCTTGAAGGGGCAAGATGGCTTTGTGCTTAAGAGCATGGTCATTGGAGTCACACTTCTTGGGGTCACATCCTTACTCGAACCTCTCATGTAATTTGGGCAAATTACTCAACCCCTAAGCTGTAAAATGTGGAGCTCATAGTGTAGTTGTAAAACTTAAGTGAGAAAGGAAGACTGAGCACAGTACTTGGCCTGTTAAGAATTCACTATTAGCTACTGTTACTAGTGAGCATAGAACCAGATCAAAGATAATTCTTGCTTATTTTATTAGGCCCATCTCATATCATTGTCAGCACACCTTCAAGCACTCATTGCATCTGGTTCCCAAAGTTACAGGGGCTCCCTTCTGTCAGCAGGGCAAAGTTCTAATCCTTTAGTAATCTTCCTGCTGCAATCTTGCACCATTTTTTTTCTTCTGTCCTTAACAGGCTTTTCCCCAGCATAACTGGAGTTCAGTCCAGTACCTCACGCAAGCCCGTGTGCCTTTGCTCATGTCATTTCTCTTGTTCATCCTTCAGATCTAGTTTGGTTGTCACCTTCCCATGAATTCTGCTTGGAACACCCTCTTCTGCAATAATGACCTTTCTCTTCTGAGCTTTAATTATACCAATCTCTGCTAATATTCCTCGTGTGTATTAATTCTTACAGTATTTTCTCAGTGTTTGCTTACAAATGCATAGGAGAGATGAAGCCTGTAGGCAGCAAATACTACTTTTAATGCAGCTGATTAAGCTTGATTATTGACATGAGCACTTTGAGGTAGGGATATGTTTTTTTTTTAATTTTTTTATTGTTATGTTAATCACCATACATTACATCATTAGTTTTTGATGTAGTGTTCCATGATTCATTGTTTGTGCACAACACCCAGTGCTCCATGCAGAACGTGCCCTACTCATCACCAGGCTAACCCATCCTCCCACCCCCCCTCCCCTCTAGAACCCTCAGTTTGTTTTTCAGAGTCCATCATCTCTCATGGTTCGTCTCCCCCTCCGATTCCCCCCCTTCATTCTTCCCCTCCTGCTATCTTCTTCTTTTTTTTTCTTTCTTTTTCTTAACATATATTGCATTATTTGTCTCAGAGGTACAGATCTGTGATTCAACAGTCTTGCACAATTCACAGTGCTCACCACAGCACATACCCTCCCCAGAGTTTGAGGTAGGGATATCTTAAGATGTGTAAATATAATAACAATTTCTCATGATCCTGTTTTATATACAAAAGGGATCTTGGACTCATAATTCATCCCTGCAGCTTAAGACATTTCTGAACCCTGTTCCATCCTCTAAAAAGTCAGGGATGGGGTAGGGCCCAGGAAATTTCTTTTCTGCCCCTTAATTTAGATAAAATAAAAATCAATGACATCAAAATATCCCTGTGGTCAACATAGCTTTGTGAGAGCAGCTTTGTAAAAATGACATGTGCCTTTCAGAAAGTGTTTGCGTCCTAGTTGAATCCTTATTTGCCATCCATTTTCTAATTCCCAATAGAAGCTTTATTTCAGAGCCCACTATGTGCTAAGGCTCAACTAAGAGTCCTGAAACTATTAAATTGCTCGATAAATGTTGGCTGAAAAAAATATATATTGACTTAGATAAAGGAGTACGTTTCAACTCCTTAATTAAGAATATCTGTATCTACATAGCTATTCTTTCTATCTGTATCTACCTACCTACCTACTATCTATTTATCTACATAGATAAGCAGATACATAGATCTCCATAGTGACAGAATCATTAGGATTAACTTGTGAGAACACTCTTCAATCAGTGTGATTGCAGTACCCTGCATATAGTTAGAAGAAATTCAACTTGGAATTATAATGTGTGAAAACTGAGAAGTAAGCAAGAAAAAATCTTTTTAAAAATATCACATTACAAAAAAGGAAGGCAAAGTGACCATTACAGCAGGGGAGATTGATGATTCTTTCCACAGCTTAAATCTTTGTCGATTAGTACATCTATTTTCCTCCTAGAGATACGTTTGTTAGCACTAAATCATAGACCCATCCATACAGACAGGATATATATGTACATATCCTAGGACTGCTGGGCATTCGGGTTCTGTGCTTGTCTCCAAGAATAATGGCTAAGATAGGTAAGGGGCCATCAGTCATCTTGAGGCAGCCAGTGCCCTCTCTCAGTCTGATAATGGCTCATGCCTCTTTGGTAGACTTGTTACTGGTGTCTTTTATGAGAGTTTATTACTGCCTTCCCCCTTTAAAAGACCCCTCTTTCGCTGTGCTGCACCTCTCACTTTAATTAGACTGAGCACATACCAAGAATGCTAGAGCAAGGAACAATTAAGGGAAATTATGTGTTAAACTCATAGTCCCTAGGATATAGACCCAAGACCACCCCTGCCAGGAAGCCTGGTAAATGAACAAGCACAGATGCTCTGGTCAAGGTTCTTTCTCACAATTCTGGAAAAAAATGCCAAAAGCAAGTGGGATCTGAGCAAATCTCCCCCACTTTCTTGACCTGATGGTCTTGCTGGTTCTGAGGATTTTGGTCTTACAACTCAGGTTCCTTGCTGAGGACATATGGGCTACTGTTGGGTACAACTATCAGATCATCTCTCATCTCAACCAGAGTGCTCCACCCTGAACTGAAATAACCTGTGGATTCATCCTTAAGTTGCCATATTCCAAATGGAGCTGATGTGCCCTTTTGGTGGGTGTGGGTGGAAATCAATTGATGAGGCATGTCACGCAAAGAGGACTAGTAGAGAGAGCCCATTTCATGGGCTTCTAGACTAGGTGGAGTGGGTCAGATTTGATATGTTAGGGGTAAGATCACAGTGGTATTCTCCATTTTTCCCTGAGCAGCAGAGTGTCTTTATTAAGTATACCAGACTCAATTTAAGTGTCTTCTTAAGTTCCCTTGGGTCCACCCACCTATGGATTTTAGCTGCTTGTGCCACAGAGAGACAGGCCACCAGCTGTGTGTGCTTCTTTCAGGGTGAGGCCTGGGCTTTGGCCTGGCTTCCTTTGTACCTGCGCAGAGGAAGGTCTGGAAGCTCTAGCACCCACGACTGTCCCAACCAGACCTAGGAGGCTATAGCTTCTCACAGTGCTTCAGTCTGAGGTCAGGAATTGTGCCTTTGGCCATAAGATCTGGATTCCTCTGCAGCGGCCTGGAAGGCTGGTATAGCTACCGTGGAAAACAGTATGGAAGATCCTCAAGAAATTGAATGTAAAACTACCATATGATCCAGTAATTCCACTTCTGAGTATACATCCAAAGAAAATGGAAACAGTAACTTGAAAAGATATGTGTACCTTCATGTTCATAGTAGCATTATTTATAGCAGTTGAGACATGGAAACAACCTAAGGGCCCCTGATGGATGAATGGACAAAGATATTGTGGTATCTGTGTACACAATGGAATATTTTTCTGCCATAAAAAAATGAGGAAATCCTCTCATTTCTGACAACATGGATGGAACTTGAGGACATCATGCTAAGTAAAATAAGACAAAGGCAAATACTATACGATCTCACATGTAGACTCTAAAAAAAGTAAAAACAAAAAAATTCAAATCAGATTTGTGGTGGGGGATGAGGAAAGAGAATTGGATGAAGGTGGGCAAAAGGTACAAACTTGTAGTTATAAGACAAATAAGTGCTAGGAATGTAATATACTACATAATGACTATAAACGCAAGAGTTCTTATCGCAAGGAAAATAATTGTTTTTCTTGTATCTATGTATGATGATGTATGGTAACTAAACTTAAAGCAGCAATCATTTCACTGTATCTGTAGGTCAAACCATTGTGCTGTGCACTTTAAACTTACACATGATATATGTTAGTTTTATCTCAATAAAACTGGAAAAAATAAGTCTCCTGCCTTTATAACCATATGTTTATGATGACAAGATTGAAAAAAATGAGTCAAGCTATATTACTTACATGAATTAACACTGATAAAACATCAATATGCTGAAAATAAGAACTATGACACGTACATTGGGATTTTGTTGATGGACTAGTGGTGTTTAGAGGATATTAAAAATCATGATATATATTTAATTTATAAATTAATATTCTTGTTTTTGCCTTATTTCAGCGAAATGTAATTATTTTCTTTTTACCATCCACTTTAAATTTCTTTATTTTTTATTTAATATGTATGTTAATCACCATACATTACATCATTAGTTTTTTTTTAACCTTTGCAAACCTTATTTTTTTATTATGTTATGTTAATCACCATACATTACATCATTAGTTTTTGATGTAGTGTTCCATAATTCATTGTTTGCATATAACACCTAGTGCTCCATGCAGTATGTGCCCTCTTTAATACCCATCATTGGGTTAACTCATTCCCCCACCCGCTCCAGCAACCCTCCATTTGTTTCCTGAGATTAAGAATTCCTCATATCAGTGAGATCATATGATACATGTCTTTCTCTGATTGACTTATTTCGCTCAGCATAATACCTTCCAGTTCCATCCACATCATTGCAAAAGGCAAGATTTGGGGGGTTTTTGATGGCTGCATAATATTCCATTGTATATATATACCACCTCTTCTTTATCCATTCATCTGTCGATGGACATCTTGGCTCTTTCCACAGTTTGACTATTGTGGACATTGCTGCTATAAACATTGGGGTGCACGTACCCCTTCGGATCCCTATATTTGTATCTTTGGGGTAAATACCCAGTAGTGCAATTGCTGGGTCATAGGGTAGCTCTATTTTCAACTTTTTGAAGAACCTCCATACTGTTTTCCAGAGTGGCCGCACCAGCTTGCATTCCCACAAACAGTGTAGGAGGGTTCCCCTTTCTCCGCATCCCTGCCAACATCTGTGATTTCGTGACTTGTTAATTTTAGCCATTCTGACTGGTGTGAGGTGGTATCTCATTGAGGTTTTGATTTGGATTTCCCTGATGCCGAGTGATGTTGAGCACTTTTTCATGTGTCTGTTGGCCATTTGGATGTCTTCTTTGGAAAAATGTCTGTTCAGGTCTTCTGCCCATTTCTTGATGGGATCATTTGTTCTTTGGGTGTTGAGTTTGATGAGTTCTTTATAGATTTTGGATACTAGCCCTTTATCTGATATGTCATTTGCAAATATCTTCTCCTGTTCTGTCAGTTGTCTTTTGGTTTTGTTGACTGTTTCTTTTGCTGTGCAAAAGCTTTTTATCTTGATGAATTCTCAATAGTTCATTTTTGCCCTTGCTTCCCTTGCCTTTGGCGATGTTTCTAGGAAGAAGTTGCTGCGGCTGAGGTCGAAGAGGTTGCTGCCTGTGTTCTCCTTTAGGATTTTGATGGACTCCTGTCTCACATTTGGGTCTTTCAACCATTTGGAGTCTATTTTTGTGTGTGGTGTAAGGAAATGGTCCAGTTTCATTCTTCTGCATGTGGCTGTCCAATTTTCCAACACCATTTGTTGAAGAGACTGTCTTTTTTCCATTGGACAGTCTTTTCTGCTTTGTCGAAGATGAGTTGACCATAGAGTTGAGGGTCCATTTCTGGGCTCTCTATTCTGTTCCATTGATCTATGTGTCTGTTTTTGTGCCAGAACCATACTGTCTTGATGATGACAGCCTTGTAATAGAGCTTGAAGTCTGGAATTGTGATGCTGCCAGCTTTACTTTCCTTTTTCAACATTTCTCTGGCTATTCCAGGTATTTTCTGGTTCCATACAAATTTTAGGATTATTTATTCCATTTCTTTGAAAAAAATGGATGGTATTTTGATGGGGATTGCATTGAATATGTAGATTGCTCTAGGTAGCATTGACATCTTCACAATATTTGTTCTTCCAGTCCATGAGCATGGAACATTTTTCCATTTCTTTGTGTCTTCCTCAATTTCTTTCATGAGTATTTTATAGTTTTCTGAGTACAGATCCTTTGTCTCTTTGGTTAGATTTATTCCTAGGTATCTTATGGTTTTGGGTGCAATTGTAAATGGGATCGACTCCATAATTTCTGTTCCTTCTGTCTTGTTGTTGGTGTATAGGAATGCCACTGACTTCTGTGCATTGATTTTATATCCTGCCACTTTACTGAATTCCTGTATGAGTTCTAGGAGTTTTGGGGTGGAGTCTTTTGGGTTTTCCACATAAAGTATCATATCGTCTGCAAAGAGTGAGAGTTTGACTTCTTCTTTGCCGATTTGGATGCCTTTGATTTCTTTTTGTTGTCTGATTGCTGTGGCTAGGACTTCTAATACTATGTTGAATAGCAGTGGTGATGGTGGACAACCCTGCCATGTTCCTGACCTTAGGGGGAAAGCTCTCAGTTTTTCCCCATTGAGAATGATATGCGCTGTGGGATTTTCTTAGATGGCTTTTATGATCTTGAGGTATGTACCCTCTATGCCTATACTCTGAAGAGTTTTGATCAAGAAAGGATGCTATACTTTGTCAAATGCTTTTTCTGCATGTACTGAGAGGATCGTATGGTTCTTGTTCTTTCTTTTATTAATGTATTGTATCACATTGAGTTGCAGATGTTGAACCAACCTTGGAGCCCAGGGATAAATCCCACTTGGTCGTGGTGAATAATCCTTTTAATGTACTGTTGGATCCTATTTGCTAGTATTTTGGTGAGAATTTTTGCATCCATGTTCATCAAGGATATTGGTCTGTAATTCTCCGTTTTGATGGGGTCTTTTTCTGGTTTTGTGATCAAGGTAATGGTGGCTTCATAAAACGAGTTTGGAAGTTTTCCTTCCATTTCTATTTTTTGGAACAGTTTCAGAATAATAGGTATTAATTCTTCTTGAAATGTTTGGTAGAATTCCCCTGGGAAGCCATCTGGCCCTGAGCTTTTGTTTGTTGGGAGATTTTTGATGACTGCTTCAATTTCCTTAGTGGTTATAGGTCTGTTTAGGTTTTCTATTTCCATTTGGTTCAGTTTTGGTATTTTATATATCTCTACTAATGCATCCATTTCTTCCAGGTTATCTAATAAGCTGGCATATAGTTGTTCATAATATGTTCTTATAATTGTTTGTATTTCTTTGGTGTTGGTTGTGATCTCTCCTCTTTCATTCATGATTTTATTTATTTGGGTCATTTTTCTTTTTGATAAGTCTGGCCAGGGGTTTATCAATCTTGTTAATTCTTTTAAAGAACCAGCTCCTAGTTTAGTTGGTCTATTCTACTGTTCTTTTGGTGTCTATTTCATTGATTTCTTCTGTGATCTTTATTATTTCTCTTCTCCTGCTCGGTTTAGGCTTTATTTGCTGTTCTTTCTCCAGCTCCTTTAGGTGTAGGGTTAGGTTGTGTACTTGAGACCTTTCTTGTTTCTTGAGAAAGGCTTGTATTGCTATATACTTTCCTCTTAGGACTGCCTTTGCTGCATCCCAAAGATTTTGAACAGTTGTGTTTTCATTTTCATTGGTTTCCATGAATTTTTAAAATTCTTCCTTAATTTCCTGGTTGACCCATTCATTCTTTAGTAGGATGCTCGTTAGCCTCCATGTATTTGAGTTCTTTCTGAATTTCCTCTTGTGATTGAGTTCTAGTTTCATAGCATTGTGGTCTGAAAATAGGCAGGGAATGATCCCAATCTTTTGGTACCGGTTGAGACCTGGTTTGTGACCTAGGATGTGATCGATTCTGGAGAATGTTCCATGGGCACTAGAGAAGAATGTGTATTCCGTTGCTTTGGGATGGAATGTTCTGACTATATCTGTGAAGTCCATTTGGTCCAGTGTGTCATTGAAAGCCTTTATTTCCTTGTTGATCTTTTGCTTAGATAATCTGTCCATTTCAGTGAGGGGATGTTAACGTCCCCCACTATTATTGTATTGTTGTCGATGTGTTTCTTTGCTTTTGTTATTAATTGGCTTATATAATTGGCTGCTCCCATGTTAGGGGCATAGATATTTACAATTGTTGGATCTTCTTGTTGGATAGACCCTTTAAGTAGGATCTAGTGTCTTTCCTCATCTCTTATTACAGTTTTTGGTTTAAAATCTAATTTGTCTGATATAAGGATTGCCACCCCAGCTTTCTTTTGGTGTCCATTAGCATGGTAAATGGTTTTCCACCACCTCACTTTCAATCTGGGGATGTCTTTGGGTCTAAAATGAGTATCTTGCAGACAGCATATTGATGGGTCTTATTTTTTTTATACAATTTGATCACCTGTGTCTTTTGATTGGGGCATTTAGCCCATTTACATTCAGGGTAACTATTGAAAGATATGAATTTAGTGCCATTGTATTGCCTGTAAGGTGACTGTTACTGTATATTGTCTGTGTTGTTTTCTGGTCTATGTTACTTTGAGGCTCTCTTTTTGCTTAGAGGACCCCTTTCAGTATTTCTTGTAGGGCTGGTTTCATGTTTGCATATTCCTTTAGTTATTGTTTGTCCTGGAAGCTTTTTATCTCTCCTCTTTTTTCAATGACAGCCTAGCTGGATAGAGTATTCTTGTCTGCACATTTTTCTCATTTAGTGCTCTGAATATATCCTGCCAGTCCTTTCTGGCCTGCCATGTCTCTGTGATAGGTCTGCTGCCAATCTAATGTTTCTACTATTGTAGCATACATATCTCTTGTCCTGAGCTGCTTTCAGGATTCTCTCTTTGTCTCTGAGATTCATAAGTTTTACTATTAGATGTCAGGGTGTTGACCTATTTTTATTGATTTTGAGGGGGGTTCTCTGTGCTTCCTGGATTTTGATGCCTGGTTCCTTCCCCAAATTAGGGAAGTTCTCTGCTATAATTTGCTCCAATGTACCTTCTGCCCCCCTCTCTCTTTCTTCTTCTTCTGGGATCCCAATTATTCTAATGTTGTTTCATTTTATGGTATCACTTATCTCTCAAATTCTGCCCCCGTGATCCAGTAGTTGTTTATCTCTCTTTTTCTCAGCTTCTTTTTTTTCCATCATTTGTTCTTCTATATCACTGATTCTCTCTCCTGCCTCATTTATCCTAGCAGTTAGAGCCTCCATTTTTTATTGCACCTCATTAATAGCCTTTTTGATTTCTACTTTTTTAGATTTTAGTTCTTTTATTTCTCCAGAGAGGGTTTCTCTAATATCTTCCATGCTTTTTTCAAGCCCAGCTAGTATCTTTAAAATCATCATTCTGAACTCTAGTTCCGACATTGTACTAATGTCCGTATTGTTTAGGTCCTTGGCAGTCGGTACTGCCTCTTGTTCTTTTTTTTTGAGGCGATTTTTTTCCGTCTTGTCATTTTGTCCAGAGGAATAAAAGAAGGATGGGAGAACAAAATGCTAACAGGGTAACAAAGACCCCAGAAAAATATACACTAAACAAATCAGAAGAGACCTGAAGCCAGGGGAAAAGAAAGGGAAAGAAAGAAAAAAGAGAAAAAAAAGAAAAAGGTAAAGATAAAAACAAACAAAAAACAGAATATGATCAAATATGATCAGGCTGGTGCATAGGTCAGTGCCACACACCTGATTTTGGGTGTATTTTGGTCTGTTAGAAGAAAGTGCCTCCCAAAATTTTAAAGAAAGAAAAACTTATATGATTGTAAAGATGAAAATTATAAAAGATTTTATAAAAGGAATTGTTAAGAAGTTGGTTGAAAAAAGAAAGAAGGATTTTAAAAAAAGAAAGGAGGAGAGAATGTGATCAGGCGGAAGACTAGAACAAGCCATACACTAGAGATTTAGGGTATATTTTGGTCTGTTAGAAGAAACTGTATCCCAAAATTTTAAAGAGAGAACAACTTATATATATGTACCAAAAATAAGGTTAAGTACTATGAAGGGATAGAATATGACTCTAAAAATGAAAAATAAAAAAGATTTTTAAAAAAGGATTGATAAGATGTTGGTTGAAAAGGGGAAAAAGAAAAATTAAAAAAAGAAGAAGAAAAGAAAAAATTAAGAAAGTTTACCTTGAAAGACTAAAGAATTGTGGGGAAAAAAGCCATGAATGCTATGTGAAGTATTCCCTTAGCGCTGGCGTTCTGCTGTTCTGCCATTCTGCCTTTCTCGTTGAGCGGTAAACTTGGCTGGCTGTTCTTGCTGATCTTCTGGGGCCTGTTGCTGTGGCTCCCAAATGTCTTTGCCGGAGGCAGTATTGCTCCGCCCTTGCTGGTCCGGGCTAAGTAATCGGCTGGGGTTTGCTCTGGGAGCTTATGTTCCCTGCAAGCTTTCTGTACAGCTTTGGAGGATGAGAGTGAAAATGGCAGCCTCCCAATCTCTGCCCCAGAGGAGCCGAGAACTTGGGGCCCCACTCCTCAGTGAGCCCCCAGAGAAAAGCAGTCAATCACTCCGGTCTCCCTGGTCTCCAGCTGCACTCCGTGTTCACCCGGCCTGTGACCGAGCATTTTTATCTCTGGTTCATGACGCTGTGTGTAGTTTCCAAACCCAGCAGATCCCTGCGGTGCGCTCCCGCACCGCTCCTCCCCGGGGAGGAAGGGGAACCTCACCGGATCTGCCGCTTGTTGGGTCCCTGCTGGAGGAGCAGTGGCCTGACTGTGCCGCGGATCATGGTTTATAGCAACCCCGAGCTGAGAGCCCGCTCCTCAGGCTCCCTCTCTGTAGCCAGTTCCCTGCTCCAATCCCTGGGAGCTCTGCTGCACTCAGGCACCCCTGGTCTTTCTGTGACCCTGAGGGTCCTGAGACCACTCTGTCCCAGCGAGGGTCCCACACCCCTCTTGGCCACTGGAACGATGACCCTCATTGGAGCCAACTTCTAAAATTTCTGATTTTGTGCTCCGCTGCTCTATCACTTGCCAGTAGCAGCTGATGGAGGCCTCCTCCCCCGCTGTCTATCTTCCTGAATATCACCTCGGATTCACTTCTCCACACGTCCTACCTTCCAGAAAGTGGTTGCTTTTCTGTTCAGAGAGTTGCTGCTATTGTCTTTGCTCTCCTGTTGAGTTTGTAGGTGTTCAGAATGGTTTGATCCTTATCCAGCTGAATTCCTGGGACCAGACAAAATTTAGGTCTCCTACTCCCAGCAAAACGTAATTATTGTAATCAAGATTTTCATATAAGTTGGGTTGAACTGATACTAGTGCTTTAAAAGATTAAAAAATGAGATTTACACAATTGTATACAACTTGAATGTATTTTATCAAAAAGTAAAATAGATGTAAAATAAAATTATTTTTCACTTGTGTTTTGAAAACATTTTCTTTGCAATAAATAATATAAATTTTATATTTTTCTGTTAAAATTGAAAGCAAAATACAAATTAATATCGAATAATCAAATTTACTTAAGTCTCAAAATTTTTAATTAAAATTGATTAAGTTTAAACTTTTATTTTTAAAAATCATTTTTTCAAATATAATTAAACTACAGTGTTAGGTTAGTTTCAGGTGTAAAATATATGGATTCAACAATTCTTTTCATTACTCAGTGCTCATCATGATAAGTGTACTCTTCACCCCCTTCACCTATTTCACCCATCCCTCTCCCCATCTTCCTTCTGGCAACTATCAGTTTGTTCTCTAAATCATTAAATGTTTTTATTAAACACACTATTTTCTTTTTTTAAAAAGATTTTATTTATTTATTAGAGAGATTGAGTGAGGGAACACAAGTTGGAGGCAGGGCAGAGGGAGAGGAAGAAGCAGGCTCCCCTCTGTGAAGGTAGCCCAAAGATACAGGGCTTGATCCTAGGACCCTGGGATTATGACCTAAGACAAAGGCAGATGCTTAACCAACTAAGCCACCCAGGTGCCCCTAAACAAAACTATTTTCTTTCTTTTTCTTTTCTTTTTTTGTCACGTTCAGTTAGCCAACATATAGTACGTCATTAGTTTTCTATGTAGTGTTCAATGGTTCATTAGTTTGGTATACCACCCAGTGCTCATCACAACACGTGCCCTCTTAATACCCATTACCCGGTCACCCCATCCCCCTATCTCCCTCCCTTCTGTAAGCTGAGGGTAACAAAACTATTTTCAATGGAAGGGTTCATACTTTATCTAGTTGCCAATGTAAACAATCAGCTACATATTTCATATATGTTATATTCATATTTACATATGAATATATATAGTTTGCACAAATTTAAAAGTAACATTGTTTACTACTACAAAATATCTTTTGACTACCATGTGTTGCTCTTATAAGTACTGCATTAATTTTGGGGTACTTCTGTAAGTATTCTGTAAGAATAGGTACCAAAAGAACATGGATGCTTAGCACGTCCAGGAAACAATACGGGTCCATTCCACTCTTGCTGTCTGAGAAGAATGGTTCATTACATTCTCTGACCTGCATGTGTCCACTGGTCACAGCATGTCATACTCTGCATTGTATCCATCTTTGCATCAGTAGTGGCCCACCATGGGCCTCTGCATAAGGATGATACACAGGGTAAGAGATTTGGGAAAGTATTTCCCTGGGGCCTGTGTAGTGTTAACTACTAGAGCAACTGTTAAGGATCCAGGGTTGCTCCCTGCCAGGATGTGTTTTATAATAAATTATTTTTGTGGTTTTAGTTCTTATGCTTCGCAAGCTCTTTAACAAAATGGTACCCAAGGCCAGGGGGCTCTTTTACATTGACCAAAGAAAGACAAGGGAAGAGAATGAGCCCACAAATAGATTCCTTTCCTCTTTCCCAGTAATGGACTATTCTGCTGAGTAGTGGTTAAACACATGAATTCTCTGCAAGTGGCTAATTATGTGTTCATTATTATACATCTCCCTTAGCTGTGTCTGATACCCTGCTCATCTAAAGACTCTTTGTTTATCCCCCCTCCAGAAAACTATTATACAATCTTTGGTTAGTGTGGAAAGGGCACTCGTCTGAAACACAGAGTTGGATCTTTGAACCGATAGTTATGTCTGTAGCAGCATCTTCACTTCTACTTGCAGAGGTACCTGGTGCCACCATTTTCTGAATCTTTGGTGGAGTCTACATTGTGGATTGGTTTGCTTTTTCATTTTTCCTACTGCTGGCTTAATTCACATTTGCATATCCATTAATTCAATTGCAACTCATTCTTTTGCTTTCCAACCTTCAAAAGTTTGATTTTAGCACCTCTTGTATTATTCTCTATATAATGGTCTATGTCTATGCTGTAAAAATCCCTCTACTATCATTTTCAGTGAAGTTTCCGAGCACAATAGAAATAGTTGTATGTATTCAGTCTGTTATCATTTATGACAGTGTAGTTTATCATAGTTACAAGTTAGGAAAATCCTATTTGTCCTCAATAGAAGATGAATTAATGATTAGTACTTCCATATTCATTTATTCACTCAACAAATGTTTTCTGAATCTCTATTATGTCTCTACTATGTCAAGTGTTGTACTACATTATATAACTTTAATGCATTGAAAGTTTTCCTTATAAAACTTTTCAAGTGATAGAAATACTCATGAAATCACTGTAATATGAAATTAAGCAGAATAAAGCATATGCACACCTTATGACTTAAGCTGTGAAAAGCTATGTAATGTGTAACTTTACTAAAAATTAAAAGATTCTTAAGGCTCTTAAAACATGGTCAAATTTTTTTCTAAAATGGGATGTCCAACTAATATGCAGTGGTGGGTGAGAGTGCCAAAGGATTTGTTTCAATGTGAATGAGATGAATGATACTAAAAAAAAATTTGTTAACAGAATTCCAGAAATTCATCCTAATAATTTTCTCCTTTTCTATACTACGGAGGGAGAAATATGTCCCATAATGGCAGACCTAGTCTGATGCCACAGAACATGAATCTTGAAGTGGGAGTGACTCAATGAACAGAGCATAGTCTTGGTGTTTAGAAGTATAAGGCTTAAATCTTAGTGCTAAAGTAACTTTAATATTGAGAAAATAGAGCAGTGCTGTATATTGGAAAGGCTGTATGTTTTGGAGTCAGAGTTACATGGGTTAAATTATGGGCTCTGGTACTTAATACTTGTATTACTTTGAGCAAATTAATCAAACTGGGTCTCAGTTTTGTTATTTCTGTAACAGGAATTATTAATCTCATTTCAAAATTTTGCCATAAAGTTGGACAGAAATAAAGTATTTAACTTGTCTAGCATAGTCATGATGCAAACAAGATATATGCACATGGGGAAAAACTATTAAAATATTAAGAATGCTTGTCTCTGGAAAGTGAGGCTATGAGTAATATTTTTTGTGTGATTTTGGACAAGTTATTTACCTTTCACAGCTTTAATTTCTTAACTATACAAGGTGATATTAATAATAATACTTGGGCGCCTGGATGGCTCAGTTGGTTGAGCGACTGCCTTCAGCTCAGGTCATGATCCTGGAGTCCTGGGATTGAGTCCCACATCGGGCTCCCTGCTCAGCAGGGAGTCTGCTTCTCCCTCTGACCCTCCCCCCTCTCATGTGCTCTCTCTCTCTCTCATTCTCTCTCTCAAATAAATAAATAAAATATTAAAAAAAATAATGATACTTTCATAGGGATGTTATGAGAATTTGACACATAAAATTTGGGAAAAAAAGCATTAGGACACTTGTATTGCTCAAGTATTAAGTGCTTGACATGTAAGAATGCTCAATACATATTAGCCATCATGTGTTATTTTTATTTCTTTTGTTCTTTTTGCTTTATTTTGCCAATTCTCTACAAGTAGTGTGCTTTATTTTCTTAATCAGGAAAAAAAAAAACATTAACTTCCCTGTTTTCAGAAGAAAATGTCCCTTCACCTGCATATTACCAAATAGAAGCCAAATTAGGAAGGTGAAAATGAAGCAGCATATCAGTGGCTCCAGTTCCATCACACCCTGATGATAGTCGCTGAGCATAATTATGTAGCCCCCACAGAGGCATCCTGAGTGCAAGAGAAGAAATAAAAAGACATGGAACGGTGATGGTCATTTCCAGTGGACTCACTTGTCCCTGAATACATTTTGGGGTTTTAGCGGACAGTCATCATCATGAAATGGAACCTTTATAATTGTAGCAATAAAGTTGTCCCTTCAACTTGGTGCTGTCATACTTTTTATAATCAGTAGAAATTCATTTAATCTAGTTAATTAAATGTTGGTGAACCTAGAGTGAATTCTATTAATTAATGTCTCTGTATAAAGATACCAGACCACACAGTTCTTTCCATCAAGCTCACAGATGGCTGCCCAATTGTAGCTGTCACATTTCTCATGTTGCTGGGGAGACAAAGAAAGGAAGATAAAGTAAACCTGTGATTCCCAGCTCAGGGTCTACAGATGTGATCTCAGGGGACCATGAATTCACTGTAAGAATTTAAACGCGCTTACTTTCTAGTTATTTGATAATATAAAAGTAATGTAAGATTCTGAATGTTCTGGATGCTGACCTTAAATGAAGCACTGCCACACAATTCAAATATCCGTATTTCTGTTTGTGCTCGCACTTACATCAGGGTTATGTGGTTAACTAAAGGTGGTTAGTGTTGCTTTCACCATTTGTTAGGTGAGTATCAGAAACAACCCTCAACCACTGCCTCTAAATCAAAATGTTGCTAGTATTGTATTTATCTCCTACTCTTTGGGAGGCTTTACCAGTATTAGTTAATTCTGACGTTATAAGGATTTATATTACTGTTGTCCAGTTCTGAAGCTCAGGAAGGTAAAGTAACTCTCCCAGTTGACATTACTAGTTTGTGATAGAACTGTGGTTTAAATCTATGACTTTGCTATTCCAAGACTGAGATATTCCCAATGTTGCCTGTGATGCTAGAGCTTAAAAAGTCAGATGGGGGAAAGGCATTTGTACTGTGTTCCCAAAATGCTGAAGTCCTAATCATGTTGAAGCCCAAGATTACAACAGTGGCTTTATACTAGGCTCAAGTGAATCAACAAGAACAAGCCAGTTATTAGCTTGAAGAAATAGCTAATTGATTAGATGTCATTAGCAACATCTTGGCCTTTGGGACTTCTACTATGAAAGGAGGGATCTGTGAGTACAGTTATTCACATATTCACATAGTTCTTAAATATATTTAGGAAAATACTTTGTACTTTATAGATCTTAGTCATTGAAACTTGTATCCAATTTGTGTTTCATCTTCTTTTAACTTTTTTTACTAATTCAAAATAGTAATTTTGAATTAGTAAAAATTGTACTGGCTACCTGATTTTTGCATAGCTTATGAATAGATATTTAATGCACATGGTAGTCTTTGCAACAGTTCTGAGGTAGATATTACTAAACCCCATTACAGATGAGGAAACTAAGGCTCATGGAACTGTGTTAATTTGCCCACAGTTATATAGCTAGTAAGTGGCAGAGTCAAGATTTATAGTCGCTATACTGCCATTTCCATCATCTCATACTAATTACCATGTGCCAGGGATGTGGATATATGATATGACCTCAAACCCAAAGGTTCAATAGTGTAGGATCACAGAAATAAATTATGGAAAATACTAATAATTTTACACAGTTCAGTCATAAAAATGACATCTTGGAATGGTTGATAAGTAGGAAAAATAATCATGATATAATGTTAATCAAAAAACAATCAAGTTATAGTATGCTGTTAATAGTCATTAATAACTCACTACAGTCTGGTGGTGAGCACTAAATATATCTTTATCTCTAGGGCTAAATGTTCTCTAGAGCAGCATGTTCTGACAATGTAGATAGAATATAGCTATCAAAAGTTGGAGGGGAATGGGAACATAGATGAAAAGTGTGATAATTTTGGTAGCTTTATAGTTTTCAACTAGTTTTTTAGTTATTATCTATTCAAATCAGATCCTGTGGAAGAGGTATGGGGGTTAAATAATTTCAGTATCAGAGTACATAACAGTAGACAAGAAGCCCCCCTAAGGGGGGCACTAATGGTATTATATAAAGATAGCAGTATAGAGGGTATTATTAGAACAAACATAATCAGTCTTTCAAGAATGAAATTGAGGGACTGAATGAAGTGGAACTTAGATTCAAAAGCTAATTGTACTGATAGCTTGTATATGTTGATACAGTATTTTTAAAAGACAGATTGAGACCAAACGTATATTAGTAAAGGTAGATGGGTGTGACTCATCTATTAGAATTAAAAAAAAATTATATTGTTTAACAATACAAACTCCAGTCCTATATGTATATTGAAAAGTACTCTTAAAATGAAGATATTCAGAAAGGTAAAAAAATAAAAGGATATTAAACTACATAGCAGATAGATGCAGTGAAAGGAGAGCAAGGGTCAAAATCTGGATATCCAGAAAGATGAAATTTAAATGAAAAATTATTAAAAGAAGACCTACATGAATGAAGGTGAAGATTGAAAAATCCAAACTTTTTAAGACATAAATTCTCTTCAAGTTAATCTGTTAAATCAGTGTTTCAATAAATCTCAATAAAAATTTCCATCTTATATTTTGGTGGAAATTGACAATCTGATTCTGAAATTATTTGAAAATGCAAACAGCCTAGATTAACTTGGAAAAAAAGACCTAAGAAAAGAAGAACAAACTTGAACAATTAAGGTTACCTGCTTTAAAGATGTATTATAAAGCTGGAAGAACCCTAATAGTATGGTTTTGGTGCATGGATATTCATGTTGATAGTACAAGAATAGAATCTAGAAACTGATCCTAAAATATATAGGCAGTTAATTTTGACAAAGATGTCAGTGAAATTTAATGGGGGAAAAGATATCACTTTTCTACAAATGGCAATCAAATAATCTTGACTCCTACCTCACACTAGACACAAAATTAACTTGAGAGAAGGGGCCCCTGGGTGGCTCAGTTGGTTAAGCGACTGCCTTCGGCTCAGGTCATGATCCTGGAGTCCCTGGATCGAGTCCCGCATCGGGCTCCCTGCTTGGCAGGGAGTCTGCTTCGCCCTCTGACCCTAACCCCTCTCATGTGTTCTTTCTCTCTCATTCTCTCTCTCTCAAATAAATAAAAAATCTTAAAAAAAAAATTAACTTGAGATGGATCATACATATAAACATAACAAAGTACAAAGCTTCTAGAATTAAGCATAGAAGAGTATCTTTGTGATCTTGAAGTAGGCAAGAATCTTTTAGAGAGGACCTGAAAGCATGAACCATGAAAGAAAGACTGATAAATTTAGTTTAATCACCATTTAAAATTTTAACTCTTCAAAGGACACCACAAAGAAAATGAAGAGGCAAAACCAAACTGGCAGAAAATATTTACGTTATGTGTGTCTGATTCAGGAATATTTAGAGGGTTACTACAAATATGGTAAAATATAAGATTTAATTACAGTACATGAATTTTCTTGTGTTTTTATATTGCACATAGCATTATTTTAAATTTGTAATTTGAAATAAAATATGTAAAATGTATTATATATTTAATAGGGTAAATATATTAAAGCAGTAACAAAATACATAACCTATTAAATATATAACATAGTGAAATACATAACATTAAAATGTATACCATATTATGCATATTTTTTAAAGGATGATCCTCTCTGCTGTCATTGGGATTCTGGCCTCATGGAATTCATCCCTTAATGAATGATTTTCTCTCTGTTTCTAGAAATCCCCTTAGCAGCTTTTTACTAAGGCTTTTTCTTGTCCTCTATCTTTCCTACTATAAGCAATTACTAGTTCCTCGTTAATTTTTTTTTCAAAATCTCATTATCTCATTCTCCTTTTCTTAACAAAATATGGTTCTCAAATAGCATTATTTTCTCATTCATTCATTCACTCATTTAACAAATAAATTTGGTTGGTTCTTCCATCAATTTGCCATGTGAACACAAACAAGTGTTTGTTTTCATTCTAAATCTCGGTTGTCACTTTGGAAAAATATGTGCTTATGTCTTATGATGTCTAAAAAATTCTTCTAGCTTTAAAATTCTGTAGAACAGTGATTCAATGATTTATTTCTATCTGACGTGTATTATTTTTATTTACATCCTGGGGGTACTTCCTATTCTGTACTCTATCACACTCAGACCATCACATCAACAAACAACTTCTTTTAGTTCTCTTTTATTTGCAGCAAAACAGACTTCACTTCAGCCATCATTTCCCAATGGGTCATTGAAAAAGGGTTCCATGATCAAATATGTTGGGGAAACACTACACAGTGGGTAGCATTGACTTTTAACTACTCACCTCATTAGAAAGGGTAAATTAGATTAACATGCTTTCTTGCTTGCTTACTTTCTTTCTCTTTTCTTTTTTCTTTTTCCTTTCATCTTCCTTCCTTCCTTCCTTCCTTCCTTCCTTCCTTCCTTCCTTCCTT